>NC_061870.1:4437941-4753918 GCF_907164915.1 Impatiens glandulifera | reverse complement strand
CCGGTCACCTAAGAACTGGCAGGTTCCACTTGTACTCTTTCTATCGATTTTGCATCCTACGTAATCGGCATCTGAGTAGCTTATGAGGTTGAAGTTTGAGTCTTTTGGATACCAAAGTCCCACTTCTTGAGTTCCCTTCAGATATTTTAAGATTCTTTTGGCCGCAGTATAATGTGATTGCTTTGGATTGGCTTGAAATTTTCCGCATACCCCAACCGCAAACAGAATGTTAGGTCGGCTAACTGTTAGATATAACAATGATCCGATCATTCCTCGATATGCTGTGATGTCAACGGCTTGACCATCCTCATCTTTGTCCAGTTTTACAGAAGGACTCATTGGCGTAGCCGCTTCAGCGCATGTATCCATTCTGAATTTCTTCAACAATTAGGCTGTATACTTCGGTTGGCTTATGAAGGTTCCGGCTTCAATCTGCTTAACCTGAAGTCCTAGGAAGAAGCTCAGTTCTCCCATCATACTCATTTGAAATTTATCGGTCATCATCTTTGAAAACTTATCACATAACTTTGGATCGGTTGATCCGAAAATAATATCATCGACATAAATCTGAACGAGTAATATTTGTTCATTTCTTTCAAATTTGAAAAGTGTTTTGTCTACTGAACCTATTGTGAATTTTTGATCAAATAAGAATTGTGTTAGTGTATCGTACCAAGCTCTTGGAGCCTGTTTCAAACCGTAAAGGGCTTTGTTCAGCCGGTAAACATGGTTTTCGTGTTCTGGGTTTTTGAAACCTGGGGGTTGATTAACATATACCTCTTCATTTACTTTACCGTTTAGAAAAGCACTTTTAACATCCATTTGAAAAACTTTGAAATTTTTGAAAGCTGCATATGCTAAAAATATTCTAATGGCCTTAAGTCTAGCGACAGGGGCAAATGATTCTTCAAAATCACCGCCTTCTTCTTGTTTATAGCCTTGAGCCACTAACCGGGCTTTGTTCCTCGTAACTAAACCGTCTTCATTGAGTTCAATTCTGAATACCCATCGTGTTCCTATAACCGGTTTGTTTTTTGGTCTAGGAACTAGGTACCAGACTTTATTCCTCTCAAACTCGTTTAATTCCTCTTGCATTGCTAGGATCCAATCGGGATCTGACAATGCTTCATCCACCTTTTTCGGCTCAATTTGTGATATGAAAGCTGAGTTTTCATAGTGATCCAAATTCTGTTGCCTAGTTCGGACAGGTGAGGATATGTTATCTATTACTAGTTCAAGAGAATGATTTTTGTTTCTTCTGAGGTTTATCCGAGACGTGTCTATCAAGCTTTCGGTTGGCTGATCAAGGTTAGACTGATCGGTAGGTTGAACAGAGTCAGACCGACCGATTTCTTCAGTAGAAACTGAAGAGTCAACTTTCTGCGGTAAAGCAGCTTGATCAGGCTGAGTTTCAGTATCAACCGCTTGGTCCTTGACAAATCGTCTAAAAACCGGAACCTCGTCTTCATCATCAGAATAGATATTGAAGTTTTCCATTCTGTTGTGAAGATCGAAGGGTAGTGCGGTGTTTCGTTCAACCGATTCATCGAAAACAACGTGAGCGGTTTCTTCAACTATTAAAGTCCTAGTATTGTATATCCTGTAGGCTTTACTTACAGCTGAATATCCCAACATTATTCCCTCATCGGATTTAGCATAAAAAACGGTCAAGTAATTCTTGCCGTTGTTGTGAACAAAGCATTTGCTACAAAAAATTCGAAAATACCGTATGCTTGGAATTTGATCATAGTAAATTTCAAAAGGAGTTTTGGAAAAGCGTTTAGTTATTAAAGATCGGTTTTGTGTGTAGCATGCGGTGTTGATAGCTCCAGCCCAAAACTTTTGAGCAATACCCGAATCAGCTATCATTGACCTTGCGGCTTCCTTGAGAGTTCGGTTTCTTCTCTCAGCCAGGCCGTTTTGTTGAGGAGTTCTGGCACTAGACAACTCGTGTCTAATACCGGAATCATCAAGAAAAGTTGTTAAATTGCTATTGATAAATTCAGTTCCTCTATCACTTCTGATTTTGTTTACTCGAATAGATTTTTCATTTTGTATTCTCAAGATCAGTTTGATCAGGTTTGGAGTTGCTTGGTTTTTAGAAGCTAGAAAAGTTACCCAAGTAAATTTAGAATAATCATCAATAACTACCATAGTATAATGCATGCCTCCTAAACTGGTTACTTTAACCGGACCAAACAAATCCATATGCAGAAGTTCTAAGCATCGTTCAGATTGATAGTTTCCTTTACTTTTGAAAGATGACTTTACTTGTTTCCCCATTTGACATGCAGCACATACTTTATCTTTTGAAAACTTAACATTTGGAAAACCGTGAACTAGTTCCTTGGAACATATGAGGTTAATTGTTTTGAAATTCAAATGGTTTAGCCGTTTATGCCAAAGCCAGTTTGGATCATTTCCGGCTATCATACACACAGGTTTTTCAAAATCAGTTTTCCAATTTACTTTGTAAATATTTCTCATTCGGTTATCGGTTAAAAGAATATCATTATCCTGATTCTTAACTAAACATGCGTTTTTGTGAAATTCAACTTTGTAACCCACATCACACATTTGACTTATACTTAACAAGTTAAAACACAGTTCTTCTACCAGCAATACATTACTTATGGATAGGTTACCATGGACAATCTTACCTTTGTCCACGGTTTTACCTTTCGAGTTGTCGCCGAATGTTATGATTGCTCCGGTTTCATACTTGATGTCGGTTAGTAGCTCATTGTTGCCGGTCATATGTCTTGAACATCCACTGTCCAGATACCATTCCGAATTCTTTAGCCGGTTGCTCCTCCTAACATGCAACAGAAAATTATTTACACCCTTTTGGTACCCACATTCAGTTGGGTCCATGGTTGAATAGTCCCTTTAGGATCCAGACTTGAATAAGTCGGATCACTTTCCCAGTATCTGTTCTTATAATATTTGGCTTAACTTCTTGACTGTTGCTCAAGAATGCCTTATGTTGTGATGAGTTTCTTTGAGATCGAGTTTTGTTTGGTTTCCGGTTGGTTTTTCTTCTCTCAAGATGAAGCCAGTTTTCCGATTCAGTTGGACTTACGTACTTAAGTTCTTCTTCCGGTTTTAAGTCATTTTCGGTTGTTGAACTCTTGACAAATCTTATAAATGGAAGATTGTCTTTTGTGAGTTTCATCCCGTTAGATTGTTTTGGTTCGTTTTGTTTATTTGGTTCGTAACCGATACCAAACCTACATTTAGGGTGTCTTTTATAATTACACATTTGTTTTATAGCTTGACGGTATCTCTCCCACGCAGCCATGACGTACATTGCTCGTTCATCGGTTTCAGTTACCGGTTGAACTGTCTTCTCATTATCGGAGAATAGTTCATCCGGTTCATATATTTCGGTTTCACATGTTTTAACAGAGACATTATTTGACTTTACGGTTTTAGATTCTATCGGAGTTGGTATGTACGCAGATATGTTTCTGAACTCAGCGACCATTTTGTTGAGTGCAGAAATCAAATCTTCTTTGGTAAACTCGTCAGAAGAGAAATCAAATACCTCTTCGTTGTTTGCCATGAAACAGGTCACTCTTTCTTCACTGTCTTCATTGTCGGAGTACGCCCACTCGCTTCCACCGTCGGATGCAATGAGTGCTTTCTGAATCTCCTTTCCTTCGTCTGTATGCTGATCATCGTTTCTCCGGTAGTCGTTTCGTAGGTTATCATTTCTCCAGTAGTTATTCCCTTGGTAGTTGTTTCCCTGGTACCGATTGCTTTGATAGTTGTTCCCTTGATAGTTTTCTTCCGGTTTTCTATCGTCTCTCCTTGGTTTTCTACATTCTGACCTGAAATGTCCAAAACCGTCACAGTTATAGCATCTTTTATTTGATTTATCTACATAATTATAATTAAAATCGTTGTTAGATGGTGGCTGGCTCTTCTTCATGAATCTCCCAAATTTCTGAGCTAGCATCGCTATCACATCTTCACTGTTTTGATTAGCGCTTTTGACTGGAGCCGGAGCGGTTGATACTTGGACCGCCGGTTCCACCGATGTAACCAAAGATCTAGTTGCGGTTGATGTGGATGCTTCATCTTCGATCCGAGACTTAATCTCGAACTCGTAGGCTTTTAGATCCTCGAACAAATCATGCAACTTCATCTGCCCGAGGGTGCTTGATTCCCTCATCACCATGGTCTTGATATCCTAAGTGATCGGCAGTGATCTTAAGGCTTTGATGATTACTTCTCGGTTGTCATACTTCTTTCCGAGTGTTTGAAGCTCGTTGACCACACTGGTGAACCGGTTACTGAATTCCTTCATGTTTTCCCCCGGTTTCATCCTGATGTTTTCATATTTCTGTGTAGCCACCAAGATTTTATTCTCCTTTGTTCTTTCGTTTCCCTCATGGATCTGAATGATCGTTTCCCAGGCTTCCTTTGCACTATCACAGTCTGATATCTTGTTCAAGGTGTTATCATCTATAGCCTTGTAGATGTGCCTCATGCAATGGTTTTCCAGGTTACTCCGTCTTCGATCTTCATTTGTCCATTGGTCTGCCTCCTTGTTGATCTTGATCGGTCCCTCTTTCAGGACTCGGCTCATCTCATCATCTAGGGTAATCAGATGTAGATACATCTGTTTCTTCCAACTACTAAACGCTTCGCTGTTTAGCATTGGTGGTTTGTCGCTGTGGGTCATGCTTCCAATCTTCTTCGGTTGCTTGAGTGCTAAGAACCTCGCTCTGATACCACTTGTTTGGATCGGGGACGCCCTTAGAGGACCGGGGTGTTTCCGGTTTTAGGAAGGGTGGCCGCTTACAACACACAACACACTTTGGTGATAGTCCGGTTAGAGACTATAATCGTTCTCAGCACTACACAAACTGTCACAGAATCTTGAACCGGGTTCAAGGGCGGAAATGTCTGTTTCAGTCTGAAGCAACGTATGCGACTTAGATGATGTTTAGAAGGAGTCGGTTTTAGAGATATGATTGGATCGGTTTTTCGGAGTAAGATTGAGTTTGGTTAGGTTAACTTAGTAAGTAATGAAATGAAAGAAATGACACGAGACAAGATTTTTTATGGATGTTCAGAGCAAACCCTCCTACGTCACCCCTTCTTCTCAGGTTATGAGAAGGATCTCCACTAACTTTCAAAGTTACAACAATAACACTGTCGGTCGAGCCCAACTCGCTACTCGCCGGTTACACCAACTCACTCTTGATGTAATACAATAACACAACACAACAAGACACAGAAAGCTTTCGGTTTATGACACACCGGTTTTGGATCGTAAAAGTTTATCTCTCTAAGATTTTTTGTAACTTATCGCTTTTCTCAGAAGGATGTTATTCGCATTAAATGAGGACGCTTCATCTTCCTTTTATAGTAGATGAGATCCCAACGATCATTTTCTTCTCTCTCCGTGGGATTGGTTGATCATTATCACGCCGGTGCAAGGAGGTTACTTGCACGTTTCACCTTCCTCAACACTTGGCAAGCATGCAAGGATTCCTCAGGAAAATGTGACGTTGCCGGTTTGCAGATTCGAACACGTGTCAGGCATGCACCTCCGGTTGTCAACATCGGATCAGTAAATCATCATTGCTTTCCTCGCATGCTTCCGATCGGATATGATCTTCTTTTATTCCTTCGAGACACGTCTATTTCGTCATACTACGTCACTTCTGTAAGTTGTAGTTTCCGGTTTTGCCTCTTACAAAATATAGTCCGGCTGAAATGTGAACTTTTGTCTTTGTTGGCCGGTCACTTGAGAGAGTAAAAACCGGTTCCTTTGATCTTTGACTTGATCACCTGGAACAGATTTTCTTTGAAGTGGTTCAGCAGCCGGTTCATACGATTTGATCTGCACTTGCACATGAAAGTTAACAATTGTTTAGTTTTTCTAGCCAGTTCCAAAAATTAACTTTACTTAATTTTTCTTATCATTAAATTTGTGTCTTGCTTCTGTTTGGATTTCTGGTTTACATTGGAAGATTGTGTTGATCTAAGAGAGTATTCTCAACACTTACCATTTTCATGTTTAATGCTCTGCATTGTTTAATTTATTAAACTACTTATATTATTATGTAATTGTCCTTTATGGATTAAAATAAAGTTACAAGTTATTTCATTAATTCCAAATTTATTTACTCTAAACTCATTATCAAATTAACTAACTGATTGCCTATAATTAAGAATTAGGATTCATGTCCATTTTTCGATTGAACTTAACACATATATTTAAAGATTTTCAAAGACAACAGTTGATTAAAAAAGATTTGAATTAATTTTTTTTTTAGAGAAAACCTCACACACACTTTATTTATTTTTTATATTCAAGAGAATCTTTTTATGATTAATATGAAATATATGACATTTGTAAAATGTTTAAATTAATTTTTAAAAAGTTTGTTTAGTTTATACAGTATTAATATATAGTCAAAACAAATTTTATCAAAAGACAATAGATCCTTATATAGCGATAAATAATGTATCAAAGTCAATATCACACTAGTAAAAAAAAGTTTTAATAGCGAAAATATATGCCGACAAAAACAAAAACTGTCACTATATAGCATATCAAATCGTCACTTAAAAGCGACTACATAAAAAGTCAGTTGGGTAATGGAAACACTATTATGACAGTCAAAAACGGAGCCATTTTTTTTTCTTATATATACATATTATCCTTATATATATTGTAACGCCACCCAGCCAAATTATTATTTTTATTTTTTTTGCTTATGTATATATATTATCTTTATATATATATATATATTTTGTAAAGTCTCGAAATATTTGGGCTGTTTCTTTAAAAAATTATTTTGTTTTTTTTTTATTTTCGAATTTGTTTTAGAAAATATATTTGAATATTTTAAATAAATTGGGAATTGACTTTTTATATTTATAGAGTCACCATCTATTTTTTTTTAATTAGGAAAATAATTTTTCTTAGTTAAACGCATTTTAGAGATTCTATTTTGTTTGAGTTTGGTTACATTTGAAAAGAACTTTCATGTTTACTCTTTTGTACCTGTCAAACGACGGTTTTTAATTTAAATTTTTGGCCAATTTTAAAATTTCATTGTTTTATATTTGTAATTTTTGAATGATTTAAACCATAATTATTGAATATATTGAAATTTCATATTAAAAAAAAATGAATTTGATAGGTTGTGTAACTTTTTATTATTTTTTTATGTTTTCTTTTTCTCTTTTGTCTTTCTTTTTTTCTTTCTCCCTGGCTTGTTACCTTGATTCTTCTTTGCTCCTCTTCTCCTTTTATTCTCTATCTTCTTCCATTTTTTTCCTTTATTATTATTATAAATTATTATTATTATATTATTATTATTAAATTAATTATTAATTTTTATTTATCTTTTTTATATAAAACAAATACAAATTAAATTAGTGGTAAATATATATCATATTTGGTAATACATTTTTACTTTATATTGGTTTCGTCTTTTATTTTATTTTAAAATAATTCAGATTTATTTTATATTTATTTAAATTGGGAACTTAAAATTTAGGTGTTTACAGAACGCCTCTCTTGAACAGAGTTTGAAAAATATTTTTATTTGAAAAAATGAATTTCCAAACTTTAACTAATACACACTTCACTAAAATTCTTAATTAATCCTGACTCATTTTAAAATAGTTAGTAGGAAAAAGATCAAACTTGACAAGCCTCACAGAAGGCTTGTGTGTCATGATATATTTAAAAGATCTTTATCTTTCTCATTTGAAATAAGGGGTAACCTTTTACTCCTTCAGGGTTTTGAGTATCCTTTCACTCCTTTTAAAGTTTATGGTATCTTTTTTACTCCATTTCGGGTTTCTATGATATCTATTTACTCCATTAGGGCTTAGGGTAACATTTTATACCATCTATGTTTTAAGCTAACCTTTAATCTTGCAAAGATTTTGATTTTTATATTTTATCATGAGATATAGGTTATTCTCTTCTTCATTTTAATTAACGTTGTTTCGTTAATTGTCTTATTTGTTTTTTTAATCAACGTTTTTATGTTAATAAATTTTTGATGGTCTTCGAAAAGTCAAGATTTTTCCTAATTGACGTTTTCTACGTCAATCAATTTTTAACAGATTTTTTTTAAGTCAAGATTTTTTCTAATTGAAGCTTTCTAAGTCAATCACTTTTTGACGATTTTTTGATAAGTCAATATTTTTCCTATTTTTTCCTAATTGACGATTGTTTCGTCAATCAATTCTCGTCGGTATTTGATTTATCAAGATATTTTCTAATTAACGATTGTTTTGTCAATTAAATTTTGTCAGTTTTAGTTTTGTCAAGGTATTTCCTAATTGACGAACATTGTGTCAATTAAACCTTGATGATTTTAGTTTTTTCAAGGTATTTCATAATTGACGAACGTTGTGTCAATCAAACCTTGATGCTTTTTTTTGTCAAGGTATTTCCCAATTGACGAACATTGTGTCAATCAAGCCTTGATGACTTTAGTTTTGTCAAAGTATTTCCTAACTGACGAACGTTGTGTCAATCAAACCTTGATGGTTTTAGTTTTGTCAAGGTATTTCTTAATTGACAACGTTGTGTCAATCAAACCTTGATGGTTTTAGTTTTGTCAAGGTATTTCTCAATTGACGAACGTTGTTTCAATCAAATCTTGTTGATTTTAGTTTTGTCAAGGTATTTCCTAATTGACGAATGATGTGTCAATAAAACCTTGATGGTTTTAGTTTTGTCAAGGTATTTCCTAATTGACGAACGCTATGTCAATCAAACCTTGATAATTTTTCAGAGGTCAAGAATCCTTGTTAACATTTATTCCATTGATGTACTTTCTTGATTTTTTTCTCAAATCAAGATTCTCATAACGACAACTTTGTACTCTCAATGTGAGTTGACAAAATGCTGCCCCTGTTGATTTTTTATTAACACATATTTTTAGTTTTATTTTTTAATTTTAGGGTAATGCTTCTTTTTTTACCTTGCTTTTATCGAAAGGGTTTAAAACAGTGATGCATTTTTTTAACAGAATGCCCCTTGTAAAAGGTTTCGTCATCGCTTCTTACTTCGGTTTTGTTTTGGAAGTTGGAATAAACATTGACCCCTCTAACAAATTTTTATTTAGTTATCAGGATTTTTAGGATTCAAAACATTTTCAAAGTTTAGTCTTAAATATAATTTTTTGGATTATCATAAAAAGAAGTCGATTTTTTTTTTCAACTTCAAAGTCATCACTCTTGAATTTAATCTCGTGTATGAACGATTATTTTTAATGTTTAATTTATCGAAGGAGTTTGATCAAAGTATTAAAACATTGATGATGATTTTTAATTATAGGTCTTACTTTGAGCCACATTTCTTTGAATGTTACTTCATCTTTATTTTTTAAAGAATGTTTTTAACCTTTTGAATTTGAATTTGAATAGATTTTCATTGACTCAGGGTATATTTGATAGAATCGGTATACTTGATGCTCTTGCCGTAACAATCAGGACTAAGGTCCGAGTGAGAAACAAGTGGTGATTTTAATATCTCAATCAACAAAAGTACTTTTCTCTTTTCTATTTTTTTTCATTTTTTCTCCTTTAAAGAATTGAGCTATAAAAAATCATTGTTTTTGGACAAGATGAAATAATCTTACTTAGTTTGTGGCTTTTAATTCAGCCTTAAAGTTTTTTTTTATTATTTTGTTACACAAAATTTCCTTTGAGAATTAACATTTTTAAATATTTGTTAAATACGAGAAGGAAATCAATATGATGTCTCTTAATTGAATTTTGGTGAAACGATCGAGTTTTCTTTTGAGACAGACACTTTGAAATGATGATCTTGACTCTATTATTACTTATTTCCTAAAATTCTTATTTTATTTTGTTTATAGTAAAAAGGGTTTTGTTTGACCTAGACATGACCTTGTGGTTGTCGTATTTGTGATAACCTGAGTGTCATATTCGAAATGCCTATTGGCTTTTATTCTCTTAACGTGTTTGTTCGATTTTGAGAAAACATGTTATTATTTTTTATCATGTGCTCAAATTGAGTTATTAGCGCAACCATTAAATTAGTCATTTGGGTTATCATGGCTTTATTTTGAACATTTAAGAAGATAACCCTATCTTGGTGATCATTTTGGTTTTGGATCATGTTCTCGAATAGTCGTGTTTAGAAGTTTCTAGATAATAGAGGATTAATGCCTCACATGACATGCACGAAATGGATGTACAAACATGTTCTTAAATGAGTGAACACTTATTACCAATTCTTATTTTAATATGGGAAATTACCCTAATTTTTAAGAATTATGATTTTTTTATTGTTTATTTTTTGAAAGTCAAGATGTACTTAGAGGTGTTCACTCTGACTATAATGGATACATGTATTTATCTATATATAGTAGTCACGTAATGGTTATAGTGACGATGTTTTGTTGTTTGGTACGGCAAACAACCGGCTTGGAGTGAGTATCTAGGTTTTTTGTGCTAAGGAGAATCATAAGAGAGTATCATTCACCGATAGTTAAGGGGTTAAACCACTGCCATAAACCAGAGAATATCAACTAAATCGGGAATTTTCCCCACCTCCACAATGTATACGTCCTATCAAATGGCTCATCACCAAAGGGAGGGGTCGATCCCACGTATTCTAGTTTTTCCTCTCGCAACATCGCTCATATTGAACAGATTGTCATTTTATTTGACGAATCTTTGCACATATTTCAATAGATGTGTAAAGTGTCGTTTTAATACATCTGTTACACATCTTCAAATAAATAAGGCTCGCGTAAATCAATTAGATTAACTTCGGTATTTTATTTATGTAAAGAGTCATGTAAAAAAATTAAATAAGCTTAAGAATTTATTATTATTTAATGGTTCACGTAAATCAATTAGTTAAGCTTTTCAATTTATTATTATTTAAAAATTTACGTAAATCAATTAGAAAAGTTTCGAAATTTATTATTATTTAAATATTTACGTAAATCAATTAGATAATCTTTAAGATTAGTATTATTTAAAAATTAACGTAAATTAATTAGTTAAGCTTTGTGATTTATTATTATTTAAAAATCAAAGTAATCAATTAAATAAGCTTCGGAATTTATTATTATTAAAAAATTCATGTAAATCAATTAGATAAATTTCATAATTTATTATTGTTTAAATTTTTTACGTAAATCAACTAGATAGTGTAATTCCCTTTGTCCATAGCTTAGCATGTGTCATGGACATGTGGCAATACGGGATAGCGGAGTGGCTCAAAGTTCGATATGTTTCAATCTTGGTTTGCATGCTAGGCATTTTTAAAATGAAATATTATTTTAACAGATTTTGATAGTAATTGGCAGCATTTTAAAATTAACTATGTAAAAATAATTAATTTAATTCAAATTTTAATAATCTAGGGATTAAATAAAAATTTGATTAAAGCCTTGTTTAAATTAAGAAAATATAATTTATTTAAAAGATTATTTATTTGAAAATAGAGTCGCCAATTGATTTTAAAAAAATTATAAGAGGTACGTGTATAAACATGCTTTATACTAGAGTTTCCATAAGGGTTCGTTTTTTGGTTACTCTCGGGAAAGAACTTTCACGCTTTGTCCTCCACGCCCGTCAATGGACGATTTTATTTTTAAAGTAAAAGTCTAGCTGTCAAAAATTTAATTTACAATATTTATTTCCTTTAATTAGTAGTTTGGGGTTCTAAACAATGATAGATTTAGATTACGTAAATAATTGTAAAAAATTATTTAGAAGAGCGTACATGCGATTGCGTTGATATAAGATTTGAGTAAAAACCCTGAAAAATATCATAATAGTATTAGAATTTAAAAATAAATTCCAAATGGGACTTTAGCCAAAATATTTGTTTGGAAAATATCCCAAAAATATTTTAAAATCATTTTCTAACCTTTCAGGATTATTTAAAAATGGATTGGGGTTCCAAAATTAAAAAAAAAAAATTTAGATTTTGAAAAGTGGAACCAAACAGGCCTTAGGAACGGTGTCCTAGTGCTTGGATCCATTTTTACCGATCTGGGTTCAAACAGACTCGATCTAGACTAGGGGTGGTCTGGATCGGGGCTTGAGACACTCGGTCAAGGGACTAGAGGGTTCAGCCCTAGGGTTCAGAAGGGTCAGTTCTGAGTTCATGTTGTTCGGTCATAGGTCTGAGAGTCTCGGTCCTAGATCTAGTTTCCTCTTCATGGACTTGGGAGTTTCGGTCCCAAATTAGACCTTTAGGTCCTAGGTTAGAATCCTCGGTCGGATTCTTTGGTCCTTGCTCAAAAACACCGGTCCTAGTCTGGGTCCTAACTCAAGAACATCGATCATTGGTCTTAGTTCTATGTAAATTTTTTCAGTCCTTGGTCTCGGTCAGGACCGAGAGTTCTTGGTCCTACTTCTCTGTCCCGGTCCTACATGACTCGGTTGTCGGGTACCGAGTGTTCTTCATTTGGTATGAAAAAATTCATGTTTGTATCTTTTGGTACAGATCATGTAAACAACTCATATGAATTTAGGGATCATAATCTCTAACCATAAACATGATCAATCGAACTCTATAATGATTGATTTTTCAAAATGGTTTTTAGGGCATAATTTGAGAAGTTTTTATTTAGGCCATCTCATGGACTAATTCTTGTTCCTACAACTTTGATTGAAAAAGCATTATTAAGAAGAACCCATTGGGTTTTTGTCGGCCGAAAAAGAAAAAACCCTTATCTTATAATGTGGATGAACATGTTATATAACATGATCTTGAATGTTATCAATGGGGATTAGTAGTCTGGGTCCTAAATAAGGATAGGCACAGATTTCATAAATAATTGTACAAAATTATGTAAAAAGGCATACCTACGATTGCGTTGATAAAAAACTGAGTAAAAACCCTGAAAAATATCATAAAGGTATTAGAATTTAAACTAAACGGAGCCTTAGCCAAAATATTTGTTTGGAAAATATCTCAAAAATATTTAAATACCATTTTAACCTTTCGGGATTATTTAAAAATAGATTGGGTTCTAAAATTACAAAAATAATTTTGGATTTTGAAAAGTGGAACCAAATAGGCCTTGGGACCAAAATCCTAGGGCTTAAGTCCATTTTAACTAATCTGGGCTCGGATGAGCTTAGTCTAGATCGGGGTGGTCTGGATCGGGGCTCAGAACACTCGGTCAAGGGACTAGAAGATTTGATTTGGGGTTCAGGAGGCTCAGTCCTAAATTCAGGGTGTTTGGTCCCAGGTCTGTGAGGCTCGGTCCCAGATATAGCTTTCTCGATCGTGGACTTGGGAGTCTCAGCCTCAGATTAAAGCTCTCGATCCTAGAGTAGAATCCTCGGTCGGATTCATTGGTCCTTGCCTAAGAACACTAGTCATAGGTCTCAGTCCTAACTACAGAACACCAGTCATTGGTCTTGGTCAAGACCGATAATTCTCGATCATGTTTCTCGGTCCCGATCCTATATGACTCGGTCATCGGGGACCGAGTGTTCTTCATTTGATATGAAGAATTGCAGGTTTATATCTTTTGATATAGATCATGAAAATATGATCTGTAAGTTGCAAACAACTCATATGATTGTAGGGATCATAACCCCTAACCCTAAACACGATCAATTATACACTATAACAATTTATTTCTCAAAACCATTTTTAGGGAAAATTTTGGGAACTTTTGATTTAGGTCATCTCATGGTCTAATTCTTGTTCCAACAACTTTGAAATGATGATTATAGTCGAACACAATCAAAACCAAAACATCAATCAAGCTCTGTAACAACTTTTACAACTGAAATTTAAACTTTATGTTTCAAAAAATTCAGTTGGATCAAACTTAGCTAGTGACAACTTCCATCGGTCCTAGACATGCCAGCGACAACTTCCCTCGGTCCTAAGACAAACAAACTTAGCCAACAACAACTTCCCTCGGTCTTAAGACATGTCAGCGACAACTTCCATCGGTCATAACATTAGTTTTTCCAACATCTTTGATCAGTCACGTGGAAGAAATTTGTTATCACAGAGGTAAACCTCAATGTTTTAATTGAAAGAGGTTTGGTCATATACAAAAGGATTGTCGAGATTAAAGTAGAGAGAAGGCCAATTATACTGAGGAGAAAAGGTTTTTTTGAAAGTGATGGAAACACATTATTTTACATGTCAAGCAGCTATCGGAAAAATGATAACGAGTGGTATGTTGATAGTAAGTGCAACAATCACATGACCGGAGATGAGTCGATTTTTTGCAAACTTGACAAAAGCGACACAACTTGTATCACAATGGGTAATGGTGTTGTGGGGAAATCAAATGGAAGAGGTACGATTGTCGTAGATTCAAAGAAAGGTAAATTGTTAATTCATTATGTGTTGTTTGTTCCGGATTTAGCTCAAAATTTATTGAGTGTTGGGCAGCTTATGCAAAATAATCATGCATTGTACTTCGATGATGATTATTGTAAAATTTTGACAAGAAAAATAATTGAGAGTTGATTGCGATTGTCAAGATGGAGAGGAATCGAAATTTTCCTCTTAATATTAAACCTGCAAGTTGTGCATCGATGAAGGTCGATGTTGAAAATATGTCATAGTTGTGGCATAAACGGCTTGGTCATGTGAACTCTAAGAGCTTGAAATTGCTAAGAAGGAAAAATATGGTGTATGGGTTGCCAAATATTGACGACAATCATGATATTTGCGAGGAATGTGCTCTTGGTAAAATCCATCGAGAGACGTTTCCTAAAGAGAATGCTTGGAGATAAAAATCATTGTTCGAGCTCGTTCACACCGATATTTGTGGTCTGATGTCCAAAAACTCTAACGGAGATAACATATACTTTATAACTTTTATCGACGATTTTTGAAGAATGTGTTGAGTCTATTTTTTTAGGCAAAAATCGAAAGCACTTTCTATTTTCAAGAAGTTTCAAAGAATGACCAAGAGACAAATTGGTTAGGTGATTAAAAAGTTAAGAAGTGATAGAGGAAGAGAATAAAACTCGAAGGAATTCGAGAAATATTGTGAAGATATTTGTCTTGAAGACAATTGACGACGAGTTTTACGCTAGAACAAAATGGTGTTGATGAGAAGAAGAATCGAACAATTGTCGAGATGGCAAGAACCATGATGAATGCAAAGGGGTTACCATTGACTTTTGGGCTGAAGCAACTTAAACAGTCGTTTATCTATTGAATTGATGTCCGATAAAGGTGGCTGAAAACAAGACGCCATTCGAGGCATGGTTTGGGGATAGAAAGTCTTCGGTCAATCACTTGAAAGTGTTCGGATCCATTTTCTATACTCATGTCCCGAAAGAAATGAGAAACAAACTTAAAGATAAAGGTAAAAAATGTGTATTCGTTGACTATAGCACCAAGTCGAAGGGATATCGAATTTTTAGTTTGAAGAAAAATAAGGTGATTGAAAATCGGGATGTGATCTTCAATGAAAAAGAAAAATGGGATTGGAAAGAGAAAGGTGTTTAGGATGTACAAATGCCGGTTTTTGAAGAAGATCATAGAGAGAAATCGAGATGAGTCAATGAAAGTGGATATGAAGAAAGTGAGCATCAACAATCTCTAACAACACAACCCGGGGTGAGTTCATTCATTCTAAGCGCTACTCTGGTAAAAATGAAAATTTTAAATGACATATATGCTCGATGTAATTTTCGTGTTGTAGAACTGAATACTTTGAACAAGCAATTCAAGAGGAGGTTTGGGTGAAAGCGATGGAAGAAGAAATCAACATGATCGAAAAATGAAACTTGGGAGTTAGTAGAGAAGCCGAAAGAAAAAGATGTGATTGGGTTGAAGTGGATATATAAGACATAAATGAGTCCTGATAGTTCGGTTAAAAAATGCAAGGCAAGATTGGTTATAAAAGAGTGTTCTCAACAACCCACAGTCAACTATCATGAGACATTTTTACCGGTTACAAGACACGAAACGATAAAATGTTGATTGCATTAGCCGCTCACAAATGTTGAAAGCTTTACCAACTTGATGTGAAATCTGCATTCTTGAATGGAGTGTTGAAAGAAGAGGTGTATGTGGTACAACCTCAAGGCTTCAATGTTGAAGGAGAAGAAGAAAAAGTATACAAGTTGAAGAAAGTGTTGTAAAGATTAAAGCAAGCACCTCGTGCATGGTATGGAAATATCAATGAGTATTTCTCCGAGAGTAGATTTTTTAGGAGTTTTAGTGAGCCGACACTCTACATCAATCATAGTAAATTTGGTATGCTCATAGTCTCTCTTTATGTTGATGACTTGATTTTTACTGAAAATGATGAAAACATGATCAATGAGTTCAAAACTGATATGATAAATAAATATGAGATGAATGATTTGAGTTTGTTACATTACTTCTTGGGTATTGAGATTGATCAAAATGATGGAAGTGTGTTTATTTGTCAAAAAAAGTATGCCCAAAATATTCATTCAAAATGGAGAATTGTAATCCCGTGATGACTCCATTATTACTAATGAGAAGTTGGTGAAAGATGATGGTGGTGGTGATGTTGATGCGGTACAATATAGAAGTCTTGTGGGGAATTTGTTGTATCTTACGACTACGATACCCAATATCATGTATGCTACGGGTTTATTATCTCTATTTATGCACCGACCGAGCAAAGTTCATCCTTGAGTTGCAAAGAGAATGATGTGATACATAACAAGGACTATGGAGTATGGTCTCGTGTTTGAAAGGAATGATAGTGAAGATATCGAGTTATTTTGGGTTCTGTGATAGAGATTGGGCTGGAATCATGGATGAATGAATAGTATGTCCGGGTATTGTTTTTCACTGGTTTAGGTATTTTTTATGGACGTTGAAGAAGCAAGAGAGAGTTGCACATTCTCCCGCCGAAGCTGAATATGTATCAGCAAACGAAGCAACCAAACAAGTGGTTTCGTTAAGGAAAATTTTAGAAGACATGAGGTAGAAACAAGATATGGCTATGATTCTCTTTTGCGATAGTAAATCAACAATTGGTATGCTGAAAAATATGGTATTTCATAGTCAAACAAAACACATCAACCTCAAACATCACTACATTCGTGAAGTATATAAGTTACGTTATTTAATTCTAAGATAGAGAAAAGATTATCTTGATTATATATTGGTTGGGAATTTTTCCCGATCATCGCTAAGGTTTCTTCCTAAAGGATGTATCAAAGGCGAATGAGGGATTGATTCTGTATTCCTAGATTTTCCTCACGTAATATCTCTCGGTCATAGACCGGTATGATCGGTCTTCATGTAATTCGTAGAAGTATAGAATTTTAATCTGGTACTTCTTCACGTAGTCCCGAATGATATACCTGTTTGATTCCTAATAATTATTAAGATAGAACTTAGGTACCTTTTGGGGTGATGAACCACGTAAGGGGACTATTATGAGGGTTCGAAATCTTTTAAATAAAAACTTATATAGGCATAGTTTTATTTATTTATAAATTAAAGATCCCCATCAGAGTAGCCAAAAAGCTGTAACACTCGAAAAAAATCCATTTGTTCTCCGTAGCTTAGCACATGTCGAATGACATGTGGCAATATAGAGAGGGACCCGAGGTGGCTTAAGGTTCGATTTGTTTCAACCTTGGTTTGCGTGCTAGGCATCTTTTTAAAATAAAATATTTATTTTTAATGATTATGATAGTACATGGTAACATTTAAAACTAATTATGTAAAAATAATTAATTTTATTGAAATTTTAATAATCTAGAGATTTATTGTAACCAAACGACAATTTAATTTGAAATCCGGTTTAAATTAATCAAACATAATTAATATAAGAAAATATTATTTATTTGAAAACAAAGTCGCCAAGTGATTTTAGAAAAATCAGTAAAATGTATGTATATAAACGTACTTTATACTGTATCAGAGTTTTTATAACGGAATCGTTATTTGGTTACGCTCGGAAAAGGGATTCTGCGCTATTTCCTCAGCGCCCATTGAAACAGTCTTATTTTTTAAAATTCTGGCTATCATAAGATTTATTTATAAGATTTATTTTATTTAATTAGTAGTTTGAGGTTCCTAAACAAGAATAAGTTTAGATAACGTAAATAATTGTACAAAAATATTTAGAAATGCGTACCTGCAATTGCGGTTAACGAAGGTCGAGTACAATACTTGAAAAATATCAAAAAAATATTAAAATTTAAAAATAAATTCCAAACGGGGCCTTAGTTAAAATATTTGTTTGGGAAATATCCGGAAAATAGTTTGAAATCATTTTTCGACCTCTTAGAATTATTTGAAAATGGATTGGGTTTAAAAATTACAAAAATAATTTTGGGTTTTGAAAAGTGAACCAAAGAGGGCTTAGGACTAGAGTCGTAGGGCTTGGGTCCAGTTTTACCGGTCGGAGACTAGATGGGCTCAGTCTAGATCGAGGGTGCTCTTGATAGGGTCTTGGGATACTCGATCAGAGAATTGAAGTGTTTGGTCCTAGGTTTGGAGGCTCGGTCCTAAACTCGAATTGTTCAGTCCTAGGTCTATGAGTCTCGGTCTCAGATCTAGATTTCTCGATTGTGGGTCCAAGGAGTCTCGGTCCCAAGTCAAACCTCTTGGTCCTAGGTGAAAGCCCACGGTCGGATTTATCGGTCCTTTCTCAAAAACACCGGTCCTATGGCTCAGTCCTAACTCAAGAACATCGGTCCTTGGTCTCCATCCTATGTCAATTTTCTTGGTCCTTAGCTTCGATCAGGACTGAGGATTCTCGGTTCTACTTCTCGGTCCTCAGTCTATGAACACTGAATTTTCTTTATTTGGTTCAAAAGTTGCAGGTTTGCATCTTTTGATACAGATCATGAAAACATGATATGTAAGTTTCTAACAACTCATATGGATGTAGGTATCATAACCACTAATCCTAAACTCGACCAATCAAACTCTACAACAATTGATTTTTCAAAAAAAAAATTAGGGCAAAATTTGAGATTTTTTGATTTAGGCCATCTCATTGATTAATTCTTGTTCCAACAGCTTTGAAATGATGTTTACAAGAGAACACGACCAAAACAAGAACATTAAACAAGCTCTATAACAACTTTTCAAACTGAAATGTAAGCTTTATTTTTCTAAAATTTTAGATGAATCAAACATGATAGGGAAGTATGTAATATCATTTGAAAATCATCCTAAAATGTTTACAAACATGTTAGACAATTATTTGAATCAAAGTTCAAGCTTAAAGCTCAAGAACACGAATTTAAAATTTTCCAGATTTTCAAATCAAATTTGAGTTTTTTTTATTGAGGTTTAATTGATGAAATCTTTTCAACAAAAAGCATGGACATCAAATAGGGATCGATTTCGACAATAGAAAGCACGAAATTGATTCCTTAATAAGATCAACCCGATCGAACTTGGAAAATTCAAATTTTAATCACAACTTGAATTACCTAAGGTCTAAAAGCTTACTAGTGATTGAAGAACACTCTAATGATCTTTATGAAGCTTTCTTGAGCTTTGGATCGAAGCATGGAATGCCGAAGCAGTTTCTACAAAAACCAGTCGCCAAAGCTTCTTTGAAATTCTTCAAGAAGGCTATGATTATTGGATTTTGTTCGATGGATTGGAAGAAGAACACCTAGGGAGTATTTATACTCAAACTAGGTCTGTTTCGAAGTTGAATTCATATCGAATATAGCTTATAAAACTTTATCCTTTGATTTCTTTTTTGTCTTTGCCAACCTAGTTTTAGGGTAGGGTTTGAATTCTTAGCCTAGAAGAATTAAAGGCGATGGAGAGACGTACACATGGGAAAAATTTGAAGGGATAAAGATGGAAGATGGCGGAGATAAGGCTTTTGGTAGGATTGTCGGCGTCGAGCGCAATCCTCCGACGTTCACCCTGTATCATCGGACAAAACGAACAAAACGACGTCATTTTGTTTAAATAAATGCATCGTTGGCATTTTGTCCATCGCTAGGCGTTCCATCTGGCGTTTGGGCTAACGGGGTTAGTGTCCCGTTAGGTGATCCTGTGTGGACTCAGGCACGAGCTACCTTGGTTACAACCGGATGCGTGGCTTCTTCTTGGGGGCTGGATGAAAATCCAGCACAGATCTGATGAATACTAATCTTGTTGCAGCCGATTCCCTTATTTTCGGCCATACTAAATTATTAGTTTTTATTTTTAATAAAAGAGTTATTTGAAATCAAATTTTAACCTTTTTTTTTCATTTTTCTTCACCAAATTAATACACAAAATATTTTTGACAACATAAATAAAAATTACGCTTTTTTTGGTATTTTGGAATATTTATTTAATTAATTTAAGCAATAAATTATACATTATTTATGTTTAAAATCATAATTAAATTATTTCAACCATTTTTTGAAATTAATTTGTGTAAAATAAATACAATTTTAACCCCAAATTATTTTTGGTTTTTTATTTAATTTTTCTAATTAGAGTTTAATTATTACAATAATTAATCCTAATTTAGTTTTAACCTCTCCTTTTGGATATTTTGAATTTAAAATAATTCAAAATATTATTTTAATTTATTAATATTATTATAAATTGGGGTATGTCAAATTTTCATGTTTATAGTCTTATTGATATAATTAATTAATAAAATTGTTTATACAACATATGATTGAGATGACACAAAACTTTGAGTACATTATAATTGATACTTTTATTTTTGTACTTATGTGATCGATGAGAGAATGTTGTAATTTATAGGTCATCAGTATAATAAATTATTATACACATGTATAATTTGATATAAACAAAATAATGTGATTTAATGTGAAATTAAGTTTATTACTCATATGTGTATGTTATGAATATAAGGTGATGATATCTTAAGTAATATTTCTAATTTTATAAGAGTGCTAAATTAAAAATATTAAAAATATATGAACTAAAAAAACAATTTCACTTTTTTATGCAGTTTCCTTTTCCAAATAAAGAAATAAACTACATGTAACATCATTACTCAAACCATGTTAATCAACATTAAGTTCATACACAAAATAAAAGAAAGAAGAAAAAAATGTCAAAACAACCATTTTCCTTTATTAAAAACCAAAACTAGAACTTTGTTTTTGGATATCTAATAATTAATTTGATTTCCGATTGATATAACGTCAGTTTTAAATTAATTATTAATTTTAATTTCGTGCAACTAATTTTTAATATATTTTTAAAATTAATTTGTTAAAAGTATTACAAATTATCTAAGATAAGCAAGAGTAAATTTATAACTATATGAGAGAATTAGATGGTTGTCATCAAAATTATGATGGATGTGTCATTTGATAAAAAAAAAACAAATGGACAGATGCAGCTGTAATTGTGAGAATAAATGATTTAGCTAGAAGTCTGGAATCTTATTCTACAAAATTGAGATATTGTGAGGAATCACAACTGAACTGAGAAATTGTTGCGTTTTAGTGGGCTATCAAAGTTACAAAATGTGTGAAATGTTATCATTGAAACAATTTGCTAGAATGTTGTGCAATATTTATTGAGAAAACACAACATTGGATTATCATACAATCATGTGTGAAAATGTTGTACCTGAAGTTAATAAAGCTATTGAGTGCGTGACAAAATAGCTTGCCTAGATAAATTGGATAATATTTCTTATAATATTTTGTGTTTTCTTCAATACACTGTAACCATAAAGAAAACAAAATAAATGAAAAAAAAGGATAAAAGAGAGAGGTGTGAAAGTTATGTGATTGAGAGATTTAGGGCTTGAAAGAAAGAGATTAGACAAAAGAACGTAACCCTCTCTTAGAGAGTCGGTTCATTTTATATTAACATAATATACAATTAAGTCCTTAACAAACTTAAGTCTTTACAAATAAGCTTTTCACTTTTATAATGTTTTATTTATTACATATTTTTACATACCTCCCTCAAGATGAATATCTTTCAAAATCATTTTGTCTCTAAGATTGTAAAAAGCTCCATGAACCAAAGGCTTGGTAAAGACATCAACTTGCTGAACCTTTGAATATACATGTTCTGGTAAAATGAACCTTTGTTTGAAGTGATCTCGAACCACATGACAGTTTATATCGAGGTGCTTTGTCCGTTCGTGGAAAACTGGGTTTTCGGCAATGTGGATTGCTGCCTGGTTATCACATCTCAAGGGGATCGGCAATTTGACTGGTGTATGAAGATCATTAAGAAGATATGTAATCCATTTTAGTTCGCAAACAGTTGTGTCCATGCTGCGATATTCTGCTTCAGCGGAAAACCGTGAAACGGTGTTCTATTTTTTTGTTTTCCATTATACTAGGGCATTTCCAAGTTTTATGCAATAACCTGTAACAGATTTGCGACTATCGGTGCAAGTCGCCCAATCCGAATCTGAAAAACTCTCAAGTAAAGGATTAGAAACACAAAGATAAAACAACCCCCAATGAAGTTGTACCCTTTAGATATCGAACAATCTGTAAGGCAGCTTCCCAATGTATTTGAAGGGGGTTGTGCATAAACTGACTTAGTTGTTGGACGCTAAAACAAATGTCGGGCCGAGAAAAGTTCAAATATATTAATCGTCCAACTAATCTTCTGAACTTTTCCAGTTCAGTAAACACATAACTATCAATATCATTAAGTTTAATTCCCTTTGTCATAGGAATACTACTTGGTTTACATCCGGTCATTCCCGTATCAGCTAATATATTAAGAACATATTTGTGTTGATTTACATATAAACCAGCATTAGTTCTATGTATTTCTAAACCTAAAAAATAACTAGCTTTTCCAAGATCTTTGATTCAGAATTTTGTATCAAGATATTTTTTGACAAAATTGATTTCTTTTATGCTATCTCCAGCAATAAGTATGTCGTCAACATAAACAAGTAAAATAGTAATTGATTTTTCAGTTTTAAGTATAAATAGACAATTTTAATGAATAGATTGAATAAAACCATACTTGATAAGTTGTTTTGAAAATTCCAAGTTCCACTGTCGTGAAGCTTGTTTTAATACATACAAACTTTTATTAAGACGACATAGCTTATTATCAATTGCTTCAGTATAACCTTCAGGAGGATGCATATATACATCTTCCTTGAGTTAACCATGGAGAAATGCATTTTTCACATCAAACTGTTGCAAATACCAATTATTAGCAGATGCTAAAGCAAATAAAAGTCTTACCGTCACTGTGATACAAGAGGAAAGAATATTAGGGCTATTACACTATGGCGGGAGTGGCAGTTATTGATAGACTAGTATAAATATAATATTGGTTGTTAAGAATATATAGAAAATGATTTTATGAAAAATCTTGTTAGAGTTTCTCTCTCATCCCATTGTATTCACCCTAGCAGTTAGGGTTCTATCTTCTTCCTTCATCAATTCTTCAATTCTCATCTCAATATAATTCTTCTATCGTTTTATGTTCAAGATTTATACCTAATTCTACTACAATGTATAACAGTGGTATCAGAGCTCGATTCTGGCAAATTAACGAGGTATGTCGTGAGTTATTAGCAGGTTGATCAGAAATGGAAAAAGGAAGTCCATCGTCCATCTGGAAACGAGTTGAATAAGGTCAGATTGCTCTGATTTTCATTTCTGAAATTTCTGATATTTGATTGAAAGGCGAGAAGCAGGATGCTGTGCATACTGCAGAATTTGTATTCCGATTATTGAAAACATTAGAATCGATCAGTGAATTTGAAGAGAAGGCAACAATTGAATAATAACAGTGAAGAAGACAAAGCAGGAAATGAAGTGGTGCGGTGGAAGATCGTCGGATTGCATGAGGAAATGACGAATCGACCTGGTTCATCTGAGAGACAACCGTCAACACAACTGTGAGTGATTGTCTGGAACTTACCTGGTTATCTGGTCACATCCTTTCTTTGTATCCATGAATATTAGAATCCGGCTACAATCCATGATATCCTCTAGTAACTTCACCATTTGTTGTACTTCTGATTCTTAGACATAATTTCAACGTGCTGGTGAATAGAACGATCAGCTTTTAGATCTTCTGGTTCATCTGAGAGACAACCCGAAACCGGATTTCATTAGTCGTTTAATTTCAGAAATTGATTTCCAAGGTTTGGGGTAGGAATCCTGTAAACAAGTCGCTACTAGTGAGAAGAGAGAAAGTATTTGTCTCTCTTAATTAAGTTGGAGTGCACAGTTGGGAACTAGAGGTCAGGTTTGGGAACCAGAGGTCAGGTTTGGGAACCAGAAGACAGGTTTGACCGTCAAGTTTGAGGTTTGGAAACCAGAGAACAAATTTGATTGTCAGTTTGGACTGTTTTACTGATTGCACAGTTGGAAACAGGGATCAGATTGAACTGTTACTAAATTGTTGAAATACTGGATTACATTGTTTTGGGATTATTAGTGTGGCTAGCTGAGGTTAAAGAGGATCATCAAGTTTTCTTGAAAGTGGAAATGGCTGAACTCGAAATGAAAAACGAACTAAAAGAGATGGGTTTGAAATTTCAGGAAAGTGATAAAAGATTAGATCGAAATGATCAACGGCTCAACCGAATGGAAGAAATGTTGATCTCAATGCAGAAAGTGATTATGCAATTAGAGAAAAATGTTAACGGTGAAACTCTTAAGCAATCGATGGATGTTTTAGAGAAAGAACAGAACTATGTTTACGGATTGAAGACCTCAAGTCCGGTTCCTCAAGTGGCCCAACAAACAAATGTTGATGAAGAAAAAGTGGAGACTCAAGTGGAATACGAAACAAAATACGACGATTTTGGGTTTGGAGAAAAGATATGCGGTACTGCAAAATTGTCGATTATTTCCTTGCAAGTCCCAAAATTAGTCTTAGGAAACGAGATGCCACTAAAGGTGATTAACGAACAAGAAGTTCAATCGACATACATTGATACATACGATTGTGATCAAGTTGAACGAGGCATAGCTCAATTTGCTTTCACAATTGATGCATTTGAGAGTCTCGAAGAACGAATCTTGGCCAACGACCCTCTGTTTCAATCATTTCATGATTTAAGACAAAAAATTGGATACTTTTTGTGGTTTGAAGAACCACCAGATGATAAAAGTTATATTCGAAGAACTTTTGGTCATAAGTCGTTGATGAGATGCAAATACTTCCTATGGTTTGAGGAACCACCCGATAGTCTAAAGAAGCAATTCCGACTATTGATATGGTTCGAAGAGCCACCAGATGCTTTATAGTTTCAATAGCACCTTCGACTATTGTCGTTCGCGGACGAACGAAGTGAAGGAGAGGGTAATGATACAAGAGGAAAGAATATTAGGGCTATTACACTATGGCGGGAGTGGCAGTTATTGATAGACTAGTATAAATATAATATTGGTTGTTAAGAATATATAGAAAATGATTTTATGAAAAATCTTGTTAGAGTTTCTCTCTCATCCCATTGTATTCACCCTAGCAGTTAGGGTTCTATCTTCTTCCTTCATCAATTCTTCAATTCTCATCTCAATATAATTCTTCTATCGTTTTATGTTCAAGATTTATACCTAATTCTACTACAATGTATAACACACTGTTTTGGCGACTGGCAAGAAGTTATCGTGGAAATCGACCCCATCTTTTTGGTTGTATCCTTTTGCAACAAGGCGTGCCTTTTATTTTTCCACTGTTCCATTTGGATTGAGCTTTGTTTTGTAAATCCACTTGCACCCTATTGATTTCTTCCCATTTGGAAGTGGAACTAAATCCCAAGTGTTGTTATTTTTCAAAGCTGCCAATTCTTCTTTCATTGCAATTTCCCAATTATTAATTTTTGCAGCTTCTTTATAAGTATGTGGATCTTTAAGTGTAAAAATATTTCCTAAAAATTCTATGTAATCGGTGTTCATACATTTGGATGAATAAGGAAAAGTGTTTGGTGTGTATGATTTTCCATTGTTAATATTTGTATTTGAGTTAACAATGTAATCATTTAACCAAGTTGGATGTTTTCTTTCTCTACTGCTTTTCCTTTGTTCATTTTGAAAATCATTAGATGATTCAGTGTTGTTTAAGGATGAAGAAATGGTTGGTTGAGAAGATGCATTTGTGTTATTTTCAAATGAAAAATCAGTTGAGTGATGTTGAAGTACAAGATCAACATTGTGTTTTGGAGAAAATGCATTGTCTATGTGAGATGACTCTAATTCTTCATCAGAGTCATCAAAAACAGTTTCTACATTTGAAGGATTTTGTGTGTTTTCAGGTACAAATTTTGTGTTTTTATATGAAAAAATATTTTCATGAAAAATTATGTCTCTAGACAGAAGTATGATTTCATTTGTTATTATTTTTGTTTGCAGACTGTCTTCCTCCTCTGCCTCTATTATTTCTTCCCATATATTGTCCCCTTTGTTGCTCTGAATTATCTTTCATCAGCATAGTAAAATTTTCAGTTTGTTCTATCATTAATGACTAAACTTTCCTTTGTCTTTCTATACTCAGCAACATCGCATACGCTCGATTAATACTCAGTTTTGGGTCCATAAGAAGTATTTGTTGTTTTGCATGATCAAAATAGTCATTTAGACCCATAAGAAACTGTGTGAGTTTATTAGATGTATCCTGTTGAACTACAAGTTTTGTCATTCTACAACAGCAAGGCGTTCTTAGATCACAATTACAACATGGTAATGGCTCCAAGACCATGAGCTCATCCCACAGTTTCTTAATCATAGAATAATATTTTTCAATTGAAAGAATCCCTTTATTTCTTCAGAAACAGTGTTCAAGATCCAAGATCGTACTAAGCAATCTACATTTCTCCACCGATCAAATTGTTCAGCATCTTTTGGAACCACTAATGATCCGTCTATGAACCCTAATTTTGACTTTGTTTCCAGTGCTAACCTGATACCACTACTCCAACCGATGTAGTTTTCACCGTTGAATGTTGTTGTGCAGATAATGCTTCCTGGATTGTCCGAGTTCCTAATCGTAAACGAATCATTAGAGTCGTGCTTTTTCTTCGCGGCCATTTTAATCGGTTGAATAATTTCTTCGGATTAACCGTTCGCTGAGGAGAATGACGAATCACTATCAAAATCAGATATTTTTCTTTTTATCTCTTCATGTCCTTCTTAATCTTCAAAAGAATCTTGCTCTGATACCATGTGAAAGTTATGAGACAGAGATTGAAAGATTAAGGCTTGAAAGAAAGAGATTAGACAAAAGAGAGCCTGTCCATTTTATATTAACATAATATACAATTAAATTCTTAACAAACTTAAGTCTTTACAATTTTCACTTTTACAATGTTTTATTTATTACATATTCTTTCGGAGGTTGATTTCTCATCTTTTTACCTGAAACCGTATTAACGATTTAATATAGATTTCGGAATTTCTGACCACCCCACCCCACCCAGAACTTCTTCACGTCTTGATCTTTCCCCGTCGAATTCCCTTAATCCTTGTCATCTTGTTTTTCTCTCTCTCTACCAGGCTTACCTTTTGTTGGGCATCTCTGGTTTTCAAAGGTTTTGAAATCATAAGCTGTACATTGCTTGGTTATCAATCTTGCAGGCCTTTATTGATTGTACATACTAAAGCATTGTTTTAGATCTCGGAACAGAGCTCGAAGACCTATTGCAGCTCCATGGCCGAAGGAAAGCTCAAAATTCTCGACGACCTCCTCTCGTCAGAATTGGGCAACCAGCAATGGACCGACAAACGTAATATCTCCGTCAATATTTATTTCGAATTCCTTCAAAATTTGATTATGATATTATTTGATATAAGTAGCACATAGATTCTGGCTTAATTCGATTATTGAGTTTCTTTTGTAGGGTTTCAATCGTTTTCGTTTCAATTGAGTACAAGTTCTTATGATCAGTAGCATTCTGGTATGGTCACGCTTTCCAATCCAAGGAATGTTTTGGAATATTTGGCTTGACAGAAGAAGTCTTATCTTAATTGAAAACACAACAGTTGGAAAATGTGGTTAATAGTACTAGTAGTATTCTTGGAATAAATTTGATGTTTCTATATTCTAATAATAGTTCATTGTTATGGAGTTTGGGAATAAAATTTTATAGAACAATCTAGGAAAATGTGGATTACTCTAATAAGATGTTAATCCCCACTAGAATATACAGTTATAAAACTGGGAAATTGGTGCCCTGACATATTTTCTCTAGGATCAATGCATTAGTTAATGAGTTAGATCGTATGCTCTTCAGTTAGTGATTCTAATTACTGTTTCCTAGATTGATTGTTCTATTCTATTGTAAATTAACTTCTGCTGGATCAAGTGTTAATTATTTATTCGAACCACTTGAGCTAATAGTTGCAGAATCCATTGGACAGAACAATATTTTTAAAAGATCAAATTAAGCATTTCTTGATGAGTACTGATGTTAGATTTACTTTCTGTTATATGATTAATTCAACATCATTTTCATGACCAGTCCCTTCAGACCAGGCACTATCAGAGAACAACATTCCTCTGTCTCCCCAGTGGCTTTATGCTAAATCAAGTGAGTTGAACATGGTAAGTTATTTTCATATCATTGAAATTCCAATAGATACCTTACGGAAACATCAATAATTAACTGCCACGTTCTCTTTCTGCTTACATTTTGTCCCTGAGTTTTGGGTAGTGTTGTTGATATTTATTCATCTAAATGCCCTTATTACAAGATGTCTGATTTCTTATTCGTGGGTTGCAACACCATCTTCATACATTGATAGGATTCTAAGTCACCAACTTCTCTTTCTCTGGGCAGGACAATCCTACTGAATCTAGTCAGAAGGAGGTTATTCTGCATTTGGATGGTTCTGAGGAGATAAGGGAGCTGAGGAGAATAGCTCCTGAGTCCGAGAGTGTCCACTGTTGGCGTGAGGAAGAGAGGCACACTGGATTTGTTGTGAGAAAAGATCGCAGGAAGATCCAGTGTCATACTGACAGTTCGGTATCAATCGGAAATAATAATACATCTTTTCTTCCTGATAGATGGATTGATATTACCGATTGCAATTCTGGGAATGACACCAGACGGGATGGGAAGTGGTCATCAAGGTGGGGCCAGGATGAGAAAGAATCTCGGCTTGAGAGGAAGACAGATGTAGAGAAAGAAGTTAGTTATTCTGATAACCAATCAGTAGCAGGTAGCAATCGCATTGGGAGTGAAGCAGATTCTCGTGACAAGTGGAGGCCTCGTCATAGAATTGAGTGGAATTTTAATTTTTCCAGCTCCCATCGTGTTGCACCTGGATTTGGCGAGAGAGAAAGAATGAAGGAATCCAAAGTGGGGTTTAGTTTTGGGAGAGGAATGTCTAGAGGGGCTGCAATAAGACCATTAGGTGCTTCTCATTTTGAAAGAAATGATTGCCTTCCTGGAAACCCAGGATTTTCAATTACTATGTTCCTCTATCCAAGAGGAAAGCTGCTTGATATCTACCGGAGGCTGAAACTGGGGTCATCCCTTGCTACAGTTCCTGAAGGACTGGAGGACGTGCCTTCAATAACACAAAATGCTGTGATCCAACCAATGTCTTTTGTTAAACCAGAAGCAGAAGAGAAGGTGAGGTCTAGGGTTTGTTGGGAAATTTGATTTTTTATGACTCCAAAATCATCACAATTTTGACATTTCATTTGATTTTGAATTAATTAGACAATGTAAATCCATAATTGCCTATTTGAAAACACATTCTCCATCTGGATCAGAAAAAGAACAATAAATTTCCAAATATGTACAGTACTATGTGTAGTTTTCAAATGTTTCGTATTTGAATCAAGATGAGAAATTTTACAAAGACAAATGTTTACAAATGAAGCTATTTATTTAATCGTTTTTTCCTTTATGGTGTAAAAATATTTGAACATCACAAAATGGCGTTTAACTCCATATAATCCAATCATTTCAAAGCCAAATATCTCTTTGTTTCACCTGTATATCTTATTTGTAAGCAAATTGGCAGGCTGTACTTGACGATATTTATAAAGGCAATATCACTGGCAGTTCGGTAAATCAAAATTCATTTAGGAAAAGCAGATCAACGGATAGTGGGACAGGTGATTTGTTTTGAGAAGAACAAATGTTTTGTGTAAGGGTTTTGATGCTAATTTGCATTAGTCACCACATTCATCTTTCACTTCTTAATCTTTGAGAATCTTCCCCTTGTAGATGTTAGAGGCAATCAATCCATTGATGAGAATCTTCTGTCTTCTGTGATTGTTGAATCAAACAATGATTCTGTTGTAGAATTTGCAAATGGTCTTCAAAATGATGTTCATGGAACAGAGGAAAATGACAGATCCAGGGTGAATTTTGCAAATGGTAAGCAATATGTCTGTATTTCTGTTTTGTTCTTTGGTGGCATACAAGATGAAGACTTTCTAACTGGTTTCATTATTCCATTTCCAGAGGGAGATTACCACCATCTTGTGTCAGATCATCAAGCTCCGGATGTGTCCACCACAATGTACAAGGATCAACCAAGACCGATGATTGGTGCTAACAATAGTCACAACAAGATTTCTGGTGATAGCAATTTGAAGCTTCCAGATGATTCTAATTGTGTCTTTCTTTCTTCATTGTCCGAGCAACATTGGGATAGGAATCTGAGTGATTCTAATGCTGGTCAATATAACTTGATCAGCGGGTTACAACCAGAAGAACTGAGTTTGTACTATCTTGATCCTCAAGGAGTGATTCAGGGACCCTTTGTTGGGGCTGACATCATCTCATGGTATGAACAAGGTTTTTTTGGGACAGATTTGCCAGTTCGATTGGAAGATGCGGCTGAAGGATCACCTTTCATGGAGTTAGGTGAGATTATGCCACATCTCAAAATTAGTGATCATCACTCCAATAGCAACAATCGTCTTACAACAAAGTATGAGCAGCTTGGAGGGTTTGAGGAGAAAATGAAGACGAGTTCAGTTCCTTCCCCTCCTATGGCTGAATTTGTTGGTGCATCTGGTTTGGTTGATCAGAATTGGCAATTGTCTGGTCTTCCAATGGATCATCATCCACAACCAGGAGTGCCTGAGAAGGAAGGTCAATATACACTCCAATTCCCTGAAGATAAGAATTTTCAAGGCAATGTTGATGAAGGTTTGTACTTTTCATTTGTAGTTAAAAGAATTTTTTCTTTGCATTTCATTTGACATCTATGATTTTCTCTGTAGAAATTGTTTTCCTTGGAAGACCGTCTAGTAGTGGGAATGCTGTTCAGAAACCTTCTACAAGTGATAGCAACTCTATACCTAATCCATTGGTTAATAACCCCTTCCCATGTGTGAATAGAGAGGAAGACCCGTTAACACAACTGAATGAGAATACACTACATCCTTTTGGGTTATTGCGATCTGAGCTAGAAGGCAATAATTACATAAGGCACGATCAGACGGACATGCCTAACTTCTGCAGTATTAATGACTCGGCTCTTGTTTTTGATACATTTCCTGATGTTTATAGAAGAAATAAGGTAGGTGTACCAGACTTATATGAAGACGGCATTGATGCTCATCGAGCATCAAATATAAACGAACTTGACATTTTTGATGCGGCAATGTCACATCGATTACAACAGCAAAATCTGCAGCAGCACAATGTACTGTCTCCTTTTGTCCATGCAAATGAATCAGTTATGGAACGAATTCCAATCCGGGATTCTATTCACCATCAAAGGTTTGGTAGCCAAGTGGGGCAAGACCTGAATCAGCTTTTGGATTTACAACATCAGCAACGGCATTTTCAGCTTCAGCAGCAGTTACGGCAGCAGCAGTTGTGGCAGGAGCAGCAGCAGTTGCATAAGCAACAAAGGCTTCTACAGGAACATCAGTCTCAGGCACGTCAACTGTTGCTTGAACAACTGATGATGAGCCAAATTCATGGGGTTGGTCATGTACAGAGACATGAAACTACTCTTGGACCTAATAATACTCTTGATCAGGTCTTAATGAATCAGAAAATTCTCCACGACCTACAAAAACACACACGTGTTCAATCTAATCATCCCGAACCTTCTCTTGAGCATCTTATTCAAGCGAAAATTAATCAAATGCAACATCAGGGTCATCAAAATGATCTATTGGAGCTTGTGTCACGGGCAAAACATGGACTACACCATCCCATTGAAAACCCTATGATTCACCAAGAACATTTGCATGGAAGGCAGTTGAGCCTAGGATTAAGGAATCAAATGCAGATGGAAGGAGGCGGACAAATTCTACCAGTTTGGTCTTCTGAAGAAACCAACCAATTTCCTAGGAATTCTGCTGCCACACACAATGGTCCATTGGAATATTTTCAGCGGCAACAAATGAGTCACACTGAATACGATCTTTCCCTCCGAGATCGTGTACATCAAGGTCAATATGACCCTCGGTTAAATGCTTATGTGGAAAATGCATTGGCACGAACTGAACATCTAGATCTTCAAGGAAAATATGCACAAAGGAATTCTTCGGTTCACTCAGCTGGGTTCTCCCAAGGAATGCAACTAAGAGATGAGTTTCACACTTCTCATGAGAACCGATGGTTAGACAACAACGCTAGAGTAGGAAATGACAGGATAGGACTCCACTTTCAACAATTGCATTTTAATACAGAGTGGCAGAACAGGGAGAGAGAAAGTAACCGGAACTCTGAAGATCCGAGGTCTTGGATATCAACAGGAACAAATGATGATGGTTCAAAGAGCTTACTCATGGAATTGCTTGGTCAAAAGAAGGTCAGCCACCAAGCAATTGACCAATCAGAGTTGAGCACTATGAAACAATATGAAAAAAGAGCTTTCTCTAGCAAAATAAGTTCTTGTGGTTCTGATTTAGCTGGAGCATCAAATGTTTCTGTTGCTGATGACAAGGTTAGATTATATACTTTGGAAAGTGCTGAGAGTTTGTTTAGATTCATGTTCTAGTTGAAGGTAACTGATTCTCGGATATTGCAGGCAATTTACACAAATCTGGATATGGTAGGCCTTTCATCATCTGAAAGAGACTTTGATGATGTGGATATCAAGAAACAAGGATTTAAAAGTGAGGCCAGCCCTGCTTCAGAGATTTATGATGGTATTGCTTTACAAGCTAGGTTACCTACTAAAAATCACTGTGAAAAGGCAGTCAACATCATTAGCAGGCATAACTCATTAGTATTTTCTGGTAATTCTTAAAGTTCATTTATTCTTTGCGAATTTTGCATTTGGGTCAATTTGTGGTGACAGTTGAAACATTTTCTAGGTAGTAATGCAGACATTTACAATGACCTGACGACTTCATCTCACTCTTTCACAGAAGAGGTTACTAAGGATCGGTAAGAATAGATGTTTTACAATTGAAGTGTTTTGATACAAGAATATAATCATTATCATAATATAAAGCTACAAAAGATCGTCAAAACTAGAAGTTATAAATTTGTCAGTGTTAGAATTATTGTATAGATAAATTTGCTGCAATCTTTACAATTGAACATTCTGAATTGACTGGGTTCTTTCAACTACAACTTTAATGTCTGCATTCAGTTCATTCAAGAAAAACAAAAGTGGTGTTTGATAACACAACTTATTACTTAATCTAAATTATTAAGTGTTTATTTGAATTAAATTAATTTGATAATTATGATTTCAAATCACTTAATTATTTAAATTCAGCTCAAATTAAGCTAGAAACATGAAGCTAACATATTTGTCTTAATTCAGGAACTATAGATGAATTAACTCTAATATAATTCCAAAAGACTATTTTAACCTCGAAAATTAATCAAATTTCGCCACTATAAGGGTAAATTAGTCCGAGACTTTTTCAACATCAGTTCCGTATTTGTTCAAATCAACTTATATATCAAATACTTCAAAATTAAAACATTTTCATTTGGGTTATTGAACATTTTTTTTGTTCAAGAATTAAATTTAGTTTTCCCAAAAGCACCCTTATGTATGTGTACCCTCATAACCATATCTGTCTAATGAATGCAGGATACCAGCTGAAACGAGTAAAGGAGGATTGGAGAATCTTCTTCTACGACGTCCAGCAGTCTCCAGGGTCTCCTCATCATCTGTTGGAAGTTTGTCTGAGTTTTCCTCCAATCACGCGCCTTCTTTTGAAGGTATCAATTGTTTGTTCTTCTAGGAGGTTTTTTCATTTATCAACTACACAACCTCTTCTTTCTCACTTGCTTTCACGTTTCAAATTTTAAAATCTGTTAGGCTGTGGAATAACCGAATAAGTGTTATTGATGGCAACCTTATACGTAGCATTTAATTTGTCCACAAGTTACACTAAAGCATAAAACCAGGTCAATTCGAAAAAGAAAAAAATGGAGGTAGGTATTTGTCACCATCACGATCCAATTGGATAATCCCAAAGTTAAAATAGAAAATGAGTTTAGATATTGAATGATGATTTTCTCTGAGCTGGCTGGGATGTTTATCGGAGTCAGTAAAGTGTTAAAAAAATATTGAAGGATGATTTTGTCCTCAGGTGGAAGAATTGAGTACGTAGTAGAAAGAAGAGGAAATAAGGCATCAGAATCAGGAAATCCTTCTTGTTCTAGGAAGGATGTAGGATTTAGAAGGACATCATCTTATACTGATGGTGATTCTGCATCATTTAGTGAGATGTTGAAGAGCAATGCTAATCATAATAACAAGCTGCATGGAGAAGTTGGTTTAGAGGCTGCTGAAGGGAAAGCAGTAATTGGTCAAGGTGGGAAAAAGAAAGGAAAGAAAGGCAGACAAATAGATCCGGCTCTGCTTGGCTTCAAAGTCACCAGCAACCGAAATTTGATGGGCCAGATTCAGAGGCCAGATTATCATCATCATTATTAACAACAAATCACCGATCCTTTTGTTTCCCTTTATACTACATGTATAGATTTATAGATCCTTTATTCATTTTACTTACTCCTCCATGCATTGATAAAATTGATTAGTTGTGCATATAATTTTGTTGTAATTTATATATATATAATAATGCTTAATTTTAAAGTGTTCGAATTGTCGGGTCAAGATATATATGTATGTATGAATATATGTGTGTGAGTAAATGTATATTTGGGTCTGATTATGGGTTAATCTAAAAATAAAATAAAAAATGTTTTATGTATGTTTCGAACTTATAACATAACAACACAAGTATAACCCTTTAACCAAGTATGATTAAGATGTGGTTTGTCGTAATAGGTCAGTAACAATTTAAAGTGATTAAAAAATATGAATTCAATATTTGATTAACCAAAGTGTGAGGTTCTTGATTGACCAAAGTGTGAGGTCATGATACTAAATGTTAATTGAGATTGGTGATTTGTGATTTGTTTTCTTAAGAAACAAGTATAATCATTTAACCAACTAGACAAATAAGACTTTATATTTTAAATTCAACACAAATAATGAACGTTGGACATTTTTAACAATATAAGTTTAACTTTTTAATTAACTATATATATATAATAATGCTTAATTTCAAAGTGTCCGGATTGTTGGTTCGAGAGCTGTGGTTAATTTGAATATATATGTAAAAATAATGAATAGTTGGGTCGGATTGTGGGTTGATCCGCCCATAAACTTAAAACGGTTAAAATAAAATTAAAAATGTTATATATATGTTTCAAACTTGTAACCTAACAAAAATAAGTACAACCCTTTAACCAAGTGTAATTGAAATGTGATTTGTCGATGAATAATAGCCGGTAACAATTTTAAATGGTTAAAAAATATGAATCAAATATTTGATTAACCAAAATGTGAGGTCACGACGCTAAATGTTAATTGAGATTGGTGATTTGTTTTCTTAGGGTAGAAGTAAAACAATTTAACCAATTAGATTAATATGACTTTATATTTTAAATTCAAAATAAATTTGATGAACGTGAGACATTCTTAACAATATAAGTTTAACTTTTTAATTAAATAATATATATATATAATAATAATAATAATAATGCTTAATTTCAAAGTGTCCGGATTGCAAGGTCGAGAGCTATGATTAATTTGGATATATATATGTGAGAGTAAATGAATATTTGAGTCAGATTGTAGGTTGACCCACCCATAAACTTAAAACGTTTAAAAATAAAAATATATATATATATATGTATATTGAACTTGATATTGAACTTGCAACCTAACAAAATAAGTACAACCATTTAACCAACTAGGCTAATAAAACTTTATATTTTAAATTCAACACCAAATTTGATGAACGTGAAACATTTTTAACAATCTAAGTTCAACTTTTTATCTAGTTAATCTATGTATAATAATAATGTTTAATTTTAAAGTGTCTGGATTGTCGGGTCGAGAACACTGATTAATTTGGATATATATGTGAGAGTAAATGGATACTTGGGTCGGATTGTGGGTTGATCCGCCCATAAACTTAAAAAATTAAAAATAAAATAAAAATGATATATGTATGTTTCGAACTTGCAACCTAACAAAACAAGTACAACCCTTTAACCAAGTATGATGAAGATGTGGTTTGCCGATGTATAATAGTCCGGTAATAATAGAAAGTGCTTAAAAATATGAATCAAATATTTGATTAATCAAAGTGTGAAGTCACGATGCTAAATGTCAATTAAATTTGTAATTTGTATATCGCCGGTCCGTCAAGGAAATATCGCAGTCCAGACTTCTTAATGGATTCGATTAACTCTCGCATCTCGATCGATCCTGCATGCTTGATGCATTCAAAATCAACTTGCACAATGTGGTTGAACAACATATTATCTCTTCCCATGATAAAATTCTAGGTTTAGTGAAGGAGAAGGAGGGTACGATTTCTAGAGAGAAGGTAGAGCAAAATTTATATTAGGGTTTGCAAAATAAAATTCAATCCTGAGATTGTGTATTCCTTCCAAATATATAATATATGATGCCGGTTAAAAGATTTGTTTCCAAACTGGGTAATGAATTGTCACCCTTTGACGTGTGACCCCACGTTCCCCCCAAAATCGGCAAAAATGGCGCCTTATTTGAAAATGGATCTTTTCTCGGGGTAAAATTAAAAGTAACCGTTTGATCCTTGATAATTAATCTTAAAACGTGTATTAAATGTAGTTTGTTAAATAACCGTTTTTGGGCATGACGATTTCAAACATTTAATGACATATCATTTAATTAATATTCAATACATATATTAAATGCAACTTAATAACATTAATAACATCATGCCGATTTAACACAAGTAACCGATTTTTGGACACAATAACCGGCTTTACATGAGGACTTAGACTAGAATAGTTTCAAATGTTTGAACACTCTAGATTCCATCCCTTCTGATTTCCGCTGCCTCTATTCTATGGATCTAACTTTCGTCTTTTTCTTTGGCCAGAATATTGGATGGTCGGACGAAAGTTCCCGGTCCGAGTTTGGCGTTGAAGGAAAGAAGAAGGCTACTAATCTGAGGAATGTAACCGATCATCGGTCGAGGAGAGGAAATCATTTTCTTTAGGTTCTCAAAAATGACTTGAGACCAGTTGATCGGGGTGCCACAAACTATGGAAATAATCATTTCGAAGATCTTTTTGGTGTAGAAGTGGGTGGATTCTTTTGCCAGGATGCTTCTACCGACTATGTCACTAAGGATCTGAATGTGATGGCATAGTCTGGATTTGAGTCCATGTGTTTCCACCAGAATCAGAGAGATTGAGAAGAGAAATGCCATATCTTGGATAACATTTTCTGGATATGGTGGGAAATCGGAAAAGCATTCGGTTGGTAGCTCGAAAAATTGACCGAAATCTACTTTTCCGATCGTGATAGATTCACCTCTTACCCTTGATACAATTGAGTCATTGATAATTCTGGCATTTGTGAAAAATTTGACGACTTATTCTTCAAGGATCCTTCGGGATCCTTCAGGGAATTTCCTCAGACCAGAATTGGCCATAGGTTCAAACATAGTTTCGCGAATTTCATCATCGTCGAAAGTCAAAACTGATTCGAAGTCGACAATGAGAGAGGTACGAGTGGATGCTAGACTCATTTTGGAGGATGGATTTTCTACTTTAAGATAGATAGATTTGTTGTGATTTGTTCTTGACTGGATTGTTCTTTAAATAGGCAAAGGAAGAACCGATCTAGCCGTTATGATGGTCATTGAAAAGACATGACTTTTTACGTTATTCGAGAAAACACCTTTTTAACATTGAACAATAATAGATCTTGTGAAACACCTTTTCAGAGAATATTTCCAAAGGTTTCATAAGGAGTAACTGACCGGTCAAAGAGACCGATCAATTTTCTGGGCTAAAAACCGAACCGATCGGTTTTATGAAAAGTTACTGCTTCTCCTTGAGAGAATGCTCAGATTTTGTGAAAACATTATGAGAGGATCATATAGAAAGATCAAAGTCCTTATTTTAATAGATCATTCTAATAAAGCCGCATTTTCATTAATACTTTGTGGAAGGAAAAGATTAAAAGACATTGCACAACCGATTCATGAAACAAAACGATCATTTTGCTTTCCAAATAAGAATGTTTGATAGACATTGGTCTAATAATGCTGGCTTGAAGATCCAAGATTCAGTTATTTTCTGATTCTTGCTCTCTCCACTCGGTCGATATGCGCCTGCACTCTTTCCTTTGTGAAAAGTTGGGATGGGTGAAGGGTAGTTCCACGACCGAGATAGATGTCGATATCAAAGAATAGACCACGTAGCTAGGGGTATATCCGATCATCATCTTGTCCGAAGAGATTATTTTATTCAGATTGTCGAAGACTATCTTCAACCAATTTATAGGATTTCCTTCTATGATAGAAACCATCATCTCAAAATTCTTTGGGAATAGTACTTGGTTGATTCCTTAGCAAGAATGTTTTTACCAATGATCTCACTAAGGATATGATATTCAATATGTAGGAGCGCTTTAGCTCCATACGTTTCGACTGGATTTCCAAAATGAGAGAGATGATGACGCATCTCATTAATGACTTCATTAGAGAATAAGAGGTCAGAAAAGCCTTCGGTTGGTAGTTCGCAGCTTCGTGCGAGATCCATCTCATTGAAGACGAATTCCTGACCTCGCACAGTGGAAAGGATAAAGTCCTCATGGATTATCTTGGCATTCTTGAAGAATTCAAGAATGATTTCGTTTTTTATGGTAAATCGGTCTTCAAGAAAAGGTCTTAAACCGGTTGCTTCAAGGGATCTGAACATTGATGAGACTACCATGTATTCATAGGATAAGACTAATTCGAAGTCTACTAGAAGGGTGTTGTTTGAGAGAGTAGAATTCATCTTTTTGAGAGTAGTCTTTTGTTTGAGAGAGAGTTTTTGAAAGATTTTTAGTTTTTGGTTTTAATGATATCGATATTATATAGAGGGAAGAAGGGGATTTTCCCATTGGAATATATCTTTGATATTGATGGATAGGAAGGGATTTCATCTAAGATTTTGGATGGTAAAAAAGTGAACATATTTATTTCATTTCCAAGAATATGCCATTTTATTGAAATGTCAGTCCTCCACTTTGAACAATGATAGACATAAGTTTTCACGTTGTTTGAGGAATGGCTGTTTTTCTTTTTTAATAAGGAATATGTTCAGACAGATACTTATAAACGCTAGCTGACTGTCCCATTTTGAAAGAGAAATGAGACCACCAAAATTTCCATGTAGAGAAATGGTCAGCTATCTATAAAGTCGATATTAATGCGATCAATTATTTTATTCTGAAGAAAAACCGCTTCCTCTTATAGCCGTCAATCTGACTGGGCGGTAATTGTTCAATCAGAAATAACCGATCGGTTTACTGATTTAATTAAGCAGTTTGGTTTTTACATTTGTTTCTGGTAGAATAGTTTTACCGGTTTCAATAGGAGGCAGCCATCCAGTTTTATCTGTCTGAGATCTTTTTCCTTATAAATTTATGCACATAAGAAATAAATGTGAATGTCCGATCGGTTTTTGAAAAATACCGAAATTTGAAGAAGCTGATCGGTTTTATGAAAGTATCGAACTCATGGTTTTTCCACTAAAATGACATGTTTGAGAAGCAAATGCTACTCCCTGGAATCATGCCCGATTTTCATGAATGCAAAGAGAAAAATGTTCTTTTTGTGAGGAGGTTTCGCCCTAAATGCATGCAGGTATTGTAAGGAATAATTTGGCTACTATCAGCAAGACCCAGAATGGTTCTGAAATATAAAAACTTAGCTTCCTGTAGTGGTTTAGTGAAGATATCGACCACTTGTTGCTCGGTTGAAACATATTCTAGGCGAATGTGTTTTTACTGTACATGTTCTCGGATAAAATGGTGTCGGATATTGATGTGCATCGTTATTCAATACAACACGGGATTGTATGTGATCACAATGGCGCTTGTATTGTCAAAGAAAATCGGAGATTCCTCAGTTGTAATGCTGAAATCTCTTAATTGTTGTTGGAACTAGAGGAGTTGAGCATAGAAACTGCCAACTGCAAGGTACTCAGCTTTAGTAGTTGAAGTTGCAACGGATGTCTGCTTCTTATTGTACAAGGAAACAAGCCGGTCATCTGAGAGCTGACATGTCCCGCTAGTTCTCTTCCTATAAACTTTGCAACCTACATAGTCTGCATCAGAGTAGCTCGTTAAGTTAAAACTGGAATCCTTCGGATACTACAGTCCCAAATCTTGAGTTTCCTTAAGATATTTCAATATTATTTTAGCAGCGGTGTAATGAGACTGTTTTGGATTAGCCTGAAATCTTCCGCATACTCCAACTGCAAATAGAATGTCCGGTCGACTTGTTGTTATGTATAAAAGAGATCCAATGATTCCACGATATGCTGTGATGTCAACACTTTGACCATCTTCATCCTTATCTAGTTTGATCGAGGATCTCATTAGGGTTGAGTCAGCGGATTAGCTTTCCATTCCAAATTTCTTTAATAATTCTTTCGTGTACTTGGCCTGATTTATGAATGTTCCTTCTTCAATCTGTCGAACCTGAAGACCTAAGAAGAAACTCAATTCTCCCATCATACTCATTTTGAACTTGTCAGTCATCATTTTAGAAAATTTATCACATAGTTTTGGATTGGTTGAACCGAAAATGATATCATCTACATAGATCTGTACAAGTAATATGTGCTCATTTTTCTCAAACTTGAATAACGTTTTGTCAACAGATCCTATAGTAAAATCATGATTAAATAAAAAAAATTTTAGTGTATCGTACCATGCTCTAGGAGCTTGTTTAAGACCATAAAGTGCTTTGTCTAGTCTATAAACATGACTAATTAAATCAGGATTTTTAAATCCAGTGGGTTGTTTAACGTATACTTCTTCACTTAATTCTCCGTTAAGAAAAGCACTTTTGACATCCATTTGAAAAACTTTGAAATTTTTGAATGCAGCAAATGCAAGAAAGATTCTAATGGCCTCTAGTCTGGAAACATTAGCAAATGATTCTTCAAAATCAATGCAGTCTCCCTGTTTGTATCCTTGGGCCAATAGTCTAGCCTTGTTCCTCGTAACCAAACCATTTTCACTGAGTTTATTTCAAAAGACTCATCTAGTTCCAATGATAAATTGATTATCTGGTCTTAGAACTAGATGCCAGACTTGTTTCTCTCAAACTGGTTTAGTTCCTCTTTCATTGCTAGGATCCAATCAGGATCCAGTAATACTTTATCCACCGTTTTCGGTTCAATTTGTGAGATAAATGTAGAGTTTGCATATATTCTTCTAACCGTTGATGCCTAGTTCTGATGGGTGCAGAGAGATTACCTATAATTAGCTTAGGAGGATGATCTTTGTTACATTTAAGGTTCGGTCCTGAAATACCTTCTGATCGAATGGTTATTTGATCAAGGTTAGAAAGACCGGTAGGTTGAACAGCGTCAAACCGACAAGTTTCCTCAACAGTTTTTGAGGTGTCAACTTCCTACTGTGAAGCAGCTTGATCTTGCTGAACTTCAGCATCATTAACCGTCTGGTCATAAATAAATCTTCGGTAAACCGGAACCTCATTTTTACTGTCAGATTGAATATTTAAGTTTTCCAATCTGTTAGATAAATCAATGGATGATGAAGTATTACTTTCAACAGATTCGTCAAATACAAAATGAGATAATTCTTCAGTAGTAAGAGTCCTATTGTTATAAACTCTATATGCTTTACTCACTTCGGAATAACCTAACATGATACCAACATCTGATTTAGTGTCAAAGGCGGTCAAATAATTTTTGCCATTGTTGTGGATGTAACACTTACAACCAAAGATCCTAAAATACCGGATATTAAAAACTTTGTCATGGTCTTATTGACATGTACAAATCTTATTGACAAGGCTGTGGACAGGGGTAAGATTGTCCATGGTAACTTAACTATAAATGATGTATTACTTGTTGAAAATCTATGTTTTAACCTGCTTAGTATTAGTCAAATGTGTGATATAGGATACATGGTCGAATTTCATAAACAATCATGCTTAATTAAGAATCAACAGGGTAGTACTCTATTAACAGGGCATCGGATATGAAATATTTACAAAGTAGACTGGAAAGTTAAATGTCCTAAATCTGTATGCATGATTGCTAAGAATGATCAAAACTTGTTGTGGCATAAAAGATTAAATCACTTAAACTTTAAGACAATCAACTACATTTTCACTAAGTAACTAGTTCAAGGAATTCCTAATACGAAGTTTTCAAAAGGTAAAGTGTGTTCTGCTTGTCAAATGGGAAAACAAATTAAATCAACCTTTAAAAGTAAGGGAAACATTCAATCTAGCAGATGCTTAGAACTTCTTCACATGGATCTTTTCGGACCTATTAAGGTAACCAGTCTAGGAGGAATGAATTATACTATGGTAATTATTGATGATTACTCTTGATATACCAGGGTCATTTTCTTAGTCTCTAAAAATCAAGCTACTCCAAATCTGATTAAGATGCATAGAAGAGTATAAAATGAAAAATATATGTGTCAATAAGATCAAGAGTGATAGAGGCACCGAATTCATTATTAGAACATTAACATCATATCTTGAGAAATTTGGTATTAGACACGAGTTGTCTAGTGTAAGAACTCCTCAATAAAATGGACTAGATGAAAGGAGAAACCGAACCCTCAAGGAAACTGCAAGATCCATGATAGCTGATTCGAGTGTTGTTCAAAAGATTTGGGCAGAAGCTATCAATACTGCATGTTATACTTAAAACTGATCTATGATAAACAAACGCCTTAAAAAAATGCATTTTGAAGTATACCATGACAAAGTTCCTAACATTCGGTATTTTAGGATCTTTGGCTGTAAGTGTTACATCCATAACAACGGAAAAAATTATCTAAATGCTTTCGACGCTAAATCAGATTTTGGTATCATGATATGTTATTCTGAAGTTAGTAAAGCATATAGAGTATACAATAATAGGACTCATACGGTTGAAGAATCATCTCATGTTGTATTTGACGAATCTGTTGAAAATAATACTTCATCACCCATTGATTTATCTAACAGATTGGAAAACATAAATATTCAATTTGATAGTGAAGATGAGGTTCTGGTCTATAGAAGATTTGTTTATGACCAAACGGTTAATAACGCTGAGGCTCAGCAAGATTAATCTGCTTTACAGTAGGAAGTTGACACTTCAGAAACTGCTGAGGAAACCGGTCGGCCTGACACTGTTCAGCCTACCGGTCTGTTTAACCTTGATCAAATAACCGGTCAGTTAGAAAGCATTTCAGAACCGAACTTTAAATAGAATAAAGATCATCCTCCTGAGCTAATTATAGGTAAACCCTCTACACCCATCAGAACTAGGAATCAACTGTTAGAAGAATATGCAAATTCTGTATTTATCTCACAAATTGAACCGAAAAAGGTAAATGAAGCATTACTGGATCCTGATTGGATCCTAGCAATGCAAGAGGAATTAAATCAGTTTGAGAGAAACAAGTCTGGCATCTAGTCCCAATACCAGCTAATCAATATGTCATTGGAACTAGACGGGTCTTTCGAAATAAACTCAATGATAACGGTTTGGTTACGAGGAACAAGGCTAGTTTAGTGGCCCAAGGATACAAACAGGAAGAAGACATTGATTTTGAAGAATCATTTGCTCTTGTTTCTAGACTAGAGGCCATTAGAATCTTTTTAGCATTTATTGCATTCAAAAATTTCAAAGTTTTTCAAATGGATGTCAAAAGTGCTTTCCTGAATGGTGAATTAAGTGATGAGGTATACGTTGAACAACCTCCTGGTTTCAAAAATCCTGCTCTAATTAGTCATGTTTATAAATTGGAAAAGGCACTTCATGGTCTTAAACAAGCTCCTAGAGCATGGTACGATACTCTAACAAAATTTTTATTTAATCATGATTTTACTATAGGATTTGTATACAAAACGTTATTCAAGTTTGAGAAAAATGAGCACATAATACTTGTACAGATCTATGTAGATGATATCATTTTCGGTTTAACGAATCCAACGTTATGTGATAAATTCTCTAAAATGATGACTGACAAGTTCAAAATGAGTATGATGGGAGAATTGAGTTTTTTCTTAGGTCTTCAAGTTCGACAGATTGAAGGAGGAACATTCATAAATCAGGCCAAGTACACGAAATAATTACTAAAGAAGTTTGGTATGGAAAACTGTTCCGCTGCCTCAACCCCAATGAGCTCCTCGATCAAATTAGACAAGGATGAAGATTGTCAAAGTGTTGACATCACAATATATCGTGGAATCATTGAATCACTTCTCTACCTAACAGTAAGTCGACCTGATATCTTATTTACAGTTGGAGTATGCAGAAGATTTCAGGCTAATCCAAAACAGTCTCATTACACTACTGCTAAAAGAATATTGAAATATCTTAAGTGAACTCAAGATGTGGGACTGTGGTATCCGAAGGATTCCAGTTTCAATTTAACAAGTTATTCTGATGCATACTATGCAGGTTGCAAAATTTATAGAAAGAGCACCAGCGAGACATGTCAGTTCTTGGGGGACCGACTTGTTTCCTTGTACGGAAAAAAGTAGACATCCGTTGCAACTTCAACAGCGGAAGCTGAGTACCTTACAGTCGGTAGTTATTGGGCTCAACTCCTCTGGATCCAACAACAATTAAGAGACTTTGGCATAATAGATGAGGAGTCTCCAATATTCTGTGATAATACAAGCGAAATTGCGATCACATACAATCCTGTGTTGCATTCAAGAACGAAGCACATTGATATCCGACACCACTTTATCTGAGAACATGTACAACAGAAACATATTTGGCTAGAATATATTTTAACCGAGCAACAAGTGACCGATATCTTCACTAAACCACTACAGGAAGCTAAGTTTTCATATTTCATAACTATTTTGGGTCTTGCTGATAGTAACCAAATTATTCCTCAAAATACCAGCATGCATTTAGAGAGAAACATTCTCACAAAAAAAATATTTTGCTCTTTGCATTCATGAAAACCTAGGCATGATCTCAGGGAGAAGCTCTTGCTTCTCAAACATGTCATTTTAGTAGAAAAATCATGATTTCGATATTTTCATAAAATCGGTCGGCTTCTTCAAATTTTGGTATTTTTCAAAAACCGATCGGACACTTACATTCATATTTTATGTTCATAAATCTATAAGGAAAAAGACCTCAGACAGATAAAACCGGATGGCTGCTTCCTATTGAAACTGGTAAAATTATTCTATTGGAAATAAATGTAAAACTGAACTTCTTAAGTAAAATCGGTAAAACCGATCAGTTATTTCTAATTGAACAATTATCGCCCAGTAAGATTTCTGGCTATAAGTGGAAGCGGTTTTTCTTCAGGACTAAATAATCGATCGCAATAATACCGACTTTATGGACAATCGACTGGTTCCTTACATGGAAATGTTGGTAGTCTCATTTCTCTTTCAAGATGGGACAACTAGCCCGCGTTTATTAGTATTCGTCTGAATATATTCCTCATGAAAAGAAAACAGTCATTCCTCAAACAACGTGAAGACCTATATTTATCATTGTTCAAAGTGGAGGACTGACATTTCACTAAAATTTTATTTTCTTGAAAATGAAATGAATATTTTCCTTCTTTGACCATCCGAAATATTAGATACAATCCCTTCCTATCCAACAACTTCAAGGATATATGGAAGTTTATTCAATGTTCAGATCTATTGAAACAAACGGTCTAAGGCCTTTTCTTGAAAACCGATCTATCATAAACAATGAAGTCATTCTTGAAATGTTCAAGAATGCCAAGATAATCCATGAGTACTTAATCATTTCCATAGTTCGAGGTCAGGAATTTATCTTTAGTGAGATGGATCTCGCACGAAGTTTCGAGCTACCAACCGAAGGCCTCTCTAACTTCTCATTCTATAATGAATTCATAAATGAGATGCGTCATCATCTCTCCAATTCTGAAAATCCAGTCGAAACTTATGGAGCAAAATCGCTCTTACACTTTGAATATCAGATCCTTAGTGAAATCATTAGCAAAAGCATTCTTGCCAAGGAATCAACTAACTACTATTTCCAAATAATTTTTGAGATGATGGTTGCCATAAAAGAAGGAATTCTTATAAACTGGTCGAAGATAATTTTCGACAATCTAAAGAAAATGATCTCATCTCCTCGACCAATGATCGGTTACATTCCTCAGATTAGCAGCCTACTTCTTTCCCTTAACGCCAATCCCGGACTTAAACCTTCATCAGACCATCCAACATTCTGACCAAAGAAAATGTCGTAAGTTGGATCCATAGGATAGAGGCAGCAAAATTTAGAATGGATAGAAATTAGGGTGTTCAAACGTTTCATATTCTAGTCTAAGTTCTCATGAAAAATCGGTTATTTTGTCCAAAATCCGGTTACTTTTGTTAAATTGGCATGATGTTATTGATGTTATCAAGTTGCATTTAATATATTTATTAATTATATGTCATTAAAAGTTTTAAATAGACATGTTTAAAAACGATTATTTAATAAACTGCATTTAATACATGATTTAATGATAATAGTTAAAGCTCAAACAGTTACTTTTATTACCTCGAGAAAAAGATGAATTTTCAAAACAAGGCGCCAACATTGCCTAATTTTTTTTGTGGGGGGGGGGGGGGGGGGGGGTCACATGTCAAAAGGTGATAGTTCATTACCCCGTTTGGAAATAAATCCTTTTAACCGGAAACATATATTATATATTTGGAAGGAATACACAATCTTAGGATTATGATTTTATTTTCAAACCCTAATTAATATATTGTGCTATGCCTTCTCCCTAGAAATCGTATTCTCCGTCTTCTTTGCTAAAACTAGAACTTTATCATGGGAAGAGATAATGCGTTGTTCAATAACATTGTGCAGGTTGATTTTGAATGCACCAGGCATGCATGATCGATCAAAATACGAGACTTAATCGAATTCATCGAGAAGTCTGGACTACAACACTTTCTTGACGGACCGGCGATATACTATCAAGAGGATGTTCGCGAGTTCTTCGACACAACATAACTAGTGGACGGTGCAATCAAGGCAAAAGTAAGCGAAGTAGAGTTAACTATCTCTGAGAGTCTATTCGACGAGATCTTACAACTTCCAACAAGGGGCCGAGACTTCTCTAAGGCACTGTCTCGTACCTCGACCTCCCAGCTTCAGACGATACTTTCCGACACTAATTTTCCAGTGCAGTTCAATGGAAAGAAGAAATCCCTAAAGTGCGAATACAAGGTTTTATGCGACATCACGTCCAAGGCGCTTCAGGCAAAAGGGGGAAACTTTGACAGCATCACTCGGTCAAAGTTCGACATGATGGGTACTGTTGTGAGAGGCGACCGAATCAACTGGGGACGCATTCTCTTCGGTATTCTATGTGAAATGATCACTCCTGAGTCCACCAGGAATCTCGGCTATGCGTTGCAGATTGGGAAGATCCTCACTCATATGAACATTCATACCTGTCCAGGTACCCCTCTTCCTCACAGCAAGATCCTAAACTCCGCTAGTACAGGGAGATATTTTGTTAGGGAGAGCAAGGCTAAATGGTCAGTATCCGAAATACCAGTTAGACGACCGACTGTCGAAGGGGCTGCTAGCGAAGAAACTGATGTCGGGTCAAGGCTTCCTAAACCAGCCGATCGAATGGAATCGCTTCAAAGACTTAGGGATGCTGCTGAATCTACCGCTAGCATTGGTAGCCGGGTCGTGACTAGACGAAAGAAAATCGGTGGGACTTCCTCAGCACAAGAGATGCGTCAACCTAAGGTAAATATTCAAACTTTTGCCTACTGTTAATGTTACTGCTGCTACATATAGAGACACTCCTGTATTATCGATTGGGCTTGCGGTCTTAGAAACTCAACCGGTGGTATCGGATAGTATACACCAAGTTGTAGTTGAAACCGGTCGGATAGCTGAAACCGACTAGACATATATTGTTGATGATGCTGGGTAGATGGCCGAAACTGATCAAGAGACTGCTCAAAAAACCGATCGGTCATCTCCGCAAAAAACCGATCAGTTCAAAATGCCTGAAACTGGCCATCCAGAAATAGCTCGTACCGATCAACGAGAAGAAGGAAATTAAGAAAAAATCCTGACCGAAACCGAGAATAACCCTATCGTTTCAATCGTTAATGACATACCGAATTCTCAGAAAGACGATGATGAGGCTAAGAAAATTGTTAACCACATTCTTAAGGAAGTCGAAGACAAAGTGAGTGAGACTATTGACTTGTTCTATGCGTGGGCGAACGCAAGGCTAAAGGTGAGTTTCAGCGAGGTTCTCCCTAAAGTCCTAGAAAAGAACAAGTGGTCTGCTCTCCTGGAAATAGAACAAGTGATATTCTCTTTAACAAATACCACATCAGTACCCGAAGCATTGACAAGAAGCAATCTGGTTGAAGAAAATGCTAGAAGGAAAGTGTTGTTGCAAATCGTCGAGCAATGAGAAGTGGATCTTAATCAAAACGGCGATACGACAAGAGTGGATAGACATGTTCTTGAACTACTTAAGGCCATTATAGAAGACATTCTTGCCACTATCTCCAAGTTTGAAGGAATTCCTGTCATGGCTGCAGGAAAACCAAAATCTGTACTAGTTGAAGAAGAGCACACTATCTAGGGTGAGACTCAAATTGTTGGAATCGTAAAGCCAACTTTTGAAAAGGGTCAATCATCTAAGACTATATGGATCCCATCCGAAGAACGAGAGTTATTCGATAAATATGATGTCCAAGGTTCATGTGCTAAAGAAGACTCTTTATACCTTGGACTGGGCAAAAAGAGATATAATGAAATAGCCGAACAGCGCCGAATCGAATTGGAGGAAGAACATGGATCAACCGATAATGAATCCAAAGATGAATAAGGGAAGGATACAACAAATTCCAACCCATCACTTACTGGAAATGAAACTGCCAAATCTCCATCGGGTAAGTACTCTAACCACAACAAGACAAGAGAACAACATTAAATAACTAACTTGCACATAAATATCTCTTCATGTTAGTTCTCATGGGGCACTTCCTATACAATCTCGCGCTCTTGGCTCATCCCGATCCTCTTCTAAATAATTCCTAAGGATGAACATTGAGCAGTCGATCCAAAAGGCTCTAGCCCCATGGAAAGCATCCATAGAAGCCCGAGTAACCGTAGCACTCCGAGAGCACGCATCTTCATCAAGGTCCCACGATCAAAATTTTGCACAAGTATGGGAGGAAGTAGGCTGAATACAGCCTATTGTCTCTAAGACTCTTTCATCCGTTGAACTTATGTCATCACACTTCCATGAACTGGTTAAGTCTCATAGCGCTGTCGATGCTGAAAAGTTGAGGGATCATGAAGAGACTGCCCGTCGAATTCAAGAAGAGGAAGACGAGAATGCAAAGGCCGTTGAAAGGTCCACTGAAGAAGCTGCACGAAAAATCCAGGAGGATATTAATAAAGAAACAGTCGTGCAACCACCTACCGCCAAGAATCCTAGAGCGGTTAAACGAAAAAGAACCAAAAAGTCTGTGGCAACAGAATTTGAAACACCGGTGAATGCACAACCGGAAACTGAAATACCAGAGACTAAAAACCGGATGATGAGGAAGAAAAAGATGAAATGTCGTTCATTCGAAGGGGCAAACGTGCCACATCATAGCCTCAACCGGAAGTTCTCCCGCCAGAGGTTGTTCCACGCAGTGCTCTGTCAAACCGAAGATTACGTAGAGGTGGTGGGAGCTCAGTTGACAATGATCATCCAAATGAAATAAATGTCGAAACTAACGTTCCTGGTCAATCGGCTCTAGGCTTCATGAATAGATGGATGACAGAAAACCTCTCACAACCGATCTGAAAAATGAAAAGAGAGATACTAAATCTAAACCTTTTATTTATCTTTTACTCACTATGTCGTTACTTTCTAAGTTTTTGGAACTGATAAAATCTGGTTTATGGTTTTCTAACTCCTTATATTATATCTATTAAACAGGAGTTCATCATGATTAATCTGTTTTTAAAATACTGGTTTTGATAATCTTAAGAGTTAAGACAATCAAAAAGGGTGAAATTGAAAGAAACATTTTTCATAAAAATAAACTGGCTTTGATAATTTATTCTATAGTATTAAATAGGGAGAAATTGTTAGAAATTAAAACAACTTAAGTGGCCAACGATTACAAAGTTTTGAATATTTAATTGAAATAATCAAAAAAGGAGAAATTGTTAGATAAATTAGATAGTCAATTAGTAAGTAATTAACTATCTAAAGAACTTAATCAAAACATCATATGTGCAGGAAATCGGAAAGCCAATAAACCAAGAAGTTCGGCTTCTATCAAAACCGAAAATGCAGGAATCGGTAAAACCGAAACCGGCAATTTACTTCTTCGACTTTACAAATCGGTTATACCGCTTAGTCCGGTTAACCGACATTATGAAGAGGATGCAAATCAACTTTATCTTTGGTAATGGATCGGATTCGGTGAAAGAAATCGGTTTTACCGATTTGTAGGATTTCCGGTAAAATTATCGGGAATAGGTCAAAAACCAGAATCAGTAGTAATTGGCTCAACAATAAGAAATCGGTTTTACCGCTTAGTCAACTGACCGATAAAAATATCGGATATATGTTATGAAGCAGAATCGGTAAACCGACCAGCGGTTTAACTAGTAATATCTTCGGTTTCACAAAGGCTGCGCAATCGGTTTTTCAATTGGCTATATGATCGGTTCGGTAGAAGAAATCGGTTTTACCGCTCAGTAAGATCGGTAAAACTAATTAGTTACTCTCAAAGCAGAACCGGTAATTATTTCTGATTGAAAAATTAAGTAAGTTAATTTTTGGAACCGGCCAGACGAACTAAACAGGTGTTAACCTTCATGTGCAGGAACAGATCAAAACCGTATGAACCGGTTGGCGTATCAAAACCGGTTGCTACTATACTTCAAAGAAACCAGTTTCAAGTGATCAAGTTAAAGATCACAGGAACCGGTTTTCACTTTCTCAAGCGACCGGTTAGCCAAGACAAAAACTTACATACCAACCGGATCATACTGCACAAGACACAAAAACCGGAAGGTTCAGAACAACAGCCGGAAGATTCAAACTACAAGAATGACGTACCATGACGGAAGAAACGTGTCTTGAAAGAATAAAAGAAGATCAGATCCGATCGGAAGCATGCGAGGAAAGCAATGATGCTTTATTGATCCGAAGTTGACAACCGGAGGTGCATGCCCAACACGTGTCCAAATCTGAAAACCGGCTACGTCATCTTCTACTTAGAGCTGCCTGCATGACTGCCAGGTGTTGAGGAAAATGAAGCGTGCAAGCAACCTCTCTGCACCGGCGTGATAACGATCAACCAATCCAGAGGAGAGAGAAGAAAGTAACCGTTGGCTACTTTCAGCTATAAAAGGAAGATCAAACGTCTTCATTTAATGCATCATCAGTTCTGAAAGTTGTAGATTACGAATTACGAAAAGCATTAAGTTCTAGATAAAGTCCTATACTATAAAACCGGTGTATCTAAAACCGGAAGCTCTTTGTGTGTTGTTGTGTTAAGTTGTTGTATTACATCAAAGAGTGAGTTTGGTGTAACCGGCGAGTAGCGAAGTTGGGCTCGACCGGCAGTATTGTTGTAACTCTAAGAGTTATTGGAAATCCTTCTCATAACCTGAGAAGAAGGGGTGACGTAGGAGGGTTTTCTCCGAACATCCATAAACAAATCCTTGTCTCGTGTTCTTTCCTTTGCTTTTATTACTCAGCCTAACCTCAAACTAATCATACTCCTAAAACCGGTCACTCACATCCATAAAACCGACTCCTTCTAAAACATCATCTAAAGTCGCATTCGTTGCTTCAACCTGAAACAGACATTTCCGCCTTTGAACCCGGTTCAAGGGTCTGTGACAGATTGTGTAGTGCTGAGAAAGGTTATAGTCTCTAACCGGACTATCACCAAAGTGGTGTGTGTGTTGTAAGAGGCCACCCTTCCTGAAACCGGAAACAACCCGGTCCTCCAAGGGCGTCCCCGATCCTAACAAGTGGTATCAGAGAGAGGATCTTAGCACTCAAGCAACCAAAGAAGATGGGAAGCATGACCCACAGCGACAAACCGCCAATGCTAAACAGCGAAGCGTTTAGCAGTTGGAAGAAACAGATGTATCTACATCTAATTACGTTAGATGATGAGATGAGCCGAGTCCTGAAAGAGGGACCGATTAAGATCAACAAGGAGGAAAACCTATGGACGAGTGAAGATCGAAGACGGAGTAACCTGGACAACCATTGCATGAGGCACATCTATAAGGCTATAGATAATAACACTTTGAACAAAATATCAGAGTGTGAAAATGCGAAGGAAGCCTGGGAAACGATCATTCAGATCCACGAGGGAAACGAAAGAACCAAGGAGAACAAAATCTTGGTGGCTACACAAAAATATGAAAATATACGGATGAAACCGGGAGAAAATATGAAGGAATTCAGCAACCGGTTCACCAGTGTAGTCAACGAGCTTCAAACACTCGGAAAGAAGTATGACAACCGAGAAGTAATCATCAAAGCCCTAAAATCTTTGCCAAGCACATGGGATATCAAGACCATGGTGATGAGGGAATCAAGCACCCTTGGGCAGATGAAGTTGCATGATGTGTTCGAGGACTTGAAAGCCTACGAATTCGAGATCAAGTCTCGGATCGAAGACGAAGCATCCACATCAACCGCAACTAGAGCTCTAGTTACATCGGTGGAACCGACGGCTCAAGTATCAACCGCACCGGCTCTAGTCAAAGACACCGATCAAATTATCGACGATGTGATGGCGATGCTAGCTCAGAAATTCGGGAAATTCATGAAGAAGAGCCAGCCACCATCTAATAATGATTTTAATTATAACTATGTAGATAAATCAAACAAGAGATGTTATAACTGTGATGGTTTTGGACATTTCAGGTCAGAGTGTAGAAAACCAAGAAGAGACGATAGAAAACCGGAAGGAAACTATCAAGGAAACAATTATCAAGGGAATAACTATCAAGGCAACCGGTATTAGGGAAACAATTACCAAGGGAACAACTATCGGGGAAACAACAACAGCCAACGAAACGACTACCGAAGAAACGATGATCAACATGCTGACGAGGGAAAGGAGATTCAAAAGGCGCTCATTGCATCTGATGGTGGAAGCGAGTGGGCATACTCCGATAATGAAGATGGTGAAGAGAAAGTGACCTGTTTCATGGCAAACGACGAAGAGGTATTTGATTTCTCTTCTGATGAGTTTACCAAAGAAGATCTAGTTTCTGCACTCAACCAAATGGTTGCTGAGTTCAGAAACATATCTGCTTACATACCAACTCCAATAGAACCTAAAACCGAACAAATAAATAATGTATATTATAACACATGTGAAATCGAAATGTATGAACCGGATGAACTATTCTCCGATAATGAGAAGACAGTTCAACTGGTAACCGAAACCGATGAACGAGCAATGTACGTCACGGCTGCGTGGGAGAGATCACGTCAAGCAGTGAAACAAATGTGTAACTACAAAAGACACCCGAAGTGTAGGTATGGTATCGGTTATGAACCAAATAAACAAAATAAAACAAAACAATCTAACGGGATGAAACTCACGAAAAATAATCTTCCATTTATAAAATTTGTCAAGAGTTCACAAACCAAAAATGACCTAAAACCGGAAGAAACTCTTAAGTATGTAAGTCCTAACGAATCTGAAAAATGGCTTCATCCTGAGAGAAGGAAAGTCAACCGGAAACCAAGTAAACCTAATAAAACCCGACATCAAAGAAGCCCATCAACACATAAGGCATTCTTGAGCAACAGACAAGAAGTTAAGCCAAATATTATCAAAACAATAACCGGGAAAGTGATCTGTCTCATTCAAGTCTGGATCCCAAAGGGACTAATCAACCATGGACCCAACTAAATGTGGGTACCAAAAAGGTGTAAATAATTGTTTGTTGCAGGTTAGGAGGAGCAACCGGCTAAAGAATTCGGAATGGTACTTAGACAGCGGATGCTCAAGGCATATGACCGGAAATAAGGAGCTACTAACCGACATCAAGTACGAAACCGGAGCAGTCATCACATTCGGGGATAACTCAAAAGGTAAAACCGTGGGCAAGGATAAGATTGTCCATGGTGAATTATCCATAAGTAATGTATTATTAGTAGAAAAAACTAAGCTTTAACCTGTTAAGCATAAGCCAAATGGGTGATGTGGGCTACAAAGTTGAATTTCATAAAAACTCATGCCTAGTCAAAAATCAAGATAATGACACTTTCCTAACCGGTAACCGGATAGGAAACATTTACAAAGTAAATTGGAAAACTGATTTCGAAAAACCTGTGTGTATGATAGCCGGAAATGATCCAAACTGGCTTTGGCATAAACGATTAAATCACTTGAATTTCAAAACGATTAACTTTATCTGTTCCAAGGAATTAATTCACGGTTTTCCAAACGTTAAGTTTTCAAAAGACAAAGTATGTGCCGCATGTCAAATGGGCAAACAAGTGAAATCATCTTTCAAAAATAAAGGAAATTATCAATCTGAACGATGCTTAGAACTCTTGCATATGGATCTGTTTGGTACGGTTAAAGTAACTAGTTTAGGAGGCATGCATTATACTATGGTAGTTATTGATGATTATTCTAAATTTACTTGGGTTACTTTTCTAGCTTCTAAGAATCAAGCAACTCCAAACTTGATTAAACTGATTTTGAGAATACAAAATGAAAAATCCATTCGAGTAAACAAAATCAGAAGTGACAGAGGAACTGAGTTTATAAACAGTAACTTAACTACTTTTCTTGATGATTCCGGTATTAGGCACGAGTTGTCTAGTGCAAGAACTCCTCAACAAAATGGCCTGGCTGAGAGAAGAAACTGAACTCTCAAGGAAGCCGCAAGGTCAATGATAGCCGATTCGGGTATCGCTCAAAAGTTTTGGGCTGAAGCTATCAACACCGCTTGCTATACACAAAATCAATCTTTAGTAACTAAACGGTTTTCCAAAACTCCTTTTGACATTTACTTTGATCAAGTTCCAAGTGTACGGTATTTTCGAATTTTTGGTAGTAAATGTTTTGTTCACAATAACGGCAAGAATTACTTGACCGCTTTTGATGCTAAATCCGATGAGGGAATAATGTTGGGATATTCAGCTGTGAGTAAAGTCTACAGAATATACAATACTAGGACTTTAACAGTTGAAGAAACCGCACACGTTGTTTTCGATGAATCGGTTGAACGAAACACTGCATTACCCTTCGACCTTCACAACAGAATGAAAAATTTTAATATCTATTCTGATGATGAAGACGAGGTTCCGGTTTTTAAACGCTTTGTCAAGGACCAAGCGGTTGATGCTGAAATTCAGCCTGATCAAGCTTCCTTACCGCAGAAAGTTGACGCTTCGGTTTCTACTGAAGAAATCGGTCGGTCTGAATCTGTTCAGCCTACCGATCAGTCTAACCTTGATCAGCCAACCGAAAGCTTGGTAGACACGTCTCGGATTAACCTCAGAAGGAACAAAAATCATCCTCTTGAACTAGTAATAGGTAACATATCCTCACCCGTCCGAACTAGGCAACAAAATTTGGATCACTATGGAAACTCTGCTTTCATATCACAAATTGAGCCGAAAAAGGTGGATGAAGCGTTGTCAGATCCAGATTGGATCTTGGCAATGCAAGAGGAATTAAACGAGTTTGAGAGAAATAAAGTCTGGTACTTAGTCCCTAGACCGAAAAACAAACCGGTTATAGGAACACGATGGGTATTCAGAAATAAACTCAATGAAGACGGTTTAGTTACGAGGAACAAAGCCCGGTTAGTGGCTCAAGGCTATAAACAGGAAGAAGGCGTTGATTTTGAAGAATCATTTGCCCCTGTAGCTAGACTTGAGGCCATTACAATATTTTTAGCATATGCAACTTTCAAAAATTTCAAAGTTTTTCAGATGGATGTTAAGAGTGCTTTTCTAAACGGTAAAGTAAATGAAGAGGTGTATGTTAACCAACCTCCAGGTTTTAAAAATCCAGAACATGAAAACCACATTTACCGGCTGAATAAAGCCCTTTACGGTTTAAAACAAGCTCCAAGAGCTTGGTATGATACATTAACACAATTTCTATTTGATCACAAATTTACAATAGGTTCGGTAGACAAAACACTTTTCAAATTTGAAAGGAAGGAACAAATTTTACTTGTTCAGATTTATGTTGATGATATCATCTTCGGATCAACCAATCCAAAATTATGTGACAAATTTTCGAAAATGATGACTGATAGATTTCAAATGAGTATGATGGGAGAATTGAGTTTCTTTCTAGGACTTCAGGTTAAGCAGATTGAAGCCGGAACTTTCATAAGCCAACCGAAGTATACAGCCGAACTGCTGAAGAAGTTTGGGATGGATACATGTGCCGAAGCGGCTACGCCAATGAGTCCTTCCGTGAAGCTGGACAAAGATGATGATGGTCAAGCCGTTGAAATCACAGCATATCGAGGAATGATCGGATCGCTGCTATATCTAACAGCCAGTCGACCTGATATTCTGTTTGCGGTTGGAGTGTGCGGAAGGTTCCAAGCAAATACAAAACAATCTCATTATACGGCGGCCAAAAGAATTCTAAAGTATTTAAAGGGAACTCAAGAAGTAGGACTTTGGTACCCAAAAGACTCAAGTTTCAACCTCATAAGCTACTCAGATGCCGACTACGCAGGATGCAAAATCGGTCGAAAGAGTACAAGTGGAACCTGTCAATTCCTGGGTGACCGGTTAGTCACTTGGAGCAGCAAGAAACAAACATCCGTTGCAACATCAACCGCAGAGGCGGAGTACATAGCGGCCGGAAGCTGCTGTGCACAACTCCTCTGGATCCAACAGTAACTGAGGGATTTCGGAATAGAAGCCAAGGAGTCTCCAATCTTTTGTGACAACACCAGCGCCATAGCGATTACATACAATCCGGTGTTGCACTCAAGAACAAAGCAAATCGATATCCGACACAATTTCATCCGGGAGCATGTTCAGGAGAAACACATCCGGCTGGAATATGTCTCGACCGAGCAACAAGTAGCGGATATATTTACAAAACCGCTACAGGAAGCTAAGTTCTATCACTTTCGAAATATCTTGGGACTTACTAATCTTAATCAATTGATATAATCATCATGTATGCATGTAAGAAACCGGGATATGTGTTCAGGGAGAAGCTAAAGCTTCTCAAACCATATTTTCAAATAGGCCATTAATAAATCAAATATGCTAACCGGGAAGAAGTCTCCGGTTATGCCCGATCACTTCATAATTTCGAATCAAATGTATGTTTACTATACGGTTGAAATAACCGGGCTGAAGTGGATAAGACAAATCCAAAGTTGAACAAATGTTGACATTAATCAACTTTTCTTCACAAACGGAAATATCCTACTAAAACCGGTCATGGAAAACCGCTTAGTACAAATGCATTCTGGTCTGATGGAATGAACTTTTCCGGTTAACCTGGGATGACTGACTGAGTTTTCATGCATATTTTGAAAAATGAAGCTTGTAATTAATTAAAACAAGTCTACCACAATCGAGATGACGACATGTGTCCATCATCAAGAGAGGGAGACTCACATCTTGTCAATAGATATTTGTCATCATTGTTATCTTGGTAATAATTAGATTTACCTTGGAAATAAACTATAGTTACTTCAACAAGTTAAGTCTATTAAGTAGCTGATGACATCATCAGGCATGCTTAAAACCTCATTAATACCAGCCGAACCCCGAGCTATATAAACCAACTATGATCCTTCACAAAACTTCACAAGATCACTATTCACAAATATCATTCTTGAGATAAATCCTCTCTCTCAAAAACATGAACACCAACTCCTTAGCAAAGAAAATCCTATTGGCAGATTTTGATTCAATCTACCAATATGAAGATCACGAAGTCAAGGAAATGTTCTTAGCCATAGAAAGAAGCTGGCTAAGAAGTTTCCTTGAGAATAGATTCATCCTTGACTACCTCGTAGTCGAAGAACTCTTCCAAACCGGAAAGGAAGTGCACCGAGATATCATCGTTGCACAAGTTTACGGTCAAAAATTTCTATTGAGCGAGACGGATTTCGCTGTATACTGCGGTCTGCCCAATGAAGGGGTAACCGACCTAACATACTCCCCGGTGACAATGGAAGAGATGTGCCGCCGGTTCTCAGGATTAGATATCCCGGTTAAACCCTGGGGTGCCAAAAGTCAACTTTCTCATAAGTACCAGCTTCTCTGCGAGATTCTGGGAAAATCTGTCTTGTGCAGAGAGAAAAATTACTATTACACTCAAAGGCTCTTCGAGATGATGATCGCTGTAACGGTTGGGACACCGGTTAACTGGTCCTGGATCATCTTCAGTAACCTGAAGAAGATGCTCCTATCCAACAAAACCGGCTACGCTCCTCAGCTGAGCGGTTTCTGTGCAAGTCTGGACATCCACTCCGGACCCTTCGTCACTGTTCATCCAAGGCATGTGCTCACCAAGGAAAGAGTACAAGAGATGATCGACCGGTGGGAAGCTGTCAAAGCCAGAAGAAATCAAGCGGCTGAGGCATCAAACGCTCAAGCGGCTGAGTCATCAAATGTCTAACCTGTTCCTTCTTCTTTCCTTTTACCTTTTTTTTTCAAAACTGGTAATTTTGCTGTACTACCGGTCTTGTACCTCAATTAATGAATCAGATTTCCTTCCTTTTTCAAGTCAAAATCTCAAATATTCAATGTGCCATATCAAAATAAATCATATCACTCTTGGAAACACAAATTCTCATTATCAAAAAGCATGCCTGACTTGACTAGACAAGACATGCCTTTATTCTCTTGGAAAATCACAAAAACATTAATGACTAGACATAAACGGCTAGATTTTTCAAATCCTCTCATTAAATGCTCTCATCCATTCCAAGCTATAAAAAGAGGCTCAATCTTTCATTTTCAAAACACGCCTCCAAGCACTCCTTCTCTCTAAAATTTGAAAGTTAAGAAAAATCCTCTCTCAAACCTCCATCATCATGTCTGCCGAACTAAGAAACACCCTTATCATCGACTTTGAAGATATCAAAAATAGCGCATACTATGATTGCATCTTTCAACATATCATAGATTCTGGGCTGCAAGGCTTTCTTAAGGGTTCAGACACCATCCTCGTAGAGGAGGTGTGTGAATTCTTCAACAATGGTCACATTTTAGATGATGGCAGCATCCGCACCATCGTCGACGGCCAATTCTTCCAGTTTACCGAGGAGGAATTTGCCAGCTTCTTTCACTTTCCGACCGAAGGTTTTTCTGATTTTCCAACGCCGTTCTTACCGGCTAAGGAAACCTTTTTCAAGATCTTTTCTTCTTCCTACACTCCTATCAAGGACTTTGGGAAGAAAGAAAATCTCGCTCCTCACTACCAACTCTTTCATGATTTGGTCCAAAGGTCTATCATAGGCCGGATGCCGAACCAGAACTACAGCCGGGAAGCATTCGACATTATGATAGCCATCATTCGCAACTCCGCCATTAACTGGGCATCCCACCTCTACAACAAACTGAAGCAGCTCATGACCGCTGCAAGAGGAAGGATCAGCTACGCTCCTCAAATCACCCGGTTCCTGATATCCAAGCGTCGCAACCTTGGAACCGGTGTTCCGGTTGGACCATCCAACACCATCACCATACTCCTGATTCATAGGTGGTTATCAAGAATTGAGGAACGGTTTCCTCAAAACACCATTGAAAAATGGTATGAAAGAAGGATGGAAGGGGGATGGTTCACAGAAGACTAATTTTCTTTCTTTCTTTTTCCTTTCCGGTTTCTGGTCATTTTGCTGTACGACCAGAACCGCTTAATGTTCACCACTTTATTTATGAAATATCTTTATCTTCAAAGTCTCCAGTTTTTATTCATATCCTTTCTTCCAGTTTTCCAAAACTTAACGTTAACTTAAAAACTTCCGGTTAACAAGACTTCAAGTGAAACCGCAACTTCGAGCAAAAGTGAAAATTTGAAAAATATTAACCGCCCACGGTTTTACCCCCCAAAGTTTACCGCCCATTGAATTTCCGCTTTTACCGCCGAAAGTTACGGCAGTAACTTTTGGAGGGAAAGTTGTCGCCAAAAGTATCAAATTGACGGTTCATCTTCAAACCGCTCAGAACCGCCATGTATATAAGTTCATATCATCCTATTCAACACTTGTGCTTTCTCTCTCTACAAATCTTCAAATCTTCAAAGCGTTCATCTCTCCAATCTTCATCGATCTTCATATCTTCTTCACAAAATCATCATGGATCTAACCAAAGCTCCATTCCAATGGATGTTATAAGTGGATTTCACAGATATTGATGAACATGCCGAAGACAAGAACAAGGCTGTTCTTCAACTTCTGAGGGATTTTGGGCTGGAAAAGTTTCTGTCTGGCCCGTTCATCATCTATCCGGCGGCGGTGACGGAGTTCTTGGCGACGGCGACACTATCGAAGAGGAAGGTCTCGGCGACTGTCAACGGGAAGGCCAATCTCATCACCGAAGAGCTTTTTGCTGAAGCTCTCGGTCTTCCCAACACAGGTTCGGACCTAAAGATTGACTTAACCGATGCAGAATCAAATGTTGCCCGGTTGGTGGTATCTCTCTCAGGTCAGGATCTGGTAATCCACAACAGTCGGAGGAATAAGCTCAAACCAGAATACAGATGGCTGTTGACTGTCATCGCCCGGTCAATCCAGGGAAGGGGAGGTAATTTCAACAACCTAACGAAACTGAAACTCAGAATGCTGCTGGCTATTGTCCGCTGTGACAAGGTGGACTGGGGATACATTATTTACGAAGAATTCTGTCAGATGGTGATAAAGAAAGATGGCCGGGTGCAGGCCTTTTCTATGCAAATCGTTAAAATCCTTGAGTTCCTCAATGTGGAACTAGGTGAAGGCAAACCGCTTCCGATCTCCACCATTCTTGACTCCGAGTCCATGATCGAAAAACCGGAGAAAACGATCAAACCCAAATCCTCAAAGACAAAATCATCCAAGGGAGCCAGTTCCTCGGTTCTGGCTGAAGAAGAAACCAGACAGAAGAAACCGGCAAGAAAAACTGTTGAAGCCGAAGCCCCACCAAAACCAAAGAGGAGGAAGAAGGTAGCAGCGAAGAAAAGTTCAAAGAAATCGGCGGACTCCGAGAAAACGCTTTCCTCGGACAATCCACAGAAAGAACCGCAGATGTCTTTCAACCCATCCCCATCAACACAGTTATCCCCGTTCCCGTTCCATCTCATTCTCCAAGGCAAACCGAATCTTCGGGGAGCCAAGTAAACAAGTCAGTTTCCAAGGAGGAAGCAGAGGTAAGTATTCACTCTGAAACCTCCAAGTCACCAAGTAAGCGAATTGAAGAGGTACTAGTCGACGTAGGCTTAAACACCTCCAAAGCAATTGAGGATGTTATCCAAGACATTGCAAGGGAAACTGAAGAGGATGATGTGTCAAGTCGTCGCAGGCCAGTTGATCAGGCTGAGATACCTGATCAGACAGAAGTTCAACCGGTCGAAGAGGCGGCCAATACAACAGAGATTACACCTCCGGCTCAGGAGGGAAATTTTGAAGAACATGAACCTTCTGGTTCCGCAGGAGGGAAGACAGCCTCAGAAATCCAACCAGCCACAGCACCTGAAGGTTCCACTCAAGCAAATAAAGGCAAAGGGGTCCTTATTGAAGACACAACGGTAACCGGAACGGGCACGCTGCAAACCGATCCTCAACAAGAAGCCATAACCGAAGACGAGGTTCCATACACCGCAGAGGAAGAAGATGAGATCTTCGAGGAACTTATTCGAGACATGAACAAAGGTGCGAGTGATGCGTTAGCTCCATACATCTTGTGGGTGAAGCTCAGATGCGAAACCAAGTTATCCGACATGGTTCCAGGCTTAAGTGGTAACAGACAGTGGGACAGGTTCATCAAGCTGGAAGAGAGGGCACTTCAGTTAGCTAACACCAACCTCATTCAACCTGCCTTTAGCAAAACAGCAGTTATCCTTGAAAACGTTCGGGTACAGGCAGTGGAGAATGCCTTTCAAGAAACTAAAGGATCGACGTTAAACACGATTGAAATGAGGATGGCCGAACGGTTTATTGCGGTGCGAGAACAGCTTGTACAAAATCTTGATCGTTTTGACATGCAGTGGAGGAAAGGTTGCCAACGCCAACTCAACAATGCCGACTTATATCAAAGTAAGCCATTCTATACAGGCGGAGAGACATCCGGAACCACTGAAAACCTGGAACAAGAATCCTCTCAACCGGTCAAAGCTCCGGAAATTGATCAGATTAAGCAAGCGGTGGCTGAAACAGTTGACTCATGCCTTGGAAATTTTAAAACCGTAACCGACGAAAGAATGGCAACGACTGAAGATAAACTGTCAAACTCTCTAAGGTCAATGATGGATACGGCCATGCAGACAACAGTAAAAGCCTTGATCGCCGAGTCCGTCCAAACTGCAACCGCTCCATTATTGGACATGCTGCAAGCAATGGCCATTCAAATCGGGGAAATGTCCAAGGTTCAAGTCAACACAACTCAAACACAAATCGAAACGGATGCTGAAACCGCAAAGAAATTGCAAGAGGAAGAGATAGAAAGGGAACGGTTACAGAAGGAGATTGAAGACAAAGACTACGCGCTTGCCCAACAATGCAACGAGGAAGAACATGCCAACATCTAGAAACTCCAAACGGTTCAATCGTCCCACTCAATGGATACAAGGAACAAGAAGAAGCGAAGCGCAGTTAAGAACGTAATGAAGCGGGCAGAACAGAAAACAGCTTTACCGGTCGTGATAAATGCGCAACCGCTTGATGAAGAAGAAGAAGAAGAAGAATACCCGGAAGAACTTAATCAACGGAAGAGAAGGACAACCGAAGGATCAACCTCAACTCCAAGCTTCAGACCTTCTAATGCTCCACCGCCTCCACCACCAAAACCAGTTTGTGCCAACTTTGGGTTCAAGAATAAGGGCACCGGTCACTCAAGTGTATGGGCCGGAGTGCTGATTGATGCCGAAAGACGTGATAGAGAGTGGAAAGCAAGAAAAGAAGAAGAGAGAAGACAGTTGGAGAAGGAACAGGAAAAGGAGCTTCACAAGGGGGACCATCCAAGCCCTAAATCTCTTCCTTTATTTACTTCGAACAATTATGCCTTACTATGTTTCAGAACTTGGTTACTTAGCTTTTTCTGATAGGTTCTCACATATTTGCTAGAAAATCAAACTCATGCTTTTGAAACATCTTCTTCAAAAACAATCGAACACATGTTTCTCAAAACCGGCCATATATTACAAGTTTTGAATATTTATTCTAAATAATCAAAAAGGGAGAAATTGATAGAAAAATTAAGTAAGTTAATTTTTCTAACTGGCTAGTAAGCAAATTTTTTAAAACCGGCCACACATTACATGTTTTGAATATTTATTCTAAATAATCAAAAAGGGAGAAATTGATAGAAAAATTAAGTAGATTAATTTTTAAACCGGCCACACATTACAATTTTTGAATATTTATTCTAAATAATCAAAAAGGGAGAAATTGATAGAAAAATTAAGTAAGTTAATTTTTGGAACCGGCCAGACGAACTAAACAGGTGTTAACCTTCATGTGCAGGAACAGATCAAAACCGTATGAACCGGTTGGCGTATCAAAACTAGTTGCTACTATACTTCAAAGAAACCAGTTTCAAGTGATCAAGTTAAAGATCAGACGAACCGGTTTTCACTTTCTCAAGCGACCGGTTAGCCAAGACAAAAACTTACATACCAACCGGATCATACTGCACAAGACACAAAAACCGGAAGGTTTAGAACAACAGCCGGAAGATTCAAACTACAAGAATGACGTACCATGACGGAAGAAACGTGTCTTGAAAGAAGAAAAGAAGATCAGATCCGATCGGAAGCATGCGAGGAAAGCAATGATGCTTTATTGATCCGAAGTTGACAACCGGAGGTGCATGCCCAACACGTGTCCAAATCTGAAAACCGGCTACGTCATCTTCTACTCAGAGCTGCCTGCATGACTGCCAGGTGTTGAGGAAAATGAAGCGTGCAAGCAACCTCTTTGCACCGGCGTCATAACGATCAACCAATCCAGAGGAGAGAGAAGAAAGTAACCGTTGGCTACTTTCAGCTATAAAAGGAAGATCAAACGTCTTCATTTAATGCATCATCAGTTCTGAAAGTTGTAGATTACGAATTACGAAAAGCATTAAGTTCTAGAGAGATAAAGTCCTATACTGTAAAATCGGTGTGTCTAAAACCGAAAGCTCTTTGTGTGTTGTTGTGTTAAGTTGTTGTATTACATCAAAGAGTGAGTTTGGTGTAACCGGCGAGTAGCGAAGTTGGGCTCGACCGGCAGTATTGTTGTAACTCTAAGAGTTAGTGGAAATCCTTCTCATAACCTGAGAAAAAGGGGTGACGTAGGAGGGTTTGCTCCGAACATCCATAAACAAATCCTTGTCTCGTGTTCTTTCCTTTGCTTTTATTACTCAGCCTAACCTCAAACTAATCATACTCCTAAAACCGGTCACTCACATCCATAAAACCGACTCCTTCTAAAACATCATCTAAAGTCGCATTCGTTGCTTCAACCTGAAACAGACATTTCCACCCTTGAACCCGGTTCAAGAGTCTGTGACAGATTGTGTAGTGCTGAGAAAGGTTATAGTCTCTAACCGGACTATCACCAAAGTGGTGTGTGTGTTGTAAGAGGCCACCCTTCCTGAAACCGGAAACAACCCGGTCCTCCAAGGGCGTCCCCGATCCTAACAATTTCGGTAAAATCTTTGTCCGGTAAATTATTTCGGTAATCTATTTGGTAAAATCTTCGGCTCTTATACAAGACATGAAATCGGTAAAATCCACGCAACAGTAACTTCACAGGTTATTTACAAAAATGGTAGATAGGTAAAAAGATCGGTAGTTTAATCAGTCACATCCAAGAGGCGGAACCGGTTTTATGTTAAGAAAGTTTTATACTGAGAGTAGCCGACAATTTCCTTTTTAGTGCAACACCGAACATTTCCGGTAATTATAGAAGGGAGCCTTCACATGATTAGACTATTCCATTACCATTTTAATATAAGTCTGATGAAACCCTTTTGGGAAGTAGAAGCTTGCTAAAGAAGATCAAATTGTTATTTTGGTATAAGTCCAACACAACCTTTTTGGATCAGATATCACTCACACTACCCCAGATATCCAAATCATTAGAAGAAAAATATGCATGATGATCTGCTCCTCGGAGATTATTAACTCATTTAATGACCATGTTGACTTATTATCAAATAAGATCAGATGATATCCCAAGAAGGTACCACAACGATCCTCAACCAATTAGACCCAATAGACGATGTACTATCAAGGAAATATATCCGTTGAAGAATACTCAACTAAACCGGATAAACTACCTTTTGACAACGATACGACCTTATGAGATAACATTTTGTTCAAGCTTTAAAACCTGCTCACGTTAACATATTGCTCAAGCTTTCAAATCAGTGTGTGTTAGAATTTCATGTGTATTACAAGTTCATCTATTTTGTGTGAGTAGTAAGTTGACATAATTTATTTCTGTTCAAAAAAATGAGTGTAGTAAGAAGTCAAAACGAGCAGTAAATAAGCATTGGGTGTTCGACATACGTACTGTAAACTATTTGAATATTCTAAGTGAATATCTTTCTCAACGTTTGAGAAGAAGGGGTGACGTAGGAGCTTTATCTCAGAATATCCATAAATCATGGGTTATGTTTTTCTTCTACCTTATATCTTCTTGTTGCTGTCTAAACCGTGTTTGTGTTACTTCAAGTTGAAACGAACAGTTCCGCACTTGAACTCGGTTCAAGAGTTTGTGACAACTTGCGTATTATTGAGACCGATATTAACCTCTAACAGGGTTAGTAACAACCGGTGTGTTGTGTAAGTGTTCACCCTAGCGAGACCCACAGTCTCCTTCGGCGATCCCAATCCTAACAACCTCTCCATGTTCCAAAGGAAGTCCTCCACTTACCATGCACTTCTTGAGCCTTTGAATGAAGTTGGCTTGGGAACATCCATCCGATGAGGTGTCTCACCTCTATGCTCCCTTCCATTCCACTCAATCCGACCTTCCAACGCATTGAGCGTCCCCATCATTTCCCTTCGGAGAGCGTCGATCATTGCATGGGATTCTCCTCAGATTATCTCAAGTATTTCCTGTCGTATATCATTAATCTTTCCTTAAATCGATCCCAGCACGTCGTCACGAATGCTACGATTCAAACTGTTAATGATCCCCATGACCTCATTCTCTAACTTTTTACATTTCTCATCCAACACCGTTACTCTATCGGCCACCGCGCTAAACACTTCGAAAGTTTCTTGGTGCTCACTCATGCCTTATTCAAGTCGGGTTACCCGCGCTTCCATGGCAGCACCTCTCTCAACGGAGTTAACCCTCTTGGATTCCTTTTCCTTATTTTGGCCAGTTGAAACGTTAGTGACGGTATTAACTGAATCCATCTCTTGCAGCTTGAATACGGAAGCACAACCTTGCTTTGATACCACTTGTCACGGGCTAAAATTAGATCTGTGTGGCACTAAGCTAGATCGACGCAGATTCTAGCTAGTAAGGCTTTTAGAAATAAGAAGAACTCAAATGCAAGAACACTTAGAGAGAGAGAAACAAAGCTTTGAGAATAAAATTGTATTAAAATGTATACTTGAAAATTACAATGAAATACCTTTGAGGTATTTATAGGACTTACAACGTATTAAATTAGTAATTGTCATCCAATTACAATTTAATTACACCAATTTAGAATATTTCTTCCTTAATTAGAATATCCATACCTAATTTAGAATATCTCTTGTAATCTCTTCCTTAATTATAATATATCTTCTAATCTCTTCCTTAATTAGAAGATTTATTGGGCCTACTTAAGCAACTGGGCCCCCCTTGGGCTAAGAAGATTAGCGCACTATGATGCCAGACTTTAATGAGCCTCAACATCCCCTAGATTAGGTCGTGACACTAATGGGTCGTGACACTAAGCCCAGATTTAACGAACCCGACCACCAACTTCAGTTTTTATACTTCTCTACTATAAAACCAATGAAAAATAATTCAAATAGACTAACAATTTCAACATTCAAGCAAACAAAATTCCTACCAATCTCAGCCAAGAATGAACATTTACACAATAACCAAACACAGATTAAATAGAGAACTCAATTTTATGAAATCAAACTAAAGTATAAGTTAGAATCAACACTTATAGTGGGTAGAAATCAATCTCAATAATATATGTGTGATTTCAAACAACTCACAATCGTCATAAATCAATCTCACAATCACTTAGGAAATGAACTTTCTAAGATAAAAAACCTAAAATATACAGTCAATTGTTGATAAGAAAAGCCTTTTTGTTCGCACAAATATTCTCGAGAAGATGAAGGTTCCTTGTGCTTTCGGATCTCTTTTCACCTTGACTTCCTTTTATACCAGTTGAAGTTATCGAGGCCTTAATTCTCGATGATAGAGTCTTTAATGAGGCGAGGTCTTCAAACACTCCGTGATCTTTAAAGACGGAATAGGAGGACTACTATTACATGAGATGATTAAAACCCTAATATATAGGCCCATGAGCAACCACGTGGAGGCACAACAGTTACCTAATGAAGAAAATATTTGTTTTCCTTTTCTTTTTTTTTTCTTTTTTTGTCTATCTTTTGTCTCTTTCTATTGTCACCCCGGAACTTATTCCTTTTTTAATTATGGCCCTAATCTGTTAGGCCGGCTGTCATTTAGCTGTAACCATAAGGGAGTATAATGAAAATATATACTAAGTCACTCCCTTACATGATTTTATAAAGTAATTTTCTAAATGAAAGAGCATATGCTCATACTTTTCTCATCTTCCAATCTTATTCAACCCTCCCTAGTCTTCGTCGTTGAGGTGAAACAATCTTCTCTTCTCATCTTCTTTTAAAAAATATATCAATTGGTATCAGAGCCGACGATACTCACGTTGGTCAAAACCATACAACAGTCGGATAATGACTTTTTGTGTACACCACTAGCTTCGATTCCTCAAAAGTTTGAGGAAATGCGAAAATGGATGGAAAAAAAATAGGTTCGATTGAGAACAACTATACATAGTGGTAAATAGAGATGGAGTTGGTCTTTCAGGTGAGTTAATAGATTTGTCCTGAAATACGCCACTAATGAATAAAGCTTATGTTCTACCGACCCGTTTGACGAAAATAAATTTCCCCAAGTTCGATGGTACGAATGTGGAAGGCTGACCGATTTCAGTAGAACAGTTCTTTTGTGTGGAAAAAACTATAGATGTGAGAAAGGTTGAGATTGCACAGATCCATTTCTTGAGAGTCGCTAGAGCATGGTATGATTTGTTTGTGTAGACAAGTAACTCGACAATGGCATTGACATGGATGAACCTCAAGAAAACACTTTTGGAGCAATTTGGTCATTCAATTTTTGATACGCCTATCGACCAGACAAACTTAAAGCAAGAAATATAGGTAAGTAATTCCTTCAGGTCAAGGAGGAGGTGCACCCAAGTGATAGATTTCTAGAGTTAAAAGATGTTTTAACCACCCATGACGGCAATAAATTGGAAACTAAAAACCGAATCAACAGTATACCTATTGAACCTTCATTAAATGAATTTAATGGGAAACCCACAACAACGTCCATGAATGGATTCAACTCATGGTTACCAGTCCATTTTGAGGCTAGTAATGTGGTGCATTGCCAATATGCATTTCAAACACCTTTTACTCTTTCCCAGTAGAAAATTATCTTCATTATGCTCCATATAATACATTTTCTCAAAATTATCCCCATGATAACTAGTTCCAGGATTTACAATATTTTGTTATCATAGACTTCAAGGCTACATGTGATAAGGAAAATAATGTTCATCCTTAAGAGATAATTGAATTCCCATTTATGATTGCGAGCAGCGTAACGGGCCAATTGGAAGCTTATTTTCAGACTTATGTACGTCCAACTTGCAACCAACTGTTGAGTGATTTGTGCACCAATTTGACAAGAAAACAACAAATCCAGATGAATAGATGTGAATCTATCGGAAGCTCTCCTAAGGTATGGTAGTGGCTTGAGAAAAAGTGTATAAAGAACATTAACTTTGTTGTGATGACTGGGTCAAATTAGGACTATCGGGTGATGCTTGAGTCTGAATATATAAAAATATCTGAAAACCTCCTTACTTCAACAAACGGATTAACATGGAGACCCCCTTTTGGGAAGTATTTGGAGGGAGGAGTTTCAATCTAAAATAGGCAGTCTAGATGGCGGGCTGACTTGGTAGGGGCAAGCATATTATGGATTAGACGAGGCTAAAAACATTACTCGTCTGCTGACATATCTGATTTATAAGGGATTTATATTCTCCTTCATTGATTCCCTTCTTGGGAAACCTCATGTTGTTAATCATGACAACTACTGTTCCTTTACATGAAAACAACAACAATAACATCCAATGACCAAAGATCTCTCTTTAGTGAATTTTTAGTTTAGTGCTTTTAACAAGGGTGTGAGGGTTTATGATTTTCCTGAAGAGCCTACACTTACAGAACTTGCTGGTGCTAGAGAAATGATTGCTTAATTAAATCTAGACTACTTTAAATCTTACTAAATCTTACCATGTGAATGCTCGTCTTCATATTTTTTAAAGTGCATATAAACCATCAAAACTCAGGAAGTTTGAGATAACTGCTGGTGATTAGTAAGAACTCCAAAAATAAATCCACCTAGACATCTAAAAATATGCAAAGAGGACATGTCGTTAACGATGTTTTGAATGTAACAAAACTCACGTCACAAAATAAAATCTAAAATTGCGTTTGAATAAGTTAAATATTTTTCTTAATTCAAACTCAAAACACTACACAAAATAAAATTACAATTGATTTTAAATTAAAAAAATGTAATATTATATTTGTAGGTTTGTAAAAATATCTTAGTTAATAACTAAATAAATAAATACTGTGATAAATAAGTTTTTTTATAAAAAAATAATCTACATAAAATTAAGAATGGTAATTTAAAACCACCACGCCGAAACCGATTTGAACCGAACCGATTGACAGTTTTTCCCATTTTGGTTGGGGATCGGAGCGGATCCAAAAAAACACAAAATATGTTGACCGGAGTTCGGGACATGATGATATTTATATGTACCGAACCGATAAAATATAATTATATTTTTTATTGAAAATATATTACTTAATAAAATTATTATTTAATGCAATCATTACATTTTTATTTTTTATTTAAAAAATTTCTTTATCTTTTTTATCTTTGCTTATCTCCTTCAAATTTATCTCTTTTTAAGATTTATAATAATTTTAGTTACATATTTTTCTTTTCTATTATCTCTTTTAGATATATTATTCTCTATTGAATCTTCAAAATGTTTTCACGTTGAAGGTGAGTTTAACTTTTTATTAATATTATTTTGTATATTATCTTCAAAATGTTTTCACGTTGAAGGTGAGTTTAACTTTTATTAATATTATTTTGTATATTATTTTATTATAAATTAATATAAATAATATAGTTATTCGGTTTTGGTGCACTCGAGACGAAGATGGTACGGAATGGTATTATTATTCTCGGAAATGAACCGATCCAAACCCATTACCATCTCTAAATGAAACCACTTCCATACCACCTGTGCATAGAGAAGAAGAGTAGAAAGGAAGCTATAGTTGAGCAGCATCCCGCATCTTCTGTCTGTAATGTTATTTGAATAAACTAATTAACTAACTAACAGAGAAACGTGTTTGATGATTCTTTACCTTTTCTACACGTTTATCCCCACCCCCACTCCCACTGGCCTCTGATTATCATCTTTCTTGTTTCAACTCTTCAATTCTCTACCTAATTTTGAAGATCCTCCCCTCAAAAAAGAAAGATATACGATGCCAAGGCAGAATGAACAGTACACTACCACGGTTTTCAACGAGCTCTATTCTCTGATTCTAATTCTCATTCGACCTTCTCCTCCTCCTCCTCGTCCGATGGTACGGCGGAGGATACCTCCTCCCTCCTCGTTGCCACCTCTATCGCTGCTGTTCGGAATGGCTTCGTTACTTATCGGGATGTCCCTGTCCTTGATGCTCTGTGGATCGGTTACTTTTTTCATCGGATTCATGTTGATCCCTTGGGTGCTCACGGCTTTTTTCAGTTACGTTGTTTGCTGCAGTTTGTCAATGTTTGCGCGCGCAGTATTAGGGCTTGCCATGCCTCCATCCATTTCTTTCAAGGTTCAATTTCTCTTTATTCATTCATTATGCAAGCTTTCAAAATCTCTCACAACTTAAAAAAACTATAAATCCCCCCAAACATGCATTGTTTATTCTTTTTTTAGCCTTTAGGGAAAGAGGATCAATTAGGTTATCGTAGTTAACATGATTCTTCTCTATTATTAAATCTGCATCTCACTTCACTTCACTTCACTTGGAGCCTTGGGTAATTTGAGTTTGAAATCAATCATATAAATATATATATATAACAACTGTTCAAAATCTGCTTGATAGTTGCAAAAATGATCTCTATTTGTCTGGTTCAAGACAAGCTTAACTGTCCATATATATTCTCATGGTCTGGAAACATCTATAAACTGTCTAATTAGGGATTCATTGTTAACTGGTCTTTCAAATTCTGATTTTCAGTGTGGAAGGTCTGGTGAATGAATGAGCTTACTGTGATATTAATATATTATGGGAATATCTACTTGGTTAGCTCTAGAAGCAGAGCAAGCTAGCGAACCAGGTTAAATGAGTTCTTATATTCTCATGAGTTTATGAAGTCAAGTGGTACATATAAACTATGTTAAACTTCTAAATAGCTAGCCTATAGAATTTGTGAGCTTGTGAAGTGAAATGGTAGATATAAACCTTCTTTTCTTTTATTAGCTTGTAGATTTTGTGAGTTTATGAAGTGAAATGATATAATATACTTTGACGTGTTGTATATTGATTGAACTTTTCTATTATTACCTTAGTTTTTATTAGTTGTTTAAGATCTCCGCCAAACCATATGTGCTCTCCACCATATCAGTCCGGAAGGGTCCTGTGCAATTCTCTAAAGTTACTATCAATGTCACCGTGCTTGCTTGATTATACTTGACTATATCCAAAAATCTTCTTAATACAATTCTCGAACCTGATTTGAAGACAATGGACACGCTGAAACAATTGCATAATATTTTTAAGACAATGAAAATTTTAGGGTTCGTAACCCTAGATAATTAAAATTTTCATACTACCATCAATGATTTCCTGTCCCGATCTATTGCCAACATCCAATTGTGGTATAAAAGTGTGAACATGGGTTAGGGGTGGGTTAGTACATTATAACTTAATTTTTTTTTATCTATTCTTTATAACTTATGGCGAGTTTTGATATAAAAAAATATTATGTTTTTACATTATTTTGATTTCGGTTTGGTATCGATATTATACTTTTATACATAAATGATATATTAACATAAAAAAATATTTAATTTAATATGGTTACTATATAAACGTTATCCAAAATAAATATTTATTATAAAATAATTTTTTTTTTACATATAACATTTTTAAAAAAGAAATGTTAATAATTAAATTTAGTTACAAGAATTAGAATTAACAACAATAAATATAAATATAATCCTCAAATTATACTAAAGTGGAGGCTAAAGGATGAGATTCAAAATGTTCTTTAATATTATTTGCATTTGTAATTTTTTTTTTATAAATTTATAATACAATTTAGGTTATATAATAATAATAATACTTTCGAGTTGTGTTTTATATTTGTGATAAACTTCGAAATATATTAAACTCTATTAGGTCTATTTTGAAAACAAATAAAACACTTTATAGTGAAATAAAAATTAATTTGATCTCGTAAAATAAAACATCTAAAGATTTCATATATTGAATTAATATTATAGTATAATTATATTTTGATTTCATTTTTAAAAAGTATGTTTAGGTAAGTAAATTATAATTAAATCTATTTAGTATTTACTCCTTTTGTTAGATAAATTAGATAATTAATTAGTAAGTAATTAATTATCTAAAGAATTTAAACAAATTAACTTTTGTGCAGGATAAAGAAAACCGGAAAGTAAAGCAGTTCGATTTTTTTCCTTAGAAGACTGAAGCAAAAATACGGCAAACCGCAACCGATATTATATCTTCGGTTTTATGAAATAGGCACAACCGGTAGTATGATCAGTTTATCTGCTCGGTTATTTACATAAAGAACCGCAACCGGTATTATCTCTCGGCTTTATAAAGACAGCGCAAATCGGTAATCTGATCTGTTTTATGTTCGGTCATTCATAAGAAGCGGAACTGATAGTGGATCGGTTCGGTAGTGAAAATCGGCTCTACCGCTCAGCAAGCTGATCAGTAGACCTATCGGTTATATGTTATGAAGCGGAACCGGTAGACTGACTGGTAGTATCTTCGGTTTCTTATTCATGAAGCGCAATCGGTAGAATGACCGACTTTTACTCCATAAAGCGGAACCGGTAGTATCCTCACTTCGGTATTATTATATGCGGAATCGGTAGTATCCCTTCAACGATAATTTGACTAGTTATTCACAAAAGGCGAAATCGGTAGACTGCTCGGTAGTTTGCCCGGTTAGATCCAATAAGCGGAACCGGTTTTATGCTAAGACATCTTTATACGAAGCGTATCCGGCAGTTTCCTATTTAGTGTCATGCAAAACATTTTTGGTAATTATAGAGGGGAGTCTTCACATGTCCAGACTGTATTATTTCCATTTTAATACAAGTCTGGTGAAACCTTCTTGGGAGCAGAAGCTTGCCAAATTAATTCAGACTACTATTTCGATATAAGTCCAATATAATCCTCTTGGAGCAGTTGTCTATCACATTATCCTAGACAACCAAATCATTAGAAGACAAATCTGCATGCTGATCTACTCCTCATAAATCATTAATCAAATTAATGCAATGTTGACTTATTATCAAACAAGATTAGAGGCTATTCCAAAGTTGTACTATCCCGATCTTCAACCAAACAAATTCAAGAAACGAAGTACTATCAAACAAATATATTCGTTGAAGAAGAAGAATATGTCCGTTGTCATATTTCTATTTAAGAGAACAAACTTCAACCATTGTCCACAACGTTCTTACCAATCTTACTTGAGCTTACCCAACCTACTTTGAACTAAGTACCTCGAAAACATGTGAGAACCTTGTGCTCAAGCTTTCAAACCAGTGTGTATTAGAACTCAAGTGTATTACAATTTCATCTATTATGTGTGAGTGATGAGCATTGTAAGTTGACAGAATCTGGTTCTATTCAACAAAGTGAGTTTATTAAAAGGTCGAAAACGAGTAGTTACTAAGTCTCGGTTGTTTGACATAAGCGATGTAAACGGTCTGAATATTCTAAGTAAATATCCTTCTCAAAGTTTGAGAAGAAGAGGTGATGTAGGAGTTTTATCTCTGAACCATAAATCATGTGTTGTGTTTACCTTTTACTTTGTGGTCTCTCATTGTTGTCTAAACCATGCACTCGTTGCTTCAAGTTGAAACAAACACATTCGCGCTTGAACTCGGTTCAAAAGTTTGTGACAACTTGCAAAGTATAGAGACCAATAATCAACCTCTAACAGGGTTATTATCAATCAGCGTGTGTGTAAGCATTCAACAATAGTCGAACCTAGTTCTTTTTGGAGATCACGATCCTAACAAGTGGTATCAGAGCAGTTAGTCTCTATACTCAAGCAACTAGACGTCAGCATGTCTTACAGCGAGAAGGCTCCACTACTTTAAAGAGAAGACTTCATTGATTGGAAGCTACGTATGCAAGTGCACTAACTACCATAGACGACGAGATGATGTTTGTCATCTCTGATGGTCCAATAATAATAACAATGAAAGGAGCGAGTGGACCAGGGAAGACAGAAGGAGGAACAACCTTGACAGTCTTGGCAGAAATGTCATCTACAAAACCTTGGACAAGAACACGTTCACTAAAATCAGAGGATGCACTACTTCAAAAGAAGTATGGGAGACAGTCATCCAGCTTCACGAAGGAAATGAGCGAATCAAGGAAAACAAGATCATGATGGTTACTCAAAAATTTGAAAACATCAAGATGTGCCCGGAGAAACAATAAAAGAATTTGGTGACCGTTTCACAAGCATTGTAAATGAACTCTCACTTCTTGGAAAGAAATATGATAACAAAGAGACAATTGTCAAAGCCCTGAGATCGCTTCCTAGCTCTTGGGATGTCAAAATCATGGTGATGAGGGAATCAAAAGGTCTTCATAAAATGAAGTTGCATGATGTCTTTGAGGATCTGAAGGCTTATGAGTTCGAGATGAATTCAAGAAATGAAGATGAGGCCTCAACTTCAACAACTACCAGAGCTTCGGTCACCTCCGTGGAACCAGCAGCTCCAGTTAGGGGTGTTCAATATTTGGTCTGAACCGAATATCCGACCGAATTCGAATTCACCTAATTCGAATAAACCAAATTCGAATTTCATTTTCGGTTTTCGAATCGAATTTCAAACCAATTCGAATTCAAATAAGGTTTTCGAATTAGTTTCGAGTTTGAGTTTCAACTCGAAAACCAAACCGAATTCAGTTTTTTATTATTTATTTTTCCAAACTTAGCTTAAGAAAAAGTTCAAAATAATCAAATTAGAATATTTTAAACTCAAGATTTAATAATAAAAAAAGGTAACAAAAGTACCAATGGTCTAGTGGTAGAATAGTACCATGCCACGGTACATACCTGGATTCAATTCCCGGCTAGTACAATTTATTTTGAGTTATGCTAGTTTCAAAAAATAAAAATAAAACGAATTCGATTTGAATTCGAATTATTCAAAATTCAAACCGAATATCAAATTCGGTTCGGTTTAATTAAAATTTATTCGAATTCGGTTCGGTTTTCGAATTTGCTAAAAAAATAAAAATTCGAATAAACCGACCGATGAACACCCCTAGCTCCAGTACCTGTCAAATCGGCTGAACAGTTCAACGATGGTTTAATGACCATGCTTTCCAGGAAGTTCGGAAAATTCATGAAGAAGAACCAATCCAACAACTCATACAACTACAATTACTCTAACGGTAACAAAGTTAACGTTCGATATTTTAATTGTGATAGAAAGTCACTACAGGTCGGAATGCCGAAAGTCAAGAAGAGACGATAGAAAGCCAACCGGTCAGAACCAAATGGAAGATCACCAGTCAAACAATCAAGGTAAAGAGATTCAAAAGGCCTTGCTAGATGATGATGGTGGAAGCTAGTGGGCACATAGTGATTCGGACATTGACGATGAAGGAATCAGATGTCTTATGATAAACGAGGAAGAGGTATTCGAATTTGCCTATGAAGAATTCACGCGAGAAGATTTGATTACTACACTCAATGACATGGTCATTGAGTATAGGAATTTGTCAAATATCGTACCCACCCGTCTTAATAATCAAACCGACAGAAAAATTGAATTATCCTCTAAGAATGAGAAGTTCAAGGAGACAGTTCAACTGTTGACTGAAAAAAACTAAAGAACCAAATACGTGATTGTTGCATGGAAGAGATCTGAAGATATTGTGAGCCAGATGATGATTCATCAGAGATCTCCCAACTATAAATTCGGTCTAGGCTATGACAATAACAATCTAGATAAGTCATGCAAAGAGTTGAAACTCAGCAAAGACAAACTTCTATTTATAAACTTTATCAAGAGAACTTCAACCGAAAATGAAGCAAGTCACGATTCAAAACTAGTAAAGGAACCAACATATGTAGGACCAACCGACCGGTTAGACGAGAAAATGACAAAAAGTTAGAAAAAGTTTATCAAAGATCATCACCGCAATACAATGAGGTATTCAAAGGCAGACAAAAATATGTCAAGCCTAATACAAGTAAAACTATTAAGACTACTTGATGAAAACCTATGTTTTAATTTTCTTAGCATTAGTCAAATGTGTGACATATGATATATTAAGGAATTTCATAAACAAGCATTCTTAGTTAAAAACCAACAGGGAAGCACTTTGTTGATAGGGCATAGGATAGAAAATATTTATAAAGTAGACTGAAAAAAATTAATGTATTAACTTTGTTTGCATGATTTCTAAAAATGATCAAAACTGATTTTGGCATAAAAGACTAAATCATTTGAATTTTCAAACAATCAACTACATTTGTACTAAAGAACTAGTTCAGGGCATCCCTAATATGAAGTTTTCAAAAGATAAAGTATGTTATGCTTGTCAAATGGGTAAATAAATCAAATTAACTTTCAAAAGTAAGGGAAACATTCAATCTAACAGATGCTTAGAACTCCTTCACATGGATCTTTTCGGGCCTATTAGTGTAACCAGCTTAGGAGGAATGAACTACACTATAGTAATTATTGATGATTACTCTAGATATACTTGGGATATTTTCTTAGTTTCCAAAAATCAAGATACCCCAAATCTGATTAAATTGTTTAAAAGAGTACAAAATAAAAAATTTGTACGTGTTAACAAAATCAGAAGAGATAGAGGCACCGAATTTACTAATAGAGTTTTAACATCCTACCCTTATAAGTCTGGTATTGGAAACAAGTTGTCCAGTGCTAGAACTCCTCAACAAAATGGATTAGCCGAGAGGAGAAACCGAACCCTCAAGGAAGCTGCAAGATCCATGATAGTCGATTCAGGTGTCGCTCAAAAACTTTGGGCAGAGGCTATCAATACCGCATGCTATACTCAAAACTGGTCTATGATAAACAAACGTCTTTTGAGGTTTACCATGACAAAGTTCTTAATATCCGATATTTTAGGATCTTTGATTGTAAGTGTTACATCCACAACAATGGCAAAAACTATTTGACCGCTTTTGACGCTAAATCGAATGTTGGTATCATGTTAGGATGTTGGTATCATGTTAGGATATTCTGAAGTTAGTAAATCATATAGAGTTTATAATAATAGGACTCTTACTGTTGAAGAATCATTCAATGTTGTATTTGATGAATCTATTGAAAGTAATACTTCCTCAGCCATTGATCTATCTAACAGATTGGAAAATATAAATATTCAATTTGATAGTGAAGATGAAGTTCCAGTCTACCAAAGATTTGCCTATGACCAAACGGTTAATGACGCTGAAATTCAACAAGATCAAGTTGTTTCACATCATGAAGTTGATACATTGGCTAATTCCAAGGAAACCGGTCGGCCTAACATTGATCAGCCTATCGGTCTGTCTAACCTTGATCAAATAACCGGTCAGTCAGAAACCATTTCAGGACCGAAATTTAAATGGAATAAAGATATCATCCTAAGATAATTATAGGTAACCCCTCTATACCTATCCAAAGTAGGCATCAACTGTTAGAAGAATATGCAAATTCTTCATTTATCTCACAGATTGAACCAGAACAGGTGGATGAAACATTGTTGGATCCCGATTGGATTTTAGCAATGCAAGAGGAACTAAACTAGTTTGAGAGAAACAAATTTTGGCATCTAGTTCCAAGACCAGCTAATCAATCTATCATTGGAACTAGATGAGTCTTTCGAAATAAACTCAATGAAAATGGTTTGGTTACGAGGAACAAGGCTAGACTAGTGGCCCAAGGATACAAACAGGAAGAAGACATTGATTTTGAAGAATCATTTGCTCATGTTGCCAGACTAGAGGCTATTAGAATATTTCTAGCAATTGTTGTATTTTAAAATTTTAAATTTTTTTTCAAATGGATGTTAAAAGTGATTTTCTTAACGGTATCATAAATGAAGAGGTGTATGTTGAACAGCCTCCGAGTTTTAAAAATCCTACTTTGATTAGTCATGTTTATAGATTGGACAAAGCTCTTTACGGTGTTAAACAAGCTCCTAGAGCATGTTATGATACACTTACACAATTTTTGTTTAATCATGATTTTATTATAGGATCTGTAGATAAAACTTTATTCAAATTTGAGAAAAATGAACACATATTACATGTATAGATCTATGTAGATGATATAATTTTCGGTTCAACTAATCCAAAATTGTGTGATAAATTCTCTAAAATAATAACTAACAAATTTGAAATGAGTATAATGGGAGAGTTGAGGCTCTTCTTAGGCCTTCAGGTTCGACAGATTGAAGGAGGAACATTCATCAATCAGGCCAAATATACAAAAGAGCTATTAAAGAAATTTGGCATGGAAAATTGTTCTGCTGCCTCAACCCCAATGAGCTCCTCGATCAAACTAAATAAGGATGAAGATGGTAAAAGTGTTGACATCACGGAATATCGTGGAATCATTGGATCACTTCTCTACCTAACAACAAGCTGACCGGACATTCTATTTGCGGTTGGAGTTTGCGGGAGATTTTAGACTAATCCTAAACAATCTCATTACATTGTTGCTAAAAGAATATTAAAATATCTTAAGGGCACTCAAAACTTGGGACTGTGGTATCCGAAGGATTCCAGTTTCAACTTAACAAGTTATTCTGATGCAGACTACGCAGGATGTAAAGTAGACCAAAAAAGTACTAGCGGGACTTGCCAGTTCTTAGGTGACCGGCTCGTATCCTAGTACAACAAGAAGCAAACGGCTGTGACAACGTCAACGGTAGAAGCGGAGTACCTTGCACCCGGGAGCTGTTGTGCTCAACTTATCTAGATTCACCAACAACTAAGTGATTTCGGTATTACAGTTGAGGAGTCCCCAATATTATGTGACAACACGAGCGCCATTGCAATCACATATAATCCGATGTTGCACTCGAGGACAAAGCACATACATATCCGACATTATTTTATTCGAGAGCATGTGACACACAAACATATTCGGCTAGAATATGTTTCAAACGAGCAGCAAGTGGCCGATATCTTCACCAAGCCACTCTAAGAGGCTAAGTTTACTCACTTTAGAAATATTATGGGTCTTGCTGTTATTGACTAATTTTTTCCTTGACATACCAGCATGCATTTAAGGAGAAACTCCCTCAAAAACAAAAATATTTTACATTCTTACACTCATGAAAAACCGAGCACATTCTTAGGGAGGAACTCTTACCTCTCAAAAATCTGTTCTAAGCACAAAACGTGATTTCGGTATTTTCTTAAAAACCGATCGGCTCTTTCAAAACTTCGGTATTTCTCAAAAACTGGTCGGACATTTACAATTATTTCTTATATGCATAAATTTAGAAGGAAAAAGTCATAGACAAATAAATCGGTCAATTGCCTCATTTTGAAATCGGTAAAATTATTCTACCGAAATAATTGTAAACAAAACCGAATGACTTAAGTAAAACGGAGTACCGATCGGTTATTTCTTATTGGGTCATATTATTTTGACTTAGTGTTGAAATAGTTTGACTATTGGAATTTTGATGATGAAATAATGAATGAATAATCTATGCGTCTAATTGTTTTTGATGCAGGTGTATCGAAATCAGATTTCATTAGACTTGGTTTTAATGAGGTTTATTAGACCGATTTGGTATTAGATGCATGGTGTTAGACGTGCAGTCTAACTCGCGGAGTTAGACGTGCAGTCTAATAGAATCGTAATTAGACGTGCAGTCTAACTCGTGAAGTTAGACGTGTAGTCTAATGGATTCGTAATTAGACGTACAGTCTAAATCGTGGAGTTAGACGTGAAGTCTAATGGATTGTGAAATTCGTAATTAGACGTGCAGTCGAACTCATGGAGTTAGACGTGTAGTCTAATGGTTTCGTAATTAGACGTGCAGTCAAACTCTTGGAGTTAGACGTGTAGTCTAATGGATTGTGAAAACCGTAATTAGACGTGCAGTCTAACTCGTGGAGTTAGACGTGTAGTCTAATAGAATCGTAATTAGACGTGCAGTCTAACTCGTGGAGTTAGACATGTAGTCTAATGGATTGTGAAAGTTAGATGTGGAGTCTAACTCCTTCAGACTAGTATAAAGTAGAACAGTAATTAGACGTGTAGTCTAATTCGTGGAGTTAGACGTGTAGTCTAATGGAAAGTGAAAGGTAGACGTGCAGTCTAACTGGTGAAAGTTAGACGTGCAGTCTAACTGGTGAAAGTTAGACGTGCAGTCTAACTGGTGAAAGTTAGACGTGCAGTCTAACTAGTGAAAGTTAGATGTGCAGTCTAACTCCTTCAGATTAGTCTGAAGTAATTGTAATTAGACGTAAGTCTAATCCATTAGACCAGGTGGTTTAATGGATTCTGTTATTAGACGGGGACGTTTGATTTCATTAGACGAGGTCGTCTAATTGAAATACGTCTAATGCCATGCTTAAGCAGTTGCTTGAAGTTAGCACCCGCCTACCCACGTGTTATAGTTGTACTCTACTCCTGCTCCACTTTCTAGTGAAGATTAGTATGACAGCCAGATGCAACCAATCAACCAATGACACGTAAGCGAATATCCTTCCCACTACTTATTTTGCAGGTACATCTCTGAAGAATATTCGACGCACTACATATTGTGTACGGCCACGATCCTTGTATTTAGAGTCTGTTGTGTACTATGAAGGTGTTCCAATAGAAGCTCGCCACGTGTCATTATGAAGATTCGACCGTTGGTACTCGTTCATTACTTAAAGAATCTAAAGGACAACGGACAATCTCTCAGCTCTCGATCTCTCTCTCTTGTATTCTAAGAAGAATCTCTGGAACTACTAAGAAATCAAGCTCTTGAACATTAAAACTGTTAGTTGCTTTCCTGATTGTACTGTGTGTTAATAAAGAGACAGTTAGAATCAAAGCGTCGTTTTAACTGAGTGATATTCATCATATTGTAAGTTGAACAGAGTCTGTTTTGTTCAATAGTGAGCTATTCGTGCAAACTGTATTTGATTCAAAATATATTATACTGAATCCTTCCGGTGGTTGGAAGAAGGGGTGACGTAGGAGAGATTACTCCGAACATCCATAAACAAACTGATGTAATGTTCCTTTCTGTCATCTTTTCATTCTTGATCCTAAGCTTCAAACCTAAGTAAACATTTCCACACTTGATTTTGTTTCAAGTGTTTACAAGGGTTTGCGTTGAATAGAATGTGAATTAAATTCCTAACAAGATTTCTTTCAAACCGTTTTTCCTAAGCCTTCATCAATCGCCAGACCCCCGTCTCTATTGATAAAGCCGATCCTATCATTTCTTGACTGAACAACTACCACCCGGTAAAATCTCCAGCTCCAAGCAGAAGCGGTCTTTCTACAGGATCAAATAACTAATCTTATTAATACCGAATTTACAAAAAGTCGACCGGTTATTTACATGAAAATTTAGGTAGTCTCATTTTTTATTCAAAATGGGACAGCTGGCTAGTGTTTATTAGTATTTGTTTGAATATATTCCTTGTGAAAAAGAAAAAAGTTGTTGGGTCAAATTATTTTGACTAAGTGTTGAAATAGTTTGACTATTGGAATTTTGATGATGAATGGATAATCTATGCGTCTAATTGTTTTTGATGTAGGTGTATCAAAATCAGATTACATTAGACTTGGTCCTAATGAGGTTCATTACACCGATTTGGCTTTAGATGCACGAAGTTAGACGTGCAGTCTAACTAGCGGAGTTAGACGTGCAGTCTAACTAGCGGAGTTAGACGTGCAGTCTAACTAGCGGAGTTAGACGTGCAGTCTAACTAGCGGAGTTAGACGTGCAGTCTAACTTGTTGAGTTAGACGTGCAGTCTAACTAGTTGAGTTAGACGTGCAATCTAACTAGCGAAGTTAGACGTGCAGTCTAACACACGGAGTTAGACGTTCAGTCTAACCAGTTGAATTATACGTGGAGTCTAATGGAAAGAGAAAGTTAGACGTGCAGTCTAACTTCTTCAGACTAGTCTGAAGTGGAACCGTAATTAGACGTTGAGTCTAATGCAATGTGAAAGTTAGACATGCAGTCTAACTGGTGAAAGTTAGACATGCAATCTAACTGATGAAAGTTAGATGTGTAGTCTAACTCCTTCAGATTAGTTTGAAGTGATTGTAATTAGACGTGAAGTTTAATCCCATTAAACCAGGTGGTCTAATGGATCCTGTTATTAGACGGGGACGTCTGATTTCATTAGACGAGGTCGTCTAATTGAAATACGTCTAATGTCATGCTTAAGTAGTTGCTTGAAGCTAGCACCCGCCTCCCCACGTGCTCTAGTTGTACGCTACTCCTGCTCCACTTTCTAGTGAAGATTAGTACGACAGTCAGCTGCAACCAATCAGCCAATGCCACTTAAACGAATATCCTTCACACTACTTGTTTAGAAGGTACATCTCTAAAGATTTTTCGGCGCACTACCAGTTGTGTACGGCCACGATCCTTGTATTCAGAGTCTAATGTGTACTGTGGAGGCGTTCCAATGGAAGCTCGCCACATGTCATTATGAAGATTCGCCCATTGGTACCTGTTCTGTATTTAAAGAATCTCAAGAACAACGGACGAACAACGAGAACTTTGAGTGAACAAGCCGAACAATCAATCTATCATTTTTGATACTCAGATTATTGAAACTGTTAGTTGCTTTCTTACTTCACTGTGTGTTAATCAAGAGAGATTTAGAATCAAAGCATCGTTTTAGCTGATTGATATTATTCATCATATTGTAAGTTGAACAGAGTCTGTTCTGTTCAACAGTGAGCTATTCGTGCAAACTGTATTTGATTCAAAGCATATTATAGTGAATCCTTCCGGTGGTTGTAAGAAGGGGTGACGTATGAGATTGCTCTGAACATCCATAAACAAACTGATGTATTGTTTCTTTCTGTCATCTTCTTATTCTTGATCCTAAACTTCAAACCTAAGTAAACATTTCTGCACTTGATTTTGTTTCAAGTGTTTACAAGGGTTTGCGTAGAATAGAAAGTGAATTAAATCCCTAACAAGATTTCTTTCAAACCGTTTTTCCTAAGCCTTCATCAATCTTCATACCCCCATCTCTATTGATTAAGCAAATCCTATCAATTGGTATCAGATCTCTGTTTCTATTCTCAAGCTTTTCCTGAAGAATGACAACCATAACCAAAGATGCTAGTGCAACCTCTATTCCAACTTTCTCTCGAGAAAACTACATCGTATGGAAGAAAATAGTTCGTGCTCATCTCTCTTCTCTTCATGACGACATGTGGAGTGTCATCACAGATGGTCCTATCAAGATCGACAAGGAGAAATCCAAATGGACCAGTGAAGAAAAGAGGAAGAACAACCTCAACAACATGGCTCTTGATTTTCTGTATAGATCTCTCGATGATAGCATTTTTAACTACATTATCGAATGCGATACTGCTAAAGAGGTCTGGGACAGACTCACCCAACTGTGTGAGGGAAACGAGAAAACCAAGGAAAACAAGATCATGGTTGTCACTCAACAGTTTGACAGTTTCAAGATGCGCCCTGGTGAAACAATGAACGAGTTCGACACCAGCTTCAGCAAGATTGTCTCCTCCTTATCTATCATTGGCAAGACCTATAGCAACAGGGAGCTTACTATTAAGGTCATGCATGCTCTTCCTAGGGAATGGGACATAAAGACGATGGCTATGAGGGAATCCAAAGATCTCAACAAGATCTCTCTCTTCGACCTGTTTGCTGATCTCAAGGCCTATGAGTTTGAGTTGAACTGTAGGATTGAAGAAGATTAATCCACATCCATTATCATTGTCAAAGCTCTGGTGACAGCTGAAGAGCCACCTGTAGTTACTGATGTGAAGATGGCGGCACAGCAACTAAGCAGCGATGCCATGTCTCTCTTCGTGAAGAAGTTTGGCGACTTCATGAAGAATAGCAACCCTAACTCAAGCTCTTCAAATTCCAATGATAATAATAAATCAAAGGCTAATGTTAAATGTTATAACTGTGGTATTGCAGGTCATTACCAATCGGAGTGCAGGAAATCTAAGCGTGAAGATAAGAAGGATGATGAAAAGGAGCTGAAGGCTCTTATGGAAGGAGATGGAAAGAACAGACGAAGCATCCGTGACTCTTACTTCTCATCCAGGGATAGTGATGATGAAGAAGTATTTTGCTTCATGGCAAGAGAATATAAAGAACAGACTCAGGAAACTGAGGTATTTCACTTCTCTTCTGAAAGATTTTCAAGAGAACAACTGGTAGCTGCACTAAATGACATGGTCATTGAGTACAGAAAGCTAGCATAATCCCTAAATGAAACAAAATCATCACCCGAAGTATCTCAAACAGTTTTACCTCAAACTCTTAAATCAAATGTTTTTGAAAAGAAAGTTGCAGAGATCTCATCTGAGAATGAGATGCTCAAAGAACAGATTCAAACTATTTCAGCTGAAAACAAGAGGTTAAACTATGTTGTCAGTGCATGGACAGGGTCTGGAGAAGTTGTCAAATATCATATCAGCATGTTAAAACCTGCTGGATCTAGATCCGGTCTAGGATTTGATGGAAATGACTCAAACCTGTCGTGCAAAAAGTCAAACTCATCAAATGACAAGCTTAAGCCAATAAGCTTTGTTAAAGGAAGTCTGACTGACAGTGAATCTGATCCCATTCGTGAAGAAGTGGCTTTTAAAAATTAAATTATTTATGTTCTGTCGACTGTTAGCTGGCTGAAGAATAAGTTATAATCAGCTAGCAAGTCTGGCAATCTAAAACCTGACTCAAAGTCAAGGAGTTTTAGAAGAAAGTCTTCTTCAAAAGCTAAGGGATCAGTGGCTAGCAGAAAGTCGTCTGCTAATTCAAAATCATACGCATTAATCAGAACGCAACATGGAAAATCCATTAGAATATGTCAAAAATGGATTACTAAGGGAGTAATTGATCGAGGACCCAATTGAATATGGGCACCAAGTTTGTAAATAGTTTCTTATGTAGGTGATGCAGGAGGACTGCAAGAAGGAAGCATGGAGAATATTCTTTTGAGTATACATTTCAGAGGATCAACAATGGTTGTTGCCATTCCAGAAGAATAAATGTTTTTCTAAGTTTTTGTATTAAAATACTTTTGGTCCGAAGGATCTCAAAACATTTGGTTATTCATTTTTGTACATGCACAAAATGAGAAGGAAAAATTACTTTGAAAGTAAAGATACTCTCAAACGAATGGACTTAATCGGTCTATTAGACAAGGTTGTCTAAAGGAAGAGGCCTGTATATAAACGTGTTTTTGCTCACAATCTATACATCTAAGTCTATATGTTGTGGCTTAAAATCTGCGTGGATAGACGTACACGTCTAATAGACGTTAGACGTTTTTACGTCATGAGCAAGAGGATGCTCACGTCTAACCAAACACACGTCTAATAGACGTTAGACGTTTTTACGTCATGAGCAAGAGGATGCTCACGTCTAACCAAACACACGTCTAATACGTGGCGTTCATGCGTAATTAGACGTACACGTCTAATAGACATTAGATGTATATTTTAAGACACGTAATTAGACGTATGCGTCTAATGGATCCATGCGTCTAATAGACGTTTTGTTTTATAGATATGTGCAGTAAGAAAAACGTCTAACTCCGTGCTCATTAGACTGATCAAGGACAGTTGTCCATGTGAGGAGATATCTGATTTTCCCGCTCAAACATTAAAACAGTCATCTCATGATAACATGAAGACACGTGTCTTTCAAGTTAAGAGAGAATGACTAATATACCCTCAATATAATGATGACTCTTTGGAAAGGACGTCTAATTTTAAATGATGGGCCATACCCCTAGGAACAACGACGGTTATCCTATATGACTCTTGATAGTCTACATAAGGACATTTGTGCATGAGATTGAAAGCTTTTTCTCACTCAAGATTTCTAAGAACCCTAGATTTATTTGTCTTTCTCTCTCAAAAATCTTTGTTAATCTTGTGCCTGTTCATATTCTACTGAAAATGGGAAACAAGAGAATCACGTTGGGTCACTGTACTTTGCTGGTTGATTTCCCATCGGTCTATTCCTTCGATCAGCAAGAGGTGGTCGATATGTTCAGAACCCTCGAGTATTCCGGTCTCAGAAAATATTTTGGTGGTTCGTTCATCTTTCATGAGAAGGAAGTTCAGGAGTTCTTTCAAACTGTGATAATGGTGGGCGATTCCATTGTAGCAAATGTTAACGATACGGAGATCTCTTTCGACGAAGCCTCTTACGCAGAGTTCTTTGAACTTCCATCGGAGGGACATACCTTCAACAGGCATCTGTCATCGGAAGTAATGGAAGAAATGAATAAGGTTTTATCAGCCGATGGTTCGGCAATTCGATTGAATTGAAGTATGAAGGTACTTAAACCACACTTTATTCTGCTAAATGATGTGGTGGTAAAAGTGCTTCATGGGAAGGCTGGATCGTTTAATCTCTATAGTTAAGATCGATTTGACTATATGTGTGCTATCTCAAAGGGGATCCATGTCAACTGGGCCTCAACGTTGTTTTAGAATCTTTGCTTCTCCATCAGACAGGAGAATAAGGAAAGTATAACCTTCGCTGCCCAACTAAGCCGTTTATTGGAGCATTTGGGGGTTCCGACGGGTGAACCTGAACCGATCAACTCGACCAGGGTGTATATTGTTTTCACAGTCGCTAACACCCTTGTCAGAATGAAGAACCTTAAAAAATTGCCTTCAGGTGCTTCTAGCCAACAGAGAGGTGGAAAATTTGTTACCCGATCCAGACAATCAGACGCTTCCATTCTATCGACAGAAGCAAAGAGATCGAAAACAGACAACGAATCAGAGGCTAGTTCTACAAGCCTAAAAAGCTCTTCAAAGAAGGATTCTGAAATAGTTGATTCTAGAGTCAAGCAAGGTCTAGTCGAACTTGCCACCATTTTATTGTCTTCCCTGTCTCCGGCTGCTAGTTACTTGCGGAGATCTTCAAGGTCATCTGTTTCAAAAGGTGACAAGTCAAAGGCGCCCCGTGCGTCTAAATCGATGAAGGCGTCATCAAAGGTAACCTCTTCCTAACCCCTGGACGATGTGCCCAAATTTTATGTTCCTGTGATGGAATAGGATAAATCTGTTTTTATTCCTGAAAAGGAATCTACTGCAGGGCCCACTATTTAGTCAGCTGGTCCAAATATTGAGAATTTTGACAGGATTGTGTCTCCCGTTCGCCAACCTGATCCAGTAGCCGCTAGTGCTACAGAGTTTGTACAACTAGAACAAGGTGCAGTCCTTACCCTTGTGGCAGGTGGTACTGCTGAAAAGGCTCCCTCTACTTCTGTCAGAGAGCCTTCCTCCTCAAATCCCATTTTAAAAGATTCCATAGTAATCGGGAAGGTCACTCGAGGAGAACTTCCTCCTAAACTCTTCAAGAAACCACAATCTGCTCATGAATTGATGCGCTCCACAAGACAGTCCCGTGGAATTGTATTTGGTGAACCAAGATCCTTTCCAAAATCTGTTGAGATTATTGGAAAAGGGAAGAATGTTGTAACTGACGAAAATGAAGATGTTTCTGAGGCAACATGCATTTTTGACCTCATGATGAATCAAGTCAAAGTCATAGCTTCTGAGAAGATAGAAATTTTTGACTCTTGGATCCAGAACAGATTGTCAATCCAGTATGATGAGGTCATCACGGGTTCAGGAATAAGAAGTCAATGGCGTAAGCTTGTATCCAATGAAAAGAAGGTTCTCAAATGGGCCAAAACTTCGGAGGTGTCTGAAGCTCTGAAGAAAAAGGACCTTATAAAATCCTGTCTAAGAGGAAGAGCTTTATTTCCCATTCTTGAAGCCAAAAAAGCAAATTTCAATCCAATTGAGAAAGGTGTTGAAGTAGAAGTGAAGGCTTTAAAGAGATTAGACGAGATCATGGATGACTATCTTTCTGTAGTCACTCGGTATGTTGATGGAGCTAATTGCTCAAGAGTCATCTATTTTGGTAGTTCCTCCGATGAAGACGAACCAATGGATATCTCTGTTGATCATGCTGATACAGATGAGCAAGTTGCTGCTCTTCTGATAGAACTTGGAAATCTCTCTGCAGAAGAAAGACTTGTACTGGCTCAACCTGTTATTGAGAAAGATGAGGAACCTATTCAAGAGAATCCGTCCTTAGAAGAAGAAGAAATTATTCAAGAGCCTGAACAAGCTCTTGAAGAAAATGTTGATCAAGAGCCCGTCCAAGCTCTTGTGACTCAAGAAGAAGATGTTGTTAAAGAGCCGGTCCAAGATCTTGTAACGCAAGAGGAAGAAATTGTTGAGGAGCACGTTCAAACTCCTAACATCGATGAAGAAGAGGTAGTGAAATCCCCTATTGTCAGAACAGAGGAATCTCAAAAAAAGAGGCTGAAGTCAGTCAGCCTAAGGTTGTCAGATCTGAGGGGGAACCCTCAAAAGACAAAGATGCCGAAGAAAGTTCCTCATCTGAGGGGGAACAGGATCAAAATGTTAGAACTGTCAAGTCTCTACCATTTCCTGAGATTAATGCTGGTAATCTCTATGAAAATATTCTCAATCCTCTTCACAGTACGGGAAATTTGTACGAAAGATTTAAGAGAGTAGAAGAGGAGTTGGAAGAAGAAGAGCGAAATCGATTTGGAAATGAGTCTGAGAAGGATGAACCCGAGCAATCCCTGCAGGTTCACACCCAATTTAACCCCATTCAGAGCATGGCAGCAGAATCGCGAGATAATTCATCCAATAAAGGATCTTCTACTGAAGTTACCAAGCTTCTGAAGTCGATGACATCTCTGCTTACCTCTCTTCAGAAGAATGTGGTAATTCTAGGATCGAATATGGTAAAGATCTTAAAGACCCAGAAAAAGGACAGAAAAGACTTTGTTGAACATGTCAAAATCCTTAATGAATTGGATAAGACACTAAAGAAGAATACGTATGAGACTCATGTATCAAATTCAAATTTCTCCAAATTTGAAAAGCAGCTCTTTAATCGTCAATTAGAAATGACGAGCCTTGAAAGACAAATCAATCTTGATAATCAACGAGAGATTATGGAAACAATGGGATTATTTCAGAATCAGCTGGTTGAAATTCAAGGCAGCATGAGAAGAACAGACGCTGAAAGACTGGAGTATGCCGACTCCATTGCAAGGAAATTTCAAGCTGAAGAGAATGCGAAAGCTGGTGCTGAGAAAGAACAGACTCGTACTACTCAAGGTGAGCCTAGTAGAAGGTGAGCCTAGTAGAAGAGGTGACGGTATATCAACCGGCACCAGATCCAAACGAAAGTCGACCAGTGATGAAAACCCAAGGCCAACCAAAAGAGGTGGAGGCCGAAGCAGTGGTAGTGATCGTGGTGGGCGATCTGGTAGTGATCGCGAAGGTCCTACTAATGGTGGTGATTGTGGTGGGCGATCTAGTGGAAGTGGTCGGGGTGGACGCGCTCTTCCTCCGTTCCAGAACTTGCTAACTAGTGAAGGGATGAGCGGTGGAGGATTCACCTATCCGATCGACCCTCGAGTGAAAAGGGAAGAACAATAATCTCCTTTCTCCTACTTTGTTAACTTTTAAACTATGCTTTTCTAACTATGTTTTTGAATATTGGTTTTTGGAAAGTAGTTGTGTAAGCTGGATGAACAAATTCTACTCTAAATTTTATATGATAAATGCTTAATTTGTTATCTATGCAAAGTTTTAATCTCATCATCAAAAAGAGGGAAATTGTTGGGTCAAATTATTTTGACTGAGTGTTGAAATAGTTTGACTATTGGAATTTTGATGATGAATGGATAATCTATGTGTCTAATTGTTTTTGATGCAGGTGTATCGAAATCTGATTACATTAGACTCTGTCCTAATGAGGTTCATTAGACCGATTTGGCTTTAGATGCACGAAGTTAAACGTCTAGTCTAACTAGCGGAGTTAAACGTGAAGTCTAACTAGCGGAGTTAGACGTGCAGTCTAACTGGTTGAGTTAGACGTGTAGTCTAACTATCGGAGTTAGACGTGCAATCTAACTGGTTGAGTTAGACGTGCAGTCTAACTAGTTGAGTTAGAAGTGTAGTCTAACTAGCGGAGTTAAACGTGTTGTCTAACATACGGAGTTAGACGTGCAGTTTAACCACTTGAATTAGACGTGGAGTCTAATTGAAAAAGAAAGTTAGATGTGCAGTCTAACTCCTTCAAACTAGTCTGAAGTGGAAGCGTAATTAGACGTTGAGTCTAATGGAATGTGAAAGTTAGACGTGCAGTCTAACTAGTAAAAGTTAGACGTGCAGTCTAACTCCTTCAGATTAGTCTGAAGTGATTGTAATTAGACGTGAAGTCTAATCCCATTAGACCAGGTGGTCTAATGGATCTTGTTATTAGACGGGGACGTCTGATTTCATTAGACGAGGTCGTCTAATTGAAATACGTCTAATGCCATGCTTAAGAAGTTTCTTGAAGCTAGCACCCGCATACCCACGTGCTCTAGCTGTACGCTACTCCTGCTCACTTTCTAGTGAAGATCAGTACAACAGCCAGCTGCAACCAATCAACCAATGCCACATAAGCGAATATCCTTCACACTACTTGTTTTGCAGGTACATCTTTGAAGAATACTCGGTGCACTACCAGTTGTGTACGGCCATGATCATTGTATTCAGAGTATGATGTGTACTATGGAGGTGTTCCAATGGAAGCTCGCCACGTGTCATTATGAAGATTCAACCATTGGTACTTGTTCCTTATTTAAAGAATCTCAAGGACAACGGACGAACAACGAGAACTTTGAGTGAACAAGCCGAAAAATCAATCTATCATTTTAGATACTCACATTATTGAAACTTTTAGCTGCTTTCTTGCTTCACTGTGTGTTAATCAAGAGAGAGTTAGAATCAAAGCATCGTTTTAGCTGAGTGATATTTTTCATCATATTGTAAGTTGAACAGAGTATGTTCTGTTCAACAGTGAGCTATTCGTGAAAACTGTATTTGATTCAAAACATATTATAGTGAATCTTTCTGGTGGTTGGAAAATGCGGTGACGTAGGAGAGTTTGCTCCGAACATCCATAAACAAACTATTGTGTTGTTCCTTTGTCATCTTCTCATTCTTGATCCTAAGCTTCAAACCTAAGTAAACATTTCCGCACTTGATTCTGTTTCAAGGGTTTGCGTAGAATAGAAAGTGAATTAAATCCCTAACAAGATTTCTTTCAAACCGTTTTTCCTAAGCCTTCATCAATCGCCAGACCCCGTCTCTATTGATTAAGCCGATCCTATCAAAAGTCATTCCTCAAACAACGTGAAGACCTATGTCTATCACTATTTAAATTGGAAAATCTAATATCCTAGTAAGAATCACTCTTCTGGAAATAAACGGCTACATTTATTTGTCCATTGAAATCTAGAATAAAATCTCTTCTTATCCAATAGTTTCTAGGATTTAATCCAAGCTGCAATCCTTCTATATAATGACATTTTCAAAATACCGAACAATTAACTTCTAAAAATCTTCAAAATAATCATCTCTCAACAAAAGATGAATCTAGCCCTTTCCAATAACACTCTTCTCGTAGATTTCGAATCAGTCATATCTTGCGGAGATGAAGCGGTCTCCTCTATGTTTAGATCTCTAAAAGCAACCTGCTTAAGACCATTTCTTGAGAATCGTTATTCTATAAACAATGAGGTAGTTTCAAGAAAGCAAAAGTGATCCGTGGGGACCTTATCCTAGCTACGGTTCAAAGCAAACAGTTCGTCTTCAATGAAAAATATTTTGCACGAAGCTGCGAGCTTCCATCTTAAGGTTTCTCTGACTTCTCATTCTCAAGTGAAGTCATCAATGAAATAATTCACCACTTCTCTCATTCTTTAAATCCAATCGAAACTCATGGAGCTAAATCGGTCCTACAAACTGAATTTCAGATCTTTAGTAAGATTGTTGGAAAAAACATTCTCGCCAATGAATCAATCAATCTCTATTCCAAAAGAACCTTTGAGATAATTATTTCCATCACAAAAGGCATTCCCATAAACTAGTCGAAGGTAATCTTCAACAATCTGAAGAAAATAATCTCTTCAGATAAGATGATGACCAACTCTACACCCCAGCTATGTGGTCTTTTCTTTGACATCGACCTCTATCTCGGTTCTGGAGCTATACTTCACCCATCCCAACTTCTCACAAAGGAAATAGTGCAAGTATATATCGAAAGGGTGGAAAGAGCAAGAATCATAAAAGAAATGAATCTTGGATTCCCAAGCCAGTAGTGTTAGGATTCAAATCTATCAAATATCTTTGTTTGGAAAGCAAACGGGTCATTTTGCTTCATGAATCGTCTGTGCAAATGTTTTTATTTAACTATTGTTTCCACTAGTATTAATGAAATTACGGAAATTAAGTAAGAACTTTGACTTCCATTTAAGTTCTTATTTCTTTGTTTTTATGAAATCCGGGCATACTTTCAGGGAGAAGCAGTAGCTTCTCATAAAACTGATCGGTTCGATTTTTCGCCTAGATAATTGACCGGTCACTTTGAAAAGAAACTGGACAGTTACTCTTTTGAACCTTTTGGAAATATTCTCTGAAAAGTTACTATACACAATTAATTCCTGTTCAATACTCAAAAAGTGATTCCTCGGGTAACGTGAAAAGACATGTCTCTTAATGACCATCATAACGGCTAGATCTCTTTGATCAATAGACTCTCGGATGACCCTTAATCTGTTTCTTATGCCTATTTAAGAAAGATCCATCTAAGAACAATCCACAACAAGTTTCTCTCTGATCACTCTAAAGTCTAAGAATATTTTCTTCAATCTCTACTCTTCAAAATGAATCTAGCATCCGCTCACACCTCTCTTATTGTCAATTTCGATTTAGTTCTAACTCTTGAAGATTGTGAAGCTCTTGAAATTGTGTTCCAACCTCTGGAAATTACTCTTTAAAATTCTTGAAGGATCCCAAAGGATTTTTGAAGAAGAAGTCGTTGAGTTATTCACAAACGCTAAAGTGGTTAACGGTTCAATCGTAACGAGAGTGAGAGGACAATCCATCATGGTTGGAGAGAAAGACTTCAATCTACTTTTTGATCTCCCCATCGAAGGATTCTCCGAATTCCCTCCATCCCTGGATAACGTCATCCAAGAGATGTCCTTCTCATTCTCGAACTCTCTAATTCCGGTAGAAACTCATGGAGGTGAATCCAGATTATTCCCTCACATCCAAATTCTTAGTGACATAGTTGGTAGATCCATCATGGAAAAAGAATCTAATCTAGTCTGCTGGGATCACCCTCTAATGAAGAAGATAATGAGGATGGGAAAGATACCGCCAACTCCAACCCACTATTTGCTAGAAAAGAAACTGAAAATCATGCCAAATCTTTATCGTGTAAGTCTTCTAATCATAATAACAAAACGAAAGATAATAGTGTTGAAAGACCGGCCTGCACGGAACGATCTATTCAAATCAGTTCTCGCGGTGTACTACCCATTCAATCTCGTGCTCCTAGATCAACCCGATCCACTTATGAAGAAATCCCAAGGCTGGACACTAAGTAGATGCTCCGAAACATCCTAGTTCCATGGCAAGCTTCTATTAAAGACCAATTGGATGAATCAGAAAAAGAGCTTGCATCTGCATCAAGATCTCATGATTAGAAGTTAGCAAGGGTATGGCAGGATGTAAGTCAGATAAAGCCCATAGTCTGTAAGACGCTCTCGGCTGTCAAAGTCGTTTTTTCACAACTCTACGAACTAAGGGAGCATGAATAGGCTACCCGTCGTATTCAAGAAGAAGAGGACGCAAAAGTTAAAGCCGCTGAAAAGGCCGATGAAGAGGTTGATCGACGCCTTCAAGAGGAACTTAATGCAAATGATCCATCTGTGCCAACACCTACTGCCAAAAGTCTAATGCGGTTAAACGAAAGAAGTCCAAGAAATCTGAGGCAGCGGAAGACAAAATACCAAAAAATGAAAAACCGGAGAATGAAAAACCGGAAGATGATGAAATACCGTTGATCCGAAAATGTAAAACTGCAAAGCCTCAACCGGAAGTACCTTCGCAAGAAGTTCCACGCAGTGCTCGGTCAAACTAAAGATTATGAAGAGGTGGCGGGAGTTCCGTTAATGAAACCAACACTGCCGGTCAAACAAATCAATGCTTCATGTCAAAATGGATAGAATAAAATCTCTCACAACCGATTTTAAAAATAAAAAGAGGGAGACATTAAATCCTACCCTCCTATCTATCCTTTATCTACTATGCCTTTACTTTCTATATTTTTGGGATTGAAACATCTGGTTTACGTTTACTAACTCTATTTATTATGTTTATTAAACAGGAATGCCTTATGATAAATCTGTTTTCTTTTAAAATGATGATTTTGATAATTTTAAAAGTTAAAACAATCAAAAGGGGAGAAATTGCAAGAAATCAGATCACCGATTTTCATAAAAATAAACTGGCTTTGATAATTAATTCTAAACTATCAAAGAGGGAGAAATTGTTAGAATCAAAATTAACTTAATATAAGCGGCCAACGATTACAAGGTTTTGAATATTTAAATTAAATAATCAAAAATGGAAAATTTGTTAGATAAATTAGATAATTAATTAATTATCTAAAGAACTTAACCAATTTAATTTTTGTGCAGGATAAAGAAAACCGGAAAGTAAAGTAGTTCGGTTTTTTCCCTTAAAAGACAGACGCAAAAATTCGGCAAACCGCAACCGGTATTATATCTTCGGTTTTATGAACTAGGTGCAACTAGTAGTATGATCAATTTATCCGCTCGATTATTTACTTAAACAAATGCAACTGATATTATCTATTCGTCTTTATAAAGACGGTGCAAATCAGTAATCTGATCCGTTTTATGCTCGGTCACTCATAAGAAGCGGAACCAGTAGTGGATCGGTTCGGTAGTGGAAATCGGCTCTACCGCTCAGCAAGATGATCAGTAGACCTATTGGTTATATGTTATGAAGCGGAACCGGTAGACTGACCGGTAGTATCTTCGGTTTCTTATTCATGAAGCGCAATCGGTAAAATGATTGACTTTTACTCCATGAACCGGAATCGGTAGTATCCTCACTTCGGTATTATTATATGTGGAATCGGTAGTATCCATTCAACGGTAATTTGACCGGTTATTCACAAAAGGAGAAATCGATAGACTGCTCAGTAGTTTGCCTGGTTAGATCCAAGAAGTGGAACCGGTTTTATGCTAAGACAACTTTATACGAAGCGCAACCGACAATTTCCTATTTAGTATCATTCAGAAAAAATTTGATAATTACAGAGGGGATTCTTCACATGTCCAAACTTTATTATTACCATTTTAATACAAGTCTGATGAAACCTTCTTGGGAACAGAAGCCTGCCAAATTAACTCAGACTACCATTTCGATATAAGTCCAATATAGTTCTCTTGGAGTAGTTGTTTATCATTATCCCAAACAGCCAAATCATTAGAATACAAATATGTATGCTGATCTACTCCTCGGAAATCATTAATCAAATTAATGTTATGTTGACTTATTATCAAATAAGATCAGAGGATATCCCAAAGTTGTACTACCCCGATCCTCAACCAATCAAATTCAAGAAACGAAGTACTATCAAACAAATATATCCGTTGAATAAGAAGAAACTGTTGTTATATTTCTATTTAAGAGAACAAAGTTCAACCATTGTCCACAACGTTCTGTGGCAAGTATCTATTAGAGCCCGATTGGATGAAATGAAAAGGAAGCAAGCATCCTCTTCAGGTTCTCATAATCAGGAATTGGAAGGGATAAGACAAGAGTTGAGGCAGGAATTGGGACAGATAAAATCAATGGTCTACAAGACACTCACTGCTATTGAAGTCATATCATCGCAACTTGTCGAGATGGCCAAAACCCAAAACGCTGCTGATGTCGAGAAAATCAGAGAAAATGAAGAAGCTTCCAGACGCATTCAAGATAAAGAGAAAGAAATTTCGGAAGCCTCTAAACAAGTTGAGGCTGAGAAAATCGGAGAAAATGAAGAGGTTGCCCGACGTATTCAGGAGGAGGAAAATACAGACGATCCTACCAAGCAAGCGAATACTGTAAAAAATACTAAGGCAGTTAAACGAAAGAAAACTACAATAGTAACAGATGATATGCTTTTGTCAAAATAAAGAACTCAGGTCGTAAACACTCGATCTCAGCCTAATGCACCTCCACCAGAAATCCAACGCAGCGCCAGGTCAGTTCGTAAGCAACGACGAGCTGGTGAACTTAGCATTGATGAGGTACTTGATCAACCGAGGACAATGAGTACTGAATTCAATGTTCTGGTGCAACCAGGTCAAGGCTTCGTAGTAAGATTCATGGGAGACCTTGCATAACCGACCTACAACCGAAAAGAGGGAGACACTGAAACCCTTTCCTTATCTTTGATCTTCCATTTATGCGTTTTACACTTAGAGTTGTTTATTAAACAGGGATGCTCTTATGATAATTATTTTTCTATTTATGGTTAGTTTTGATAGTTTTAGGTTAAACCAATCAAAAAGGGAGAAATTGCAAGGAATTAGATCACTATTTTTGATAAATCTAAGTGGATTTGATAATTTATTCTAAACAATCAAAGAGGGAGAAATTGTTAAATTAAAAATAAAATATTAATCTAGCATAAGCAGTCAACGATTATAAAATTACAAGGTTTTGAATATTTAAATTAAATAATAAAAAATGGAGAAATTGTTAGATAAAATAGGTAATTAATTATTAGTTTTAACTATTAATAAAGAACTTAATCAAGTTAAATCTCATGTAGGTTAAAGAAAATCGGAAGTAAAGTTGATTGGGTTTCTTTTAGGTCAGCTGTAGAATCGGTATTATACAGACATACAATCGGCTCCATATAAAATCAGTAATATATCAAAACCGGTAGTATGTCCAGTATTATGTCTAGGCGTAACTGGTAGTAAGTTCAGTATTATGTCAAGACGTAACCGATAGTATGTTTGGTATTATATAAAGCGTAGCCGGTAGTATCTCTGTATCGATTTATCTAAGTGTAGCGGGTAGTATCTCCATATAAGTTTTTATCTAAGTGTAGTTGGTAGTATCTCCATATAAGTTTTGTCTATGCGTAGCCGGTAGTATCTCTATATCGACTTTATCTAAGCGTAGCCGGTAGTATCTTTATATCGGTTTTGTCTATGCGTAGCCGGTAATATCTCGAAATTGGTAGTATCTCAAGATCGGCATTATAAAGAGGCGTAACCGGTAATATCTCAATCGGTTCTTTCCAAAGTGCACCCGGTAGTATCCTAATCGGTTTTCTCTAAAGCGGAGTCGGTCGTATGTATCTCAACATTATTATAAGCATATCCGGTAATTGCTAAAATCATCTTTATACTACCTCAGCCTTTTTATTTCCATTTTGGTGCAAGTCTGAGGAAGGCCTCTTGATAGCAGTGTTTGCCAATAAAGTTTAGACTGTCAAGAATATCAGAAGATAAATTATCCTTGATGTATGCTCCTAGGAAATGATAATTCAATTAATGTCATCTTAAATTATTATAATCAAAGAAAGTACAGGCAAGATCAAAGAATATCTTCTATGTTGTACTATTCTGGACTTCAACCAATCAAAGATAAGAACAGTGGTTTCTTGAAGCAGACATAGCCGTTGAAGTCACAAATATATCCGTTGATATATTTGCCTACTTAAGAAGATAGAAGTCATCTACTTAAGTACCTTACTTTTGACCAAACCTTTCAAGAAGCTTTTTCCGACATCTTGAATCTTACTACCAAATCGCTCAAGCTTTCGAAACTTACCAGTTCTCAAAGAGTGTGTTAGAAACTCAAGTGTATTACAATATTACCTATTCTGTGAGTGGTGAGCATTGTAAGTTAACAGAATTTGTTTATGTTCAATAGAGTGAGTTTATTGAAAGGTCGAAAACAAGTAGTAATTAAGCCTTAGTTGTTTGACTAAGTATGTCTACGTGTTGTAAACAGATCGAATATTCTAGTGAATATATCCTTCTCAAAGGTTTGAGAAGAAGGGGTGACGTAGGAGTTTATCTCTGAACATCCATAAATATTGTGTTGTGTTTTCTTTCCTTTAATATCTTCTAAACCGACCATCTTCTACTTCAAGTTGAAACAAACATTTTCGCACTTGAACTCAGTTCAAGAGTTTGTAACAACTTGTGAAGAATAGAGATCGATATTAACCTCTAACAGGGTTATTATCAATCGGTTTGTGTATAAGCGTTCACCTTTGTGAGACCACAGTCTCCTTTGGCGATCCCGATCCTAACAAAGAGAGAGAAACTGAAAGGAAGAAAGGTAGAGGACAGGTGAAAAAAAGATAATTTATTAAAGGCAATTAGTTATTTTGCAAAGAATATTGGGGGTAAGTTATTTTTAAAATTTATCCTCTTTTGAGAGTCATTTCATCAAATTTCTCACATTTGATTGTGGGAGAAAAATGATTTATTAAGGAGCTTAAATAATGTTCCTTTAAAATACTTAATTGGATGTCTTTTTTTTAATTGTTTTTAATGATAAATTATCTTCTATATAATATATTTATTTGATAAAAATATCTACAAATTTGTGAATTGAAATTTTCTAAGTTGTTTTTTTTTTTAAATTATTATTTTTATCTCTAAACAATTTTTTCAACTTATCACCATAAATATATGGGGAATTGGACGAAATGACCCTAAAGATGGGGGCATTTGTCTCTTTGGTCACCCTATAATTAAAATTGATCTGGTGATCACTTTATTTTTTTTAGACGAAATTACCCTTTTCGCGTAACGCGAAGTGACTTCGCGAAACGTGAAGTGAATTAAGTTTAATATAAATACTCAAATTTTTTCATTTCGTTTCTCTCTCTTCTCTCTCTATTCTTGTTCGTCGGCGGCGACGAAAACTTCGGCGACTACGACTATGCCCCATGAATCTACAAAGATAAGAAAACCTTAACTTGAATCGATGTTTATAATACAGATTTATGTTCTTATTTCCATATCTTCATTTCAAACCCTAACCCAAATCGATTTATGTTCATGTTTCCAGTTTTTCCATCTGAAAACCCTAAATCAATTTATGTTCTTATTGTCTATTATCTTCATTTCAAACGATTTATGTTGTTCTTAATCAAACTCTAACCCTAAATCAATTAAATATGTTCATATTGGTTCATATTGGTTCATATTGGTTCATATTTGTTCATATTGGTTCATACTGGTTCATATTGATTCATATTGGTTCATTTTTTTGTTCATCTTATTGTTCTTATGTCGATGATGATATTTGCAGATCATATGGGTTCCGTTTCGCGAAGGGCTTCTCGTTACACGAAGGGCTTCTCGTTTCGCAAAGGGTTTCTCGTTTCGCAAAGGGTTTCTCGTTACGCGAAGGGCTTCTCGTTTTGCGAAGGGCTTCTCGTTACGCGAAGGGCTTTTCGTTTTGCGAAGGGCTTCTTGTTTCGCGAAGGGCTTCACGTTTCGTCATATGGGTCTGGATTCAGTGAAAAAGTACTTACAGTAAGACGGAAATCGGCTAAGTGTCGACGTTATAGATGAAGGGTTTTCTCAATAGTCAATACAATTGAGTTGTTTTCATTTAGGTGTTCTATAATTATATGTTAAAGGGTTTATTTGTAGAATTTCATTTTGAAAGGGGGGGAGACATAAAGAAATTGAGATTGGACTTGAATAAACTTCCCTTTATATTAAGGGACTTTAATACAATTTGCATTATTAAACCTAATCCTAATGGAAATTAAAATAAGTTTCATTTCCTCAGATTCTCTAATTAAAAGGAAGCTTCATTTCTTTTGTCTGTTTTATTTTTTTAATCAGATATATATAAAGTTTTTCTAATTATTAATGTAATATTGTACTTTCATCCTGTCACCTAAAGAAATCAAATGATAAACATATTTTTGTTATTTACAATTTGGGATAGAAATTTAAGACAAAACTCACCAAAATGGAATGTTTTTATCATTCATACTCACCAAGAAGTTTCAAACTAGACTAGAGAGCTATCATATATATAGCTATAAAAAAACAAAAAATGGAGGACCAGTCTAGTTATTATTTGAAAAATAAGATATATATTTTCTTTGGATATTGGTGGTAGTCTATTATGGAAATGAAGAATTGTTCTCATTCACCTAATCATTCACCTAATCTTTAATTTGTCCTCGTCAATTTGTTCTAGTTCTTCATATCGCGCACCACCACGCCCATTATTATGATTGTCTGATTTTTTATAGTCTTCTTCGTAGTGCCTATGGTGTCGTCGACGACATTCATGTTCATACAATCCCTCCACTTCATCCTCCGGTTCATCACGATCCTTTGGCTTCTCATAAGATCGCTCACGAGATTTCTCCCTATCACCCTCTCAATCTCTTCCCTTTTCATGGGATTTTTCCCTACACATGATGGGGTGAACATCAGAATCATTCATATCAAAATGCACAAGCTGAAATTCAGATTCAAAAAACACTAACTGTGTTTGGGAGAGGTACAATTCTAATTCTTTTGTTTGTTTAACAATTTAAAACTAAGAATTCAAATGAAAGAACCAAGGGTGTATGTAGTATTACCGGTCTGCATGACGATCATCGCGTTCCCTTGGTGGCTCCTTTGAACTTGGTGGCTCTCCAGATTACAGTTGTTGCTCTCTGATATTGTGAGAAACAGGCAAATCAGTAAAACTGTTCATAAATATAGCAATTAACCAGAAAAACAATACAATGTCGGTGGAAATAGTCAAACTAAACTAGACAATGGTAACAACCCACTAGTATTTAGTATTTTTTAGTATATAAACGTACTATCTTCATAGTTTTCAAATGTGAAGCGCTTCGCGAAATAAGAAGCCCTTCGCGAAACGAGAAGCCCTTCGCGAAACGAGAAGCCCTTCGCGAAACAGAACCCATATGATCTGTAAATATCATCATCGATATAAGAATAATAATAAGAACAAAAAAATGAACCAATATGAACCAATATAAACCAGTATGAACAAATATGAACCAATATGAACCAATATGAACAGATTTAATTGATTTAGGGTTTGAGTTTGATTAAAAACAGCATAAATCGTTTGAAATGAAGATAATAGACAATAAGAACATAAATTGATTTAGGGTTTTCAGATGGAGATACTGGAAACATTAACATAAATCGATTTGGGTTAGGTTTAGGGTTTGAAATGAAGATATGGAAATAAGAACATAAATCTGTATTATAAACATCGATTCAGGTTAAGGTTTTTTTTATCTTTGTAGATTCAGGGGGCATAGTCGTAGTCGCCGTCGCTGAAGTTTTCACCACCGCCGACGAACAAGAACAGAGAGAGAAGAGAGAGAAGAGAGAGAAGAGAGAGAAGAGAGAGAAACGAAATGAAGGAAATGAAAAAATTTGAGTATTTATATTAAACATAATTCACTTCGCGTTTCGCGAAGTCACTTCGCGTTACGCGAAAAGGGTAATTTCGTCTAAAAAAAATAAAGTGATCACTAGATAAATTTTAATTATAGGGTGACCACGGAGACAAATGCCTCCATCTTTAGGGTCATTTCGTCCAATTTCCCAAATATATTGACAAGAAAGTATACGAAATAATGTATTATCCCTTAACTGGATCGAAAAAATCTGAAAATTTATTTTCTATTTGATTTTCATCCAATTAGAGATGACATGTCATTTCATACCATTTTTTTAAATATATTTTCCACCTTTTATCAATTCTCTTTTCTAATATACCATTCTTTTATGAATAAATGTAAGATTTGAAATATATATAAAAAAAAATAAAACACAATAATTGTTATATAAAATTTAATTATAAAGATATTAATACATTTAAACATTAAATTATGAAAACACAATAAAGATGATTCAACAAGCTTTTACCCATAAGTCAAACCATGACAAAATCGTTCTATCTTCTACTTCTTCATACCTATCATCACCCTACTCTCCTTTATTTCTCTGTTTGTAAACCACCAATCAATTACTCTCTTATCTCATGCTGAAAACATGAAGGCATTGAATTCACCAATTCCCTTATATAAATTATAATTTTTCCATACCATAAGAATCAATATTAGATAAACATGGCGCAAGAGAATGAAGAATACATTTTCACAAGTTGTTATCCGACGGTACCAGTGTCTGATCTCACCTTACCGGAATTTGTTCTTCAAGGGTCGGAGCTATATGCAAACAATGTCGCATTTGTGGATGTCGAAAATGGAAAGAGTTATACTCATGGGGATGTTTTGAGAGAAACCAAGAGGTTCACCAAGGCCCTTAAATCAGTGGGGTTGAGGAAAGGCCAAGTGGTAGTGGTTGTTCTTCCTAATGTGCCTGAGTATGCAATTGTGGCGCTAGGAATTATGGAAGCGGGAGGTGTGTTTTCTGGAGCCAATCCTTCAGCACATGAAACTGAGATTAAAAATCAAGTGGAGGTTGCAGATGCCAAGCTTATAGTTACAGACGCCGCTCACCATGAAAAGGCGAGAGACTACTAACTACTCTCTTTTTTCTTTTTCTTTTTCTCGAACTCATGAGTCATGACCATGATGAGAATATAAATTTTCAAACTTTATTACTAAGTTATAAATCTTCACACTACATATTTTTCTTCTTTTACTTGTTAAGTCTTCTTATATATATATATATATCAACTTTATCACTAAGTTATAAATCTTCACACTACAAACTTTAATTAACTAAAGTTTCTTTTTTTTATAAAATACTTGAAAGTGAACAGGTGAAAGCTTTGGAGATGCCGGTCATCATTCTAGGGGAGCAACGAGTGGAAAACACGATTTACTGGGAAGAACTCCTTGAAGCATCTGATAGAACCGGAAGTGCGTGTCTATCAAACCAAGAACCAGTCCACCAGAACGACCTATGCGCCCTGCCTTTCTCCTCTGGGACGACAGGAATGGCCAAAGGTGTAATGTTAACACATGGCAACCTTGTAGCCAATCTATGCTCCACCCTCTTTGGCATCGATCAACAACTCATTGGGCAAATCACTATTCTAGGGTTAATGCCATTTTTCCACATTTATGGTTTGACTGGAATTTGTTGCGCAACAATAAGGAACAAAGGGAAAGTTGTGGTAATGGGAAGGTATAGAGCCGACACTTTTCTTAAGTGTTTGGTTGAACATGACGTGACTTTTGCTCCGGTGGTGCCAGCCATTGTCTCCGATATGGCGAAGAATCAGATTTTTGAGGAAGTTGGGAAGTTGGTGAAGCTCCGATCTATCATGACAGCAGCCGCTCCTCTAGCACCAGAAGTTCTCTCTTCGTTTAAGCGAAGGTTTCCTCTTATTGAAGTCCAAGAAGTGAGCTGTTCTTGAAATTATAATTAAATTAATTAAATATAGATATGTTGTTGACATGCATGCAATGTTATGTACATAATAATGATGCCATTGCCAGGCCTATGGAATGACAGAGCACAGCTGCATTACACTCACGCATGGGATCGATGGCATTAAAGCAAAGAAGGGTTCGGTTGGATTTATCCTGCCAAATCTACAGGTGAAGTTTGTCAATCCCACCACAGGTACTTCCCTTACCAAGAATACCAATGGTGAACTATGTGTAAGAAGCAAGTGTGTTATGCAAGGTACGTACGTACCCTGTACCAAGGGTATTTTTGTTTGACCTTTAATTAAGGCCTATTTTGGTTCCATAATAATATATATTGGATTCGCAGGATACTATAGGAATGAAGAAGCAACTGCTGAGACCATAGATGAAAATGGATGGCTTCATACAGGGGATATTGGGTATATTGATGATGATGGAAATGTCTTCATTGTTGATCGCATTAAAGAGCTCATCAAATACAAAGGCTTCCAAGTAAATAAATATATCACTTTACACATTTTATTTTGAATTTCTATTATACCAAAAGAATGTACACACTCGAGTCACCCAAAATGTTGTTGGATATCTATAGGGTCTATTCAGCTTTTACTTTTTAATATTTTGTAACAAATAACTTAGCTTAGATTGTTACTCAGTTAACTTCTATATAAGTCTAATTTAGGGTAGCCCTATGCAAATGCATAGTTTGCATCGATCACTCTATGGCGGTGCTTCACATGACATGCACCACGTTCCATGCAGGTTGCACCAGCTCACTTAGAGGCTGTCCTTCTAACCCATCCATCCATTGAAGATGCCGCTGTTGTGCCGTAAGCTTCTTTCTTTCTTAGGCATTCTAATCCTAGATCAAATAATAAAGCCTAAAACATATAGACCATGATTTAAGAAGATAAGAATTTTTAAGGCATTTTGATAGGTTGCCAGATGAAGAAGCAGGGGAGATACCAGCAGCTTGTGTGGTGGTGAAATTAAATGCCAAAGAGACAAGAGAGGAGGATGTGATCGAGTATGTGGCTGCTCATGTATCAACCTACGAGAAAGTGAGGGTGGTTCACTTCGTTGATAATATTCCTAGGTCAGCATCAGGAAAAATACTCAGACGGATCCTTAAAGATGATATGCTTAAAAAGATTAACAGGATAAACTGATTAATTTTAATACTCCTGTTGCATGCCTTGTCAGTCTACAAAATGCCTAAAAAATAACAACACTCGTCTCCATGCTAGTGGATACATGTTAATTTACAACAAGAGAGCACAAGTAATTAAAATAGGCTCAGCAAGTGTACTTGTTTTAAGATTTATGACTTATTCACTCAATAATATAAATGTATGTATGATTCCTAGTATGCTCAGTCAAGTGAGAAAACTACTTATGGACTGTGCATGAGACTCAAATAATAAATTATTATTAATAATAATAAATAATTCCATATTTTGCCTAAAATGGACTGTTGGTTGTTTTGTCAAACAAAAGTCATGCATGTCATGATCCAAAAGTGATCTCATCGATGTCTAAATGAACAAAAGATTACACGGTAATTTGGATATTATATACAAAATAATTTCATCAAAATGATGTTTTAATTAATATATTTCATAGCTAGACACAAATATATATATTATCAAAGTAATAACTAGGATAGAGTGAAGGATGTAGAGGGCGATTAAGGGTACAAACTATAATATAGTTTGAAGAAAATGGGAGGGTTCAAATGATTTTGATAACCCAAATATCTCTAAGTTAAGAATATTTGTTTGAACTAATTATTTTACTAATAAATGCATGCATCGTTGATGTCTTGACATTTCAAGCCATTAAAATATTGATATTTATCATAAGTTTATATAGTGAGGCTAATTTAATCCCCAAATGATAGGGAGGGAGGATTAGTGTTTTAAATATAGAGTTAGTTACTCATCTAACAAATTTAAGTATAGAGAAGAACCCATCTTTCTCTCTTTATCTCTCTCTCTCCTCTCCTCTCCTGATCTCCTCTCATTCTTCTCTACTTACGTACCTCTTCTATCTTTATCATAATTGAGAGAAGGAGAGAATTAGGTTGAATGAAGTTGAATCTCTTTTGACGTCCATCCTCCTCCTTCTATGAATTGAATGAAAAATCTAAGTTTAATAGGTACAAATTAGTGCATTGAGAGATTGAGGGAGAAAGATAAAACCATACCCTCTTTGAAACCTTCCAACATTTTGGTTGGTTGGTTAGGTTAAGGAGGAGTTGGGAGAATTTTGTTTTGTTTTGTTTTGTTTGAGACAGAAAAGATCATAGAGTTGGGAGAATTTTGTTTTGTTTTGTTTGAAACAGAAAAGAAAAGATCGTAGCTAGAGTTGGGAGTATGAACGGAAATATGAATAACAGAACCGAGCAGCATGTAGCGGTTGCAATTGACAAGGATAAAGGAAGCCAATATGGCCTCAAATGGGCTATCGATCATGTTCTTTCCCGCGGCCAAACTATTACACTACTTCACGTCAAAAACCGTTCTTCCACAAGTATATATATAATCTCTCTATCTATCTATCTCTTTTTCTCGATCTCATGACTCATGAGTTATATTGATTTCTTTGTTTCTCGAACGTGTAGTTACCCAAAGTGACAACCAACTAGCCAAGGAGCTCTTTCTGCCATACCGAGCCTTTTGTACACGCAAGGATGTGAGTTTCATCTATCCATTTTCTTGTTTTTATGTCTTCCTTTTCGGAAGCGATTCATCCTTCCCGAATGCAGCATACAACTTTCCGTTTTACGCTCTCCAAGTGTGCTTGTTCCCCTTCTTCCTTACCTTGGCAAGTCTTTCGGATAAGAAGAAAAAAAGTAGTTAAACAACTTGTGTTTTTTTCTGGAAAATAAACCAAATACATTTATTAAATCCTAACTGTTTCTAATTTTCATCGTATTAATATTAATATGTGAAAGAGAGACAATATATATAGATCACAATTAGGAACAAAATATCTATTTTAATATGCATGCTTGGATGTTCCAAATAACAAACATTAACAAGGATATATATAAAAGAAAAAGGCAATGCATCGAAAAATAAATCCAAATTAATCAAATGGTACTAGTTTATGAGGTCTAAATTCTCAAAAAATCCAAGCCTTTTAAGTATTTAAATACCCTTATTTCTCATTTAGTTTACAACATTTTACTCCACTATCAAAGTGGATTATTTCTATGGTTCTTTAATATATTTTTTTTCTTGTTGAGAATTTACTTTTTTGATATATATATATAGTTAGTTGAATGTAGAATAAAAATACATTTTTTAATTTATTTATAGATAATTTTATCCTTTAAAAAATAAATATAATTTATAAGTGGGTTTATCCTTTCATAAAATATATATAATTTATACTAGATTTATAATCAAAAAAAGTTAAAAGTTAGAATAATATTATTTTGCATGAAAACTTTATTTATTTATTTCAATGTTCATATTTTGAATTTTCACTATTAATATATTTTTGTAACGTGGGCAGATCAAATCAAATGAGATTATAATAGAAGATATAGACATTGCAAAAGCTCTATGTGAGTACGTGAAGCAAAACTTTATTGGTATGTTGGTTATGGGCGCACCCTCCAAAAATTCTTTTGTTAGGTATTTCTCTGCCATCTCTATATCATTTTTCTTTTAGAAAATATAAAAACTAATGTTTATACTTACATATAAATAAATAACATATAATAATTTATAAAATATTTTTCAAACTAAAAATATAAAGGGCAAATTACTAAAGAGGCCCTCTAATTACTTCAATCGCTTACTTTTAGTTCTCAAATTAATTTTTAAAACAAATCACTCTTTCAACTTTAAAAAAGTCACCAATATCATTTCCGTCAACTTTTTAGTTAAATATAATTTCTTAAACCTAAAATATTATTTTTTTATACATTATCTTTAATCATATTTTTTATATTTATATATATAATTATTAAATCTCTTGTATTTATATATATATATATATATATATATATATATTCATTAATTTTTATATTTATATAATTTTTAAATCTCTTTTTTTTTATATATATATTATTTATTTATATATATATATTTCTATATCTATAAAATAAAGTTTAAAAATAATTTATATATATTATCTTTAATTATTAATTATATATATATTTATATATTTATATAATATATATTTTAAAAAATAATATGAAGGTTAAATTCCAACTATATATAATATACTCAATTACTTTTAAATTTTAAATTATTTTTTAAAATATATATTATATAAATATTATATATAAATTAATGAGTAAAGATAATATATATATATATATATATTATATAAATTATTTTAAATTTTTATTTTATATAGATATAGATAAAAATAAATAATATTTATATATATTATATAAAAAATTTAATAATTTAATAATTATATAAATATAAAAAATAATAATAAAAATATATATAAGCGATTCAATAATTATATATATAAATATAAAAATTAATATTAAAAATAATATATAAAGAAATTAATATTTTAAACGATAAGCCGTTATGTTAAAAAAAAAGGATGTAAGAGACATTGGTGACATTTTTAAAAGTTGAAACGACAATTTGTTTTAAAAATTAGTTTGAAGGCTAAAAATGAACGATCCAGTAAATTAAAGGGCTAACCAATATCTGAAAAAAATAATATTGTCCGTTTGATGACAGATTCAAGAGTGATATTCCGACCGTGGTTTCGAAGACGGCGCCAGAGTTCTGCACGGTGTACATCATCTCGAAAGCAAAGGTCGCGTCCGTCCGATCAGCTACTGTTCCTGTTCCCAATCCTCCCCCTCGTCCTTCTTCGTCCAGTCAGAACATCATGGTTCCCACTACCTCAGATGCACAACAAAACTTTTTAAGCAAAAGTATGATCATTCTCATTTTATTCTTCTTTCTTTCTTTTGGTTCTTCAAAATCTTTTTTTGTTATTACTTGCATTTTCAGGCGCACCGGAGAGAAATCACTTTGCTCCAAGACAATCCTTCGAAGATGAGATCAGGTGAAGTGTGATAGGCGCGCTTCTATAAGTTTCCATGCAATCCAAAAGATTTTACTCTCTAAATTATTACTGTTTGTTTGTTTGTTTGTGGCAACCTAATTAAATATATATAGCAGATCTCCGTTTGACAGAAACAGAATGTCGACCCAATCATATGACGACTTCCCTACGTCGGACATATCATTTATTGGTGGCAGGCCAAGCATGGACCGTCTACCAGGAATGTCCTTTGAAAGCCAAGAATCAATCAATCTCCCTCGGCTTTCATATAGCTCAGACACAGACCAAAGAAACAGTTTTGGCTCGCCTCTTCCATCAGGGTATAAGTTATCTGATTTAGCTTCCAATCAAGGCTTGTCAGACACTAGCATGCCTTATTCAGGCACACAGAACATGGTACGTATAATTTTATCTTTAATTAATTAATTGGAATGCAAAACATTTATTTACTTACTTAATTGATAAATGGGAATTTGCATATATATTTAGAAAATTTAATATACAGTCTGAGTCTGCTCTAATTGAAAGTTTTTTGAAAATTTTAGGAAGATGTTGAAGCTGAGATGAGGCGTCTTAGGCAAGAGCTGAAACAGACTATGGACATGTACAGTACAGCCTGCAAAGAAGCACTCTCCGCAAAACAGAAGGTATTAATAAAAACTCATATTCCTACAAAACATTGCATTTGAAACTAATATTAATTCCATCAAGCTCATCCACATGAAAATATAATCTGACAGGCCAAGGAACTTCATCGATGGAAACTGGAAGAGGAACAAAGGCTAGAAGAGGCACGGTTAGCAGAGGAAGCTGCACTTGCACTTGCAGAGAAAGAGAGAGCAAAAACTAGAGCAGCCCTGGAAGCTGCAGAAGCAGCACAGAGGATTGCTGAACTTGAAGCCCGGAAGAGAATGGAAGCAGAAACAAAAGCCCTTAAAGAATCAGAGGAAAAGAAGAAAGTGTTAGATACATTAGCCCAAAACGATGTCAGGTACCGCAAATACACAATAGAGGAAATTGAGGCTGCAACTGGTAAATTCTCCGATTCTCAGAAAGTAGGAGAAGGAGGTTATGGACCCGTGTACAAGTGCTTCCTAGATCATACTCCTGTTGCTGTAAAAGTCCTTCGTCCTGATGCAGCTCAAGGAAGATCGCAGTTTCAGCAAGAGGTTTGCTCATCCTCAATTCAATCTTTAGGGAATTGATGTTGGGACAATGAGATATTTAAGATTAAATTCAAATAATTCACAGATCCTGTTTTTTGTTTTTTGTTTTTCTTCAAATAATTCAATTGATGATGATGATTCCCCCCTAACATGCATGCATGCAGGTTGAAGTGTTGAGCTGCATAAGGCATCCAAACATGGTTCTCCTCCTCGGTGCTTGCCCCGACTATGGTTGCCTAGTCTACGAATATATGGCAAACGGTAGTTTAGAAGATCGGCTTCTCAGACACGACAAAACACCCCCACTTTCATGGCAAATGAGATTCCGCATAGCAGCTGAAATAGCCACCGGACTTCTTTTCCTCCACCAAGCAAAACCAGAGCCACTTGTCCATCGCGACCTGAAACCCGCAAACATTCTCCTCGATCGAAACTTCGTAAGCAAAATAAGCGATGTGGGTTTAGCTCGTTTGGTCCCACCGTCAGTTGCAGACAGCGTAACACAATACCACATGACATCAACCGCCGGAACATTCTGTTACATAGACCCTGAATACCAACAAACGGGGATGCTTGGGACGAAATCCGATATTTACTCACTTGGAATTATGCTTCTCCAGCTGATAACCGCAAAACCTCCTATGGGATTGACCCATCATGTTGAGAGGTCTATTGAAAGAGGCACTTTCGCTGAGATGCTTGATCAGTCTATTAATGATTGGCCGGTAGAAGAAGCCTTGAGTTTTGCAAAATTGTCTCTCAAGTGCGCAGAATTGAGGAGGAGAGATAGGCCTGATTTGAAGACCGTTATTTTGCCTGAAGTTAATAGGTTGAGAGCTTTGGCTGAGGAGCAGGAGGATTCGATGTCTGGATATAATAGGATGACCACGAGGACGATGATGTCTGGTTGTGGGTCTGGTACTGGTCCGATGAGTGCCTCGAGTATGAATCAACCTGGTTATGAAACACGGAGTAGCTCACAGATTCGATCAAACCCTTCTTCGTATGCTTCGGCTGGAGATAATCTTGTATAGTTGGAAAATTCCTTTTTTTTTCTTTTTTTTTACAAGTTTGGAAACCATCTTTGATACAAAAATCTTGGATCCTGAAACGTATTTGGATGATATTTTGGTTGTGGATACGAATCCATAAACATAAATCGTCACAAGTCTTTTGAAACTAAACTTAGGATTGATTAGACAAATTCAGGAATTTATTGATCATTTTCCCTTTCAATTGAATTTGATCATTTTCAAATTTTGTATTCTTTTGCAGGCTTGACACTTAAAAGTGTGCATATCAATTTTAATTGAAGGAGGGAAGGAATTTTCATTGGAGTCATTGGAGTTAGAATGAAGGATGAGTATGTTATAATAAAGACATTCTACTAGTTTTGGCAAATGTATAAATATCCATGTTCTTTTTTGCCCCCAAGATATATAAATATATATTTAAGGCTATGTTTGTTTATCAAGATATATCTCAAGCAACTTGGTGATCCTTTAAAGATGAAGTTTGGGATGATTGGGAATGCATGCTAGTAAAATTACTTTAAGGGCTTATATGATATTAATTAAGTTGTTTTTTTAGGATGATAGAGTAGGGATGACAACGGGTATCTTATTTGTCGGTTAGTGAAGTATCTATCTGTGAACCAGATTTTTATTTTATTACTCGAACCCAACAAGTATCTTTATTTATATTCTCATCTTCGATTTGTCGGGTATTCGACGTGTACCTCATTATTTGATAGAGTGCAAAGTTATATATTTTTATTAAAATGAAGTTACAAAGTAAGATTTAAGACAAAATCTTCAATTCTTTTAGAGTATTATTTATCTATATAAGTAGGTTGTAGATGTTGAAAAAAATATAAGTTTTTGTTGTCAATATAATTGAAGAAGAAAATATAGAGTAAATGTTGAAAAATAAATTAAGAATTGGAGATTAAAATTGATGAGGGAAGAATAATATTTTTCTAGTTGAAGATTAAGATAAAAGTGATGAAGGATAAATAATTTTTTTTTGTTATTAGAATATTTTATTTTTGTGTGGGTAAGAGTGAAATAAATGAGGTAAATGATAAGACGTGAAATGTCAAATTAAAACTTAAGAACGTAAGTTTTATTGTCACAATAAATGTAAAAATATATAAATATTTGTTAATATTAGTATAGTTACCCCTCAAAACTCGAATGAATATTTTTTCATCCCCGAATTTGATTTAAAATATCTGAATTTAACCGTCGAGTACCCACTATAATGAAGTGCTAAAGGAAGACTACATTAGGTAAGAAGCCGCTTAAAGGAAAAAAATGAAGGGAATTTAATAATTCTCACATTGCAATGAAAATAAATTCAAATTCATAACTATTACAATTTACATAATATATTACAACTAAATGAAACTATTCTAAAATGAATTGAAAAATAATTTCCTTGAAAATAAGTGCAAAATACAGTACTTAAAAATAATTGATGTGTAATTGATTTTAAAAAAATGCAAAATTAGAGTGCAACCTTTTTTCACAATTCAGATCATCTAATATCATTTTATTCCTATTCTTTCAGGGGTGGTACAAAATTGTAATTATTTTATTTTATTTATTACATTTTTGTCTATCTCATGTGAGAGGGTATAAGAAGAGTAGTTAGAAAATAATAGAAGAAAAATGTCAATTTTATCATCTAAATATAACGGCATATTCATGTATATCACTGAACTATTTTTGTTCGTTCATACCACTGTAGTTGAGTTTAATGTTCATTTATGTTACTGCTAGATAAAAACATTCAAATCTGTTAAGTTTTTCGTTAAATGATGACACTAATGATTGACATATCATTTTTTATAAAATTAATATATATTATATATTTATTTTTATTCACTATTTTTAAATAATAAACTTAATTTATATTTTCAAAAGTATTAATCAAATAAATTATACCTTTAGAGAAACCTTAACGATAATTCACTTTTTTTAATTAATATATTTTGAACATTTAATTTTATTAACATTTCTAAATAATAAAATCTGATAATAAAAATAAATGTGAAAAAAATATTAATTAAAAAAAAGTAAATTATTGTTAATTTCTCAAAATGTCTATATTGTTTGGTTAATGTCTATGAAAATATAAAAGTTTTATTATTTAGAAATTATGAATAAAAATAAAAATATAATATATATATATATATATATATATATTAATTTTAAAAAAATGATATGTCAATCACACTTTTCATCATTTATCGAAAAACTTAACGGACTTGAATGTTTTTGTAAAATAGTGATATAGATGAACATTAAGTTTAACTACAATGGTATGAACGAACAAAAATTAGTTCAGTAATATACGTGAATATTCCGTTATAGTTTAAGGATAAAATTGACATTCTTTCCAAAATAATAGTTGATAATTTGTTCTCTCTTTTACAACTATAAATATTGCAACTAAAAATGTAATATAATTTTAAATTATATAGTTACAAAAGTAATAAAATATTACATTTTTGATAATATATTAGAGTACAATTCTTTTTTTAAAAATTAAAACATTGCAATATCACTTTTTTATTTTATTAAACTCTTTACATCACTCAACCACTTGCAACTAATAATTTTAATATTTTGGTTTTCATGTAATTTTGTACTCTTCAATAGGAACAAATAAATGTGCAACAAAGAGTGTTACACTTTTGAATTACAAAATATGTTGTTGATGTTTAGTTTTCTTATATAAACTAAATATGTTATTTTTTGAAATGTTAGAATTATTTCCAATATTTGGGTACATATATTATTTAATAGTTGTATATTAGTTGTATATTAGTTGTTATCATTATAAAGATTAAAGTTTAATTAAAGTGATCTATTAAAATATAAAAATTATGGGCTTATTTAGATATCTATAATAAATATGGGGACATATTTGTGTAGAAGCGGAAATATCATTTATTATTTCGTTGATGGGCCGAATAATAAATGAGAATATTAGGGATAGGTCCCCAACCCATATAGATAGCCTACCTATTTGTTTCTCTCATCGGACAATAAGGTTTCAGTTCATCTCTCAAGAACACTCAAGAGGGTTATCAATATAGGGTTGGAAGACTTAAACCCCATCCACATCAGACATTTCGATCCAGGTCCAGGTCCAGATCCAGAACAAGAAGATTCACATTCCGATCCAGGTCTAGATCCAGAACAAGAAAATTCAAGATCAAGAGAAGATCAAGAAGAAGAGAATAACGAAGAACGGCTTAATAAACCGTTCTTCATTCCAGATTCAGGTACGTTTCCACAATATATGTTTAAGAATAATTTATCAACATAGAGTATTAAGATTAAAGAGACTAACAAGTGGTATCAGAGCCTTCTCTATGTCGATTTATTGAGATTTAAGTTTATAAGAATTTTGAAAAATATGAGCAAATAATTTTTTTTTATATGTTTTTTATCTAATTTGGCTAGAACGAATAATGATATAATGGATTAATGAATAGTAATAATAATATTTGATGTATATATTGATCTAAACTTTTGAATTAGATTAAAATAAAGGAAAGACATCAAATATCTAAATAGTTTTAGATATTCATTCAACATATGAACTTATTTTTTGAAAGAATTATGATTAAAAAATGGTTCAAATTCTCTAATTAAAATATTTAATTAATTAAAAAGATAAAGAAGTTAAATAAAGAAATTAAGCATTTGTTTTAAATATCGTGTTAAAATTAACCGATAAAAAGTAGAGTGAATCAATTTTAATATTAATTAATATATATTTTGATGTTCAATTATATATATATATATATATATATATATATATATATATATATATATATATATATATATATATATATTTAGAATTATTTATAAATTTAAAAATTCATAATAATTATGGTTTCTATCAAATTTATAAATTATAAATTAAGGTATTTAATGTTTTAAGAATAATAATTAATTATTATTATTATTAATTAAGGAATTATATATATATATATATATATTTATATTGAAAAATTAATTAAGGAATTTAATGTTTTAAGAATAATAATTAATTATTATTATTATTAATTAAGAAATTAGTTATATATTGACTAATTATGGTAATTGAGTTTTTTTAATATAATTTAATTAAGATATTAATTATTTATAATTTTAAGATAACGTCGGAATAGAAACCAATTATTATTAATAAAAAATAATAATAAAGAATTATATATATAATTATTACTAAGGAGATTTGATAATAATAAGAAATTATATATATTTAGAGAAATGATTATGTGAGAGAATTTGGTGAGGGAATTACTTGACATAATAAGCTTATTCGCTGAAAAAATCAAATAATTTCTCTCTTTCCTCCCACTTTTACATTTTCCAACCAAGGTGATGTCAAGTCATTCCCTCACCAAATTCATTCTTTCTATCACTCCTCATATATTTATTAGTAAGGAGATTTAAAGATATCACTCCTCATATATTTATTAGTAAGGAGATTTAAAGAGTTATATATAATTAAGAAATTAAGATATGAATATTTAATTAAGGAATTCAGTTTTAAAATAATAATTAATTAAGGAATTCAGATTTATTTTAAAATTAACAATAATTAATTATGACTAATTATTAATTAAGGAATTAAAATAATGATAATAATTATTTTAATTAGTTAAATATTAAATAACTGCTAACATATTAATATATTCATATAAAATTAAAAATAAAGTTAAAATATTTTATGAAAATAAAGATTAGGAACAGAAATAAAGTAAATTAAGAAATTTAATATATATATATAGAATTAAGTTTAGAAAAATATACATGTTTATATTTACCTTAATTTATAATTTAATTAAGATATTTATTATTTATGTTATTGAGAATAAAAATGAAAAAAATATTTATTATTATTATTTTTTATTAATAATAATAATTTATAATTAAAGAATAAATAAAAATATCAACTCTTTCTTATATTTATGAGTAATTAAGAAAATAAATTATGATATATCAATTAATATAATAATTGATAAATTTAGAAATTTAAAGTTATGTATATCTTTTATATTATATTTGGATGAATAATTAATCATTTATATTACACATTCGAATATATATACATATTTTGGTTTTTGGGTATATATTGGGTCGATTGATATTAAGAAATATTTGAGTGATTAGTAAAATCACAATTATTTGTTTTGTGTTGTACGCATATGAAATTTATGCGATTTTGAAACATAAAATAATATTCGGATTTTCGGTATTAATAACACATTCAAAATTTGGTACAATTTTAGGCCCACTTAAATTTGTAATTATGCGGTTGTTAATCGGCCCAAAGGAAGGTTAATAATTGGTCGGATTGCAAATTTAAATAATGTACAAATTATTAATTTATAGAACATATTTGTTTTATAAGATTAAGACGATTGTGTTTGTAACTATGCGATTATTAATCGGACAAAAGGAAGTTTAATAATTGGTCGAGTTACACACTTAAAATATATATACAAGTTATTAATTTATTAAATCAATTAATTGAACAATTCCCAAACTAACCTAGTTTCTCGTTCAACTTCCCAAACTAACCTACTTTGTTCATTTATTCCCAAACTAACCTACTTTACTATTCAAACTCAGTTTTCTTATTTATTTTTTTTTATTTTTTATTTATTTAAATTTATTATTATTATATATATATATATATATATCTAAATTATTATTTTTATTAAACTATTTAAATTATTATTTTATAAATTTGATTATTTATATTTTGATATATATTTAAATTATTATTTTTATAAATTTGATTATTTATATTTTAATATATATTTACTTTTAATTATTATTTTACATAATATTTTATTTTTATTTTAAAAAGTTTAATCTAATATTATATAAATGAGAATTTTTTAAATATAATGACAAAAACATTATAAAAAAAACATGATAGTTGAAATTGTCACCAAATAAAGTGGAAAATAAGAGATTAAACATTCGAGAAATAATAATAAAAACATAAGTCAAATATGTTTAGTAATGAATAAACCTAATATAAAATATAGTATTAATAATTTTATGTATGCTCAAGAAAATTAATATTGGAGTTCTTAATAGCATATATAATTGAAAGAAATATGATAATTTTATTCCAATGAAATTTTAAGAAAGAAGAAAAACTAATAAAATTAAAGTTAACTCTAATTGAAATGAATAGTTCAAGAAAGACCATAATTTATAGAAAGTGTGGTCAAGAAGGTTATACAAAAACTTAATTGAATATGTATTTGAGTAAACTTGTCAATAATTTAGAGAAGAATTATTGTAATTATTTTTATAAATTATTATATATAGTTATGGATAAAATATTTTAAATATATTAGTAATTATCAAATTATTTATGAGGATAGTAAAGTGAATATTTATTATATTATATAAATAATAATTGAAATATAAATATATATATATATATTAAAATTATAATTATAAAATTTATAAAAATAATAATTTAAAATATATATATCAAAATATAAATAATAATGTAAATATATAAATCAAAATATAAATAATCTAATTTATAAAAATAATAATTTAAATATATACATTTAATAAAAGTTTAAATATAATAAAACAATAAAAAAAATTAAATATAAAAACTGAGTTTGAATATTAAATAAAGTAGGTTAGTTTGGGAATGAATGAACAAAGTAGGTTAGTTTGGAAAGTTAAACGTGAAATAAAGTTAGTTTGGGAATTGATTCTCCTACCAAAGTAGGCTCTCTTGTGTATGTTAATATATTTTATAAATTAAGAAGGTAGTATGTATGTAATTCATGCGGTTATTTAATCGGCCCAAAGGAAGATAAATAATTGGTCAGAATAACATTACGCACATGTGGTAATAAATATGTAACAATTATTTGGTGTGCCATGTGAATAATTGGACTATCCAAAGATAACCAATTGTTTGACAGGACTTATGGTTAATATTTGATTACTACCAAAGAGTTTCGTTTATAAGTTAATATTTAATGTTCAAAGACTAAATATTAATGTTGCGTTTGGTATCTTATGATGAGACGTACCATTATTTTGAATTTATGTGATTATTAAAATTTTATGAGTATGGTTGTTCATTTGTTTTGTTATATAATTAAGATAACACTTCTGCTTATACAGATTTTTCTTGTCAACATCTTAAGTTCATTTTATATGATGAAGATTTTAAGGTGTATCTAGAATTTGTTATTTTTTTTAAGAATTATATCTAAAAGGGTTAAAATTGCTAAGGTTATTATTAGAATAAAGATTTCGTAAAAAAATACACCATATGTTTTATTTTGTTTCAAAATTAAATAAATTAAAGTTAGAGTTACACTAATGTATTCTCATGCATCTAATTTAAATTTTCTTATTCACACTTAAGTTAATTGATGTGAATTGCAGTTGCCTAAAATGAGACTTAGTCTCTATATGAACTCACATCATATTGTGTGTAAGAAAATAAAAGACTGAAATAAAAATAACATAAATAATGTTCACTTAGAAAATAACTTAAAAGATAATAAAGAAATGAAGTTGTAAGAATTGCAGATGTTGCACCTAAAAGAAAATTACTAAAGAAAGTGGTGCATAAAAGAATACATATTACAATTTTTTGTTTGTTCTAAGAGTAATTTAACTTTAGTTTCATACACATTTGATGATAAATTTCAATATTACTAAAGTAAATGTGTTGATGTACGGTTGAGTTAATTGTCAAAAGTCAATTGATGGTAAAGGCGTGGGCATTGACAATTCATATTAAAGATAAAGAATTAAGGAACAATTTCAGAAACTCTTTATTTAGAAACAAACATTTAAGGCATATCTCCATATAATAAATTTATTTGTAGAGAATAATTAAAGAACTACAACTTATATACGGAATAAGTTTCAATTAAAACAACTAATAAATTATTTTGGGGTTTTTCAGTTAAGTTAGTCCTTACAGGCCTAAAAAAATAAACTAGACTAAAGAACTGTTAAATGTTAATTGTTTGATATATTTAAAAATAAAAAAGTTTTAAGAGACAAATTTTAGTCTCATAAGTATTTCAATATTAGCTTTTGAAAATGAATAAATACAAAAGACTCCTTAAACAAGAGTCTAATGTATGTTCAAGATTATATGAATCAAGAAATTAAGTATATTTATGATGTTGGACAAATACTTGAAAGGTCCTGGTTTGGATCATTAAGAAAGCAACCAAACAAGTAATGTGATATTTTAATAACAAAATATTACATACTCATATAGTGAAATCAAATCGGATAGAGATCATTTGGTATATTGATTCAAATTTTGTTGGATACCAAAATAGTCGGAAATTCGTGCCACATAATTTTAGTTTAATTATTAGTTTAAAGAATTAATTCTTGTAAGAGTGTTAAGCAGACACTCGAATTATTTCAAGTTGATGGCATAATTTATTAGGTATTTTGTGGTATCCAATTAAAGAATCTGACTGTAAAGTTTTGTCACGGGGTTGCAAATTATGAATGATATAAAAAGACCACTAAAGATATTACGTATCAATAATTTGCAATTCTTTTACTTTAAGAGTAATATGAGTTCGACTAAGTCGAACTATTTGGAAAATAAAGAATTCAGAATGTTTATTTATCTATTGAGAATATTTGGACAAACTCTAAAATTATGGATCAGTTCTCTAAATATTTGCTATTCAAGGTCTTTCATGAACATATTGTTCATATGGATATTGCATATTTAGATGATATATAGTTTTAATGGGAGTTTGTATTGTGATGCTAGTATATATATAATTTGAAATTTATGTACACATTAAAGAATCAGTTTCTAAAGAAATTAAAGATTTAGTTTTTAAAGAAATCAAGATTATAAAGTTATTTAGATTGATCTCTATAAGGAATTAAAGGAGGACCAGTTGGTATTAGACATTTTAAAGATCACACTACATGTTAATCCACACTACACACCCATGTTTAATCTATGTCATTTGATTGTATTGACATATGTGACTATTGAGGGTTTAGTTACGAACTAATGTAACAAAAATCGCTTTAATCCTATGTTGATATAATTGATGGACGAGATTGATATAGATGTATTTGGAAATGATAACAATATTTTGAGCTCTTAAGGTTATAATATACAATTGAAGGAAATATTATATGACCCAAGTGGGAGATTGTTGGAATTATTTCCAATATTTGAGTACATATATTATTTAATAATTGTATATTAGTTGTTATCATAATAAAGATTAAAGCCCAATTAAAATGATCTATTAAAGTATAAAAGTTATGGGCTTATTTAGTCATCTATAATAAATATAGGGACATATTTGTGTAGAAGCAGAAATACCATTTATTATTTCGTTGATGGGCCGAATAATAAATGAGTATATTAGGGCTAGGTCCCCAACCCATATAGATAGCCTACCTATTTGTTTCTCTCATCGGACAATAAAGTTTCGGTTCATCTCTCAAGAACACTCAAGAGGGCTATCAATATAGGGTTGGAAGACTTAAACCCCATCCACATCAGACATTTCGATTCAGGTTCAGATCCAGAACAAGAACTAGAAGATTCATATTCCAATCCAGGTCCAGATCCAGAACAAGAACTAGAAGATTCATATTCCGATCCAGGTCCAGATCCAGAACAAGAAAATTCAAGATCAAGAGAAGATCAAGAAGAAGAGAATAACGAAGAACGGCTTAATAGACCGTTCTTCATTCCAGATTCAAGTACGTTTCTGCAACTTATGTTTATCTCAATTTATCGACATAGAGTATTAAGATTATAGAACTAAAGAATAAAGATTAAGATTAAAGAGACTAACATGAAACACATGAATGAAAATAGTTGCTAAAAATGTTACATAATATTGAAATTTAATAAATTCTTTAAAATCAATTACAATATAATTTTTATACCATACTAGTTCAAATAGAATTACAATAATTTAAAGAATATACACGGTACTATATGTTGCATATGTTTAAAATTAAATAAAATTAAGTATAAAAATAGCATAACATTGAATAAAATTCTTAAAATTTATTACAATATATTTTTTAAACTAGTTTTATTGTAACTAATATATTTCCTCTTCTAGCCTAGCGGCAACAAGAGGTGGATATCTCTTAGGCCTCCATGAGGTCCTAGGTTCGAGCCCGTCAAGTGCCAAGTTCTGCGCCTGATTAAATGGTTAAGTGTGTTTGCGGGTTATGTGCTTAAATCGCAGAAATTTGTCGCACTCCATAGGAGCAGCGGAACCCAGCGTTTTAAAAAAAATAGAAAAGTTAAAATGATGTGATTTTGGTAATTGGTTGATTATGGTTAAAATTAAATAAAATCATGACAATCAATTTCTTTCCATGATTGGTTTGAAGATTCAAAATCATTTAAATTATATATATATATATATTATATTTTAAACTAGTTTTAAGAGAGTAATAGCGATAGTTTTAACAACATATTTTTTTATCGTCGTTGTTAATTAATAAAACACCGAACTAGGTCACTTTACAACCTTTATCGAAATCTAATCAGAGCTAAGATTACTCCTTTTAGATTAGAGACAAGGTTAGTGCATTCACAAATACAAGAATTATGAACTCAAAATGTAATTTTGTAATGTACCTTCAAAAACAATGGCCAACTACATCGGAGTAGAGACTATCCAAGGGATATGCACATATGACATAGTTGTTGCGGCCCTTTTCTCATGCGTAACCAAGCACCGAACCCTTAATCCGTGAATACTCTGTTTTTTTTTCTTTAATTTCTTTGTGAAGTAACTAAAGTGGCGACTCTTAAAGTCAACTGAATGATTACGGTTTGAACACGTACTAATATGGAACATGTATGGACCAAACATGGAAATATCTATGATAAAGAACTCCATTTTGGTTCATCATCTCAAACAAATAGGACAACATCCTATATGGATAGTTCTCATATCTACTTTTTGTGAGATTCGAAAGAAATGTAAGCCATGGGGTTCTATAGCATAGCTTTCATAGAACAAACTTTTTTCTAAAAAGTACACGGGTCGTGTTTACCATTTAAGTCCTTCGATGTGTCCTTTCCATGGACGGAGCACTCGAAGGATAGGTAAGGCATGAGATTGACTAACTTCGGATTGCACAAAACGCTGTTAAGGATAGAGCAATTGAATGGATAAATCACTCTTAGGATTAGATCTTTCACGCCCTAAAATACAAGACGTTGGGTGAACTCTAAAATTGATAGACGCTTAAGAAAAGATAAAGCCTCGTGTACAAGAAGAAAACAATTTCTTAGGACGTGGGGGACGAATTAAACGCGTACAAATGCCCTCTTCAAATCTTGGCGGATTTTGAGAGGCTCGATATTGATGCCTTTGGAAATTTAGGTCATGGTGGCAATCGTTACCAAGGAACAAAACAATTTTAGAATCTTGGGGGCAAGAGTGAAAGTGACTTGTTCAAACTTGTCAATTAGTCTCATTAAATATTTGTGATAGGGTTTTAGGTTCTCTTCTTTCACTTGTCTTTCAAGATTTGCTTGGTATATGACCAAATTTGAATCACCGATTACATCCAATTTCTTTCCCCTTCTCATATGCGAGTTTCATTTCCGAAAGTCATTCTTCATACGACTTCATTATTGGTGATCTAGTACTTGAGTTTTACAGTCGGGGTTTATGTTCTAACCAGATCTATGAGAAGGATTCTGATTCCATACTCTTGTTTTCACGAGGACCTATCAAACATGATCCCCATGAGTCGTTTTCAGTCATCATGCTTTTCATTGTATGGGAATGACATCTCGTCTTCTTTTTTGACATCAATCGATTATTCGGTTAGAAAGTTCAGCTACCACACTTCCCATTTGATACATGGGAATTCGTTTATATATATTGAGCCATTTTGTGGGCTTGAGCCTGGGTCACGGTTGTAGGGTTTCGCCATTTTTATCTTCTTCTATTGCAGCGTTGAATCAAAGGATTTGGTCATTGGGAGACACTACACTCTATGGCCTCGTGATCCTTACATCCCATGTATCATTTGACATTTTGTCTCGGTTGATTTGGTCTAATGATTCATTAGATTTATTTTCCCAAAGAAGCCTTGGTCGACTCTATTTGATCCACATCGAGGAAGAGAAAATAGATAGGTGAAGAAGAGGGAATGGAGTGCATTGTGCAAGGGTTGGTTGTGTCTAAGTGGTCGTTAGGCCTGCGTTCATGGACCAAGGCCAAAGCCTAGCGTGTTGACCTCGAGATGATCCCCTCCCATCGACGAGGCCTCTTGCCGAGTTGGTAAGATGCCTCTTGTCTCAATATTTTTCTTTCTTAAAAGATATAATTCATTTAGCCCATTTTTATCCATTCAAACATTTGTACTATTTTTTAATCTTATTAAAATTATTCAGAATATAATTATTTTATAATTCTACTCTTCAAATTAATTATTTATTTTAAGTCCGCACAATGAATTCGCATAGAAATATTTTATGAAATAATTAATTGACTCAGAGTTATTTTCAAAATTATAATTATAATGTAAAAAAAGAGTGTTTTTTTTTTTGGGAAAAACGACTTAGCGTCATTTCATTAAAAATTCCCCAAAACGGGAAAAAAAAACCCACGAGTTTAAGAGATCATTCTAGACAGGCCTAGAATGATTTTGAAGTCGTAACATTCTGAATAAAAGCTAAAAAACTAAAAAAGTAAATGAATTATCAGTTTACAATGTTTTCAATTCTAGTGAGTTTAAAAAACGGTAAATTCCAGTTCCTACAGATATTCCAATTCTGCTCCGTGCTTGGAATTTTTCTCCACGTTCCCGCGAGGGCGCTGCAATCCAATACAATATCTTTCCATAACTTGTCAATGCTCCTGCGGGTTCTGTCATATACCCTTGCATTCCGTTCTTGCCAAATATTATACACCATTGCTCCAAAGTCGCACTTGAACACGCTTGTTGCAAATCTATTTCCCTTGACTTTGAGTAGTATTGCTTCTTTGATTTTACAAAAACCGGGATGATTGTGATGTTTTGGGTGCATAAAAAAATAATATGTTGACGATCAATTAATCTATTATGATTGTATATATAAATAGAGATAAAAGTAAATAATGTGAGAAAATTCATATGATTATAATAAAGAAGAATCCATTTAACTCAATACACAAACTCCAATATTTTTATAAATATTTTATTTGGTAAGAATTATTATTATTTTTTTAATTAGTGATTAAAGAATTTCTCAATTGTATTTGCAATTTTAATTTACAATTTATCTAATTAATTTATTCAATCCAAATTACAAATTTATAATTTTTTTAAAAATAAAAATTGAATTGTAATCTACTATTAACTCCTATAAAAATATAAATATACGGAAAAAGCTATTAAAAAAAATTGTTCTAAAACTAGTCAGACTTTTCTAATTTTGTAAATAACCGGGAAATTTGATGAAATGGCCCCCATAACAGGGGAAATTCCAAAAAGGGCCCCCGCCTACTAAAGTTGGCAAAAAGGGCCCTTTTGCCCCGCGAAATGTCGGAAATACCCCTTCGGCGCCATTTCTTACGCTCAAAGACGCGAATTACCAATCACGCGATTCATCTAAATCGCGTGAGTTCATCACCGCGATTTAGATGAAACGCGTGATTAGTAATTCGCGTTTTTAAATGTACGCGATTTACCATGCACGCGATTTAATCTAAATCGCGGTGATGAACTCACGCGATTTAGATTAAATCGCGTCCATGGTAAATCGCGTCTTTAGTCGTATATATAATATTTCGGCCCTAATTTAAATCAAAACCACCCCGATTCTCCCTCCCACTCCGACTGCGGCCGACTTTCCATTCCCACATCCATCAAGATCATCGTTCCTCAACATCAGCGTTCCTCAACATCATTGTTCCTCAACATCATCGTTCCTCAACATCTTCGAGATCCTTCCAACATCATCGTTCTTCAACATCATCAGGTCAATTTAGGGCTTAGGGTTAGGTGTTGATGTGTATTATTCCGTTTATATTGATTTATATTGAACAAACTTTGTTTCTTACAAGACTCTAATGAAATCAAGTCTATCAGTACTAACAAATAATAACATATAACAATTGTTAGGTGTAAATGAACTAACTGAAAGAGAAATATGATTGAGTAAAGACTGTTTATACCAAAACCATATATATACCCAGCTTTATACTCTATCAAGTTCAAAATTTATCATCATTGTTAATAAATTAGCCAAGGTTCAATATATAAGAAACAATCCATAGAAGTACAGGTTAGGGTTTGATGATAAACAATTTCAGATATTATTCTTCCTTTCAATTCAATTCATTTCTTCTATCTGAATCTTTCATCTCTCTTACTCTCTTAGTAATGATAACTAAGAGTGTTTACGTAATCAAATCATTTCAATCATCCACAAATTACCCTTACTTTATTTGAATAGCAATTTAAATATTACATAAACATACCCATTTTGAGAACGAAGATGTGTGGGTAAGCTGCTGCTGCTCGTGGTCGGGTTCTTCAGGGTATCGTGGTGTCGTCGTAGTCGTCCGCTGCTGCTGCTCGTGGTCGAGTTCTTCAGGGGAGGGTCGAGTCGGAGTGGCGAAAGCGAGAGAAGAGAGAAGGGGAAATTAAGGATTCGTGGTTTTGTTATAAATTAGGGCACAGAAATAATATATACGATGAAAGACGTGAATTGTTATTCACGTGTTTCATCTAAAACACGTGAATAAACTCACGCGTTTTATTGTGAAATGAATTCACGTGTTTCATCTAAAACACGTGAATAAACTCACGCGTTTTAATGTGAAATGCATTCACGCGTTTCATCTAAAACGCGTGAGTTTATTCACGCGTTTTAGATGAAACACGTGAATAGCAACATTGTTCCTTGTTCCTTGTTGTTTGAGTTATGTGGAGAATATGCGTGAATAACAACATTGTTCCTTGTTGTTTGAGTTATGTGGCGAATAACAACATTGTTCCTTGTTGTTTGATTATACACAATACGCGTGAGTTATGAGGATAAGTTATGATATTGTTAACATAAGTAATAAAGCATAAATAGAAGAATATTCAGTAATATAAACCACCATAAATCATAAATATCCAAATTAAGTATTGTTATAAACCATAAATATCATAAATATCAAAAATAAGCCATAAATAGAAGAAGAACAGTAAGTCTAAACAACTCCAAATTAAGTAAGCAAATGCTGCAAATCACAAGCAGCAACAGATTGAAGCAACTTTGTATGAGGAACAACATGTTCATCCAATATGCTTGACAAAGCAGCCGCTGTCTCAAAAAGCCAATTGTCGGGGAGAACATCAAAATCCTTTTCTTCAATTGATCGATACCTGCTGTCTATCTCGAAGTATACTATTATAGTTTTCGCATCCCTTGGCTCAGCAAATGGATAATCTGGATTATCCGATTCTTTAATAGTACCACCTCCAGCAACTATTAACTCAATGAGATCCTGTTTGTAAAGTGTGTTGAAATTCCCTACAAATATAAAAATGTAACCGTCGAACAGTTTCGAACGCTGAAAAACCAACAAAGAAGATAATTTCAGTTATCATGCAAAAAAAGAAAAAGTACAGATAGGAGGAATAATACCAAACTCACATTATTCAACAACAGAAGTCTGCCTTTTCTAGGACCACCTTGGGCTCCATGATTATCATGTTTAACCTCATAAGGTTCCTCATCAACACAGTTTTCTGTTTCCAATGATGATTTTATCCCTAAACAAATGTGTATGAAAATAATTTTTAATCTAATTTAACAGACATATGTATGAAAATAATCTTGTTAACAGAGACTCACAATCAATAGTAAGGACCCATTTCCCGTTCAGAATTGCCTTCAATACTTTTTGAGTTCGGCCGCATGCACCATTGGGATCAGTGTAAGCAATAACATGAGTTACATCTTCTCTCCACTTCGGAGACACCCTTGCACCAAAAGTGCGAGCAAATTCAACTATCAACAACTGTGTAAAACAATAATATAATGGTTATTACATACAAAACTAGTTAATATGGACATAGTAGAGAGAATAGAACATACATTATTTTCAGGTGATAATTGATTGGGACATAAGGTCATAACAGTGTTTGTTGCCTGCATATTATAAAAAAAAAGAGTTGAACGAACTGAGAAAACAATTTTATTAAAATCCATTTTAATACATACCATTTTGTTGAACGAACTGAGAAAACCACACGGCAGCTCCTGATCTAAATACTACAATATCCATCATTATAAACAGCAGAATATACATCAATAGCTAACCATACAATATTCATGTAATTGAAAATCAACAATCAATCAGTATATATAGGAAAACCAAACCTTAAACCCTAAATACAACAATATCCATGAATATGAATGGCAGAATATACATCGAAACCTAACCCTAAACATAAATACTATAATATCTATCAATATAAATGGCAAAATATACATCAAAACCTAACCATAAACCTAAATACATCAATATCCATTATAAACAGCATAATATACATCAAAACCAAACCCTAAACCTAAATACATCCATATAAATGGCAGAATATACATCGACACCTAACCCTAAACCCAAATACTTCGATATACATAGGAAACGGCATAATATACATCAAAACCAAACCTTTACCCCTAAATACACCAATATCCATGAATATAAACGGTAAATATACATCAAAACCTAACCCTAAACCTAAATACTTCGATATACATAGGAAACGGCATAATATACATCAAAACCAATCCTTTAACCCTAAATACATCCATATCCATGAATATAAACGGTAAATATACATCAAAACCTAAGTCTAAACCCTAAGCCCTAAACTGACCTGATGATGTTGAAGAACGATGATGTTGGAAGGATCTCGAAGATGTTGAGGAACGATGATGTTGAGGAACAATGATGTTGAGGAACGCTGATGTTGAGGAACGATGATCTTGATGGATGTGGGAATGGAAAGTCGGCCGCAGTCGGAGTGGGAGGGAGAATCGGGGAGGTTTTGTTTAAAATTAGGGCGTGAAAATTATATATAAGACTAAAGACGCGATTTACCATGCACGCGATTTAATCTAAATCGCGTGAGTTCATCACCGCGATTTAGATTAAATCGCGTGCATGGTAAATCGCGTACATTTAAAAACGCGAATTACCAATCACGCGTTTCAACTAAATCGCGGTGATGAACTCACGCGATTTAGATGAAACGCGTGATTGGTAATTCGCGTCTTTGAGCGTAAGAAATGGCGCCGAAGGGGTATTTCCGACATTTCGCGGGGCAAAAGGGCCCTTTTTGCCAACTTTAGTAGGCGGGGGCCCTTTTTGGAATTTCCCCTGTTATGGGGGCCATTTCATCAAATTTCCCAAATAACCTGAGAGAAAAAAATCAAATAAAAAACATAAACCTAAAAAAAAAAAAATGGTAGAGGACGTCTTCTTCTTCAAATCGAAAGAAGAGAACCCAAGACTGCCGGTCGGTGACTCCAAAGACAGCGGTGGTGACCATCGGATCTGTAGCGTCGATACCCTTCCACAAGAGTTGCTTTCCATTATCCTTAAGGAAGTTATAGTTTAACCCTACTTGTTACTTCTTTTAACAGCAGTTGGGTGTTCTCTTTCCTTCAGTTCTCTGTGGAAGAGGAAATTAGTGCAGAACATTAACTACAAGGCTGTGTGGAAGAGGAACTTAGTGCAGAGCAGTTTGGTATTCTCTTTCCTTCGGTTCTCTGTGTAGAAGAGGCATTTAGTGCAGAACAGTAATCACATGGCCTCTGGTATGTTCCGATTCCAATTGTTACATCTCGCCTGAGTTGAGATTATCTTGTAACAAGATGATCAACAAAATCTTAGCAAATGAGAGATAGCAGTAAATCTACAGTTATGCTAAAAAGATTGAAACATGTCGGTCATATGCAACAACATATGAGCAGAAACCTGAGATTTTCTTTTTACAGTTCTGGAGATGTAAGTTACACTGACAGTGCCCCAAATATCAGTAAAACCCATGAATCAGATTTGGAAACCAATTGGGAAAGATTGCTCAAGCCTTTTGATCTCGAAGAGCTCCGAAAATCGCTTCCATGGATTACCCCGTTTCGTCTGTGCAAGTTACTTGAACTCCCAATTGACGTCCCAACTTCTATGGAGATATTTCATTGGGCAGGTAAACAAAAGGGTTATTGCCATTCATTTGATGTATACTACTCATTGATTGATAAACTTGGAGTTGCCATGGAATTTAAGATGATAGATAAGTTATTGTTGATAATGAAGGAAGAAGATATAACTTTTAAGGAATCCATCTTTATCATGATTATGAAGCATTATGGTAGAGCTGGTTTGCCTGGGCAAGCCACTAGGGTTCTTTTAGATATGATGACTTCATTCTCTTGTGAGCCAACTTTTAAATCCTACAATGTTGTTTTGCATATACTTGTGGAAGGAAATTGTCCTGAAGTTGCCCCAAATGTGTTTTATCAGATGTTGAATAAGGGTATATCTCCTAATGTCTATTCTTTCGGTTTAGTAATGAAAGCTTTGTGCTCCATTAACGACGTAGATACAGCTTGTTCGCTCCAAAAGGACATGATGAAATACGGTTGTGTACCCAATTCGGTTATTTACCAAACCCTAATACACGCGCTCTCGAAGTCCAATAGAGTAAACGAGTCTTCCAAACTTCTAGAAGAGATGTTCCTAATGGGATGCACTCCCGATGTTGAGACATTCAATGACGTAATCCTTGGACTCTGCAGGAGCAACAGAGTGCCAGAGGCCGCGAGAATGGTTGATCGTATGATCACAAGAGGGTTCTCTCCAAATCAGATAACCTACGAGGTTTTGATGCGCGGTTTATGCAAGATGAAGAGAGTAGACCAAGCGTGTGCCTTATTGGAGAAAGTACCTAATCCATGTATAGTCTTGTTCAACACGTTGATCTCTGGATATGTTAGCGATGGGAGGCTTGACGAGGCGACAGCTGTCATGAACGATGATATCCCTAGAAATGGCTGTGAGGCGAATGTCTACACTTACACTATGCTTGTCCATGGTTATTGCAAAATGGGTTCTTTAAGTTTGGCTTGTGATATGGTCAAAGAGATGGAATCAAAGGGTTGTGAGCCTAATGTTTATACTTATACAATTTTGATTGATTCCTTTTGCAAGAGGGGGAAATTAAAGGAAGTTGGTTATATAATGGAAGAGATGTCATTCAAGGGGATATCCCTTAATGAAGTTGGATATAATTGCTTGATTTCCTCTTTGTGCAAACACAGTAAGATCGATGAGGCTTTACAAATGCTAAACAACATGTCAAACAAAGGATGCAAACCGAATGTATTCACTTATAACTCATTGATATTCGGATTGTGCAGAGTCGATCGATTGGAAGAAGCCTCGATAATGTTTCGCGATATGGTTCTAGATGGGGTTATCGCGAACACGATAACGTACAACACAATGATTAACGGTTTCTTAAGGAATGGTTTAACGGAAGATGCACTTAAGCTTGTAAATGACATGCTATTTAGAGGTTGCCCACTCGACGAAATCACTTGTAATGGAGTTATTAGGGCACTTTGTAACGACGGAGCGGTTGATAAGGCGATGGGATTCTTTGAGGAAATGATTGGAAAGGGAATGAAGTTGAGTGTTGTTTCTTGCAACATTTTGATTAACGGGTTTTGTAGGACTTCAAATGTACAAAGTGCGCTCGAGTTTTTGAGGGATATGGTGCATCGAGGATTGACACCGGATATTGCTACTTATAATACCTTAATTAATGGATTATGCATTATGGGACGTATTGAAGAAGCTATGAATTTGCTTGATAAGTTAAGGTCAGAAGGAATATCTCCGGATGCTATCACTTACAACACATTGATAAGTTGTCATTGTAAGTTAGGGATGTTGGAAGAAGCTCGTGTAATTCTTTGTAGAGGCGTGAATAATGGGTTTATACCAAACGATGTTACATGGTTTATATTGGTGAAGAATTTTGTAAAAGAATGCAGGTAAGTTTTGTAGTCCGAATTGCTATTTCTGATCTAAAAATGGTTGCTAAGGTTTTTGAATTGGTTATTGAAAACTCTTTGTCTGAGTTCTTCCAGCTTCTTCAAATGTTATTTTTGTAGAAGTGTTTATATATATTCTTCTATTTATTATGATAGTTGATATTCTTCCTTATATATCCAATTCAATAGAATTTATGAAACCCACCTTTCAATTTAGTTGCTTTCAATGTACACCATACACATTCATAAATGAATTCTTTCTGCTGAGAATCTAATTCAAAGCAAACAGAGGAGAAGTGTAAAGAGACTCAGTACATTTATTTATGATCAAATCATCTTCCAAATATTGATGATTTCACTTTCTTCTTGATGATGATAGTACTGTTTGTTGTATATATAATAAATATTATTATTATAAGCTTCTTCTTCACTTTAAAAAATTGCAGGAACGTGCTATGCTAGTAGTGGTTTATAGCTGAAGGAAAGATCATTGTTTGCTTCAAGAGCAATCAAGTCTGCTTTATCCGGGAGTCTTTCACAGTAGAAAACGCTATCAGATGGCAATCTGAGTGATTAAGACCTCACAAGGGCGAACCACTGTTGCCCAGAAGATAAAATTGTTGGCTTATTTTAAAACGACGATGATGATATCCATGCGGATTGTTAACCAGCGAGATTGAGAAGAGTAACGTGAGAGCATGCGGTCCATCTAGCTCATGTAGGTTTCTAATATATTGTTTGGGCTAGCAGAATTAATATATGATAATTATTGATCAACTTTTGTAAATTTTTTAAATTAGTTAGGGTAGTAATATCAGAAAAATATAGAGTAATATTAGACATAATGTTTATTAAAAAAAAGCAATCCGAGAGAATGAGAAATAGGGATGATTATCATATCAAAGGTTTGAACATGTATTCATACAATTTGGTATCAAGCCATCAGTTATAGTTTTATATACTATCATAGGTTTGAACACGTATCAATGCCATCAGTTATGTACAATTTTAAAAGGGTATTTTCTCTTCTACTGAAGAAAAATTTATATGCAATATTAATTTTCTTTTAAGAACACAATCAATCAAATAATCTTGAAGAAGAAATCCCAATGTCAAATGAATGTTATGATTAAAATTTGTATTTATGACCATGGAGAAAAAATCACATAGTGAATTAGACGGAATAAGCCTAATCAAACAAACATATTAATGTATACAAATGGCTCGGATCATATGTGAAGTAAAATATGTACATAATATTTTTATATTCAAAACATAACTGTTTAGAAGAATCCAAAACATTCATGTGCAACAGAAAATTAGAAATCCAAATCAGTGTAGAGATTTGTTGGTTCATCAAAACAATAAGATGAAACTGGATTCAAACAACATCATCTATCAGCGTATATATTGAGAGAATTGCAGCTTTGAGTGAGTTAGTATCCCAAATTGAACTCAACCATATTCTTCAAACAATTCTGATAAAAAAAACTGAAGGGAGCCATAAAGATAAGTTTGAACCTGATTTCTGAAACTCATCCAGTCTTCTGACAAACCAGATTACACTACCCTCAAAGATATCAGTCATTTGTATGACCTCCGCAAAAGATGCTCCCTGCACACTATACCCATCTTATTAAAAGAAGAAAATAAACATGAAAATAAGTTTTTATTCATGGTTATGCATGTATGTTTGCATTCACTTCTGATTGACAGCCAAAATAAAAATAAATTACACATGGATAATTCTTGGAAGTGAAATTGATTGACAGGTGGAATATTATAACTCAGAAACATTACTTGCTTAGGAAAAGATTTACAAGTGAAGAATCGAATAAAGTGTAGAATAAAGTGTAGCGAATCAAACACTTTTGAGCAATTGCAAAGAAAATAGATTTCATTTGAGTTATTGAATCCATTCCAACTTCATTAAGAGATGTAACATATGGACATTAATGACTACAAAGACGCTTAGTTCATCAGGAATATATTCAATGAGGGAAGTGTGTGTCGGAAGCTGGTAGAATTTAAAATTGGTAATGGAAAAGACACTTGATTTTGGCAAGATCCTTGGCTTGACGAAGACCCTCTTAAGCTGCATCCACAATTTGTAACTATAATATCTCAGTCTAGAATGAAAGGAGACAAATGTGTAGGAATTTTCTTTAGTCCTAAATTCATGATTCTAAACAAATACATATTAGATTTCTTTTTTCTTTCAGGCTTTAATCTATAATCTTATAGATCGATAATATCTAACATGGATGAATCACAATCCTAATACATAAATTTCTCTATGTCCATAAGTTGATTAAACAAGCGGAAGCGTACCTGAATTCATGATGAAGATCTTTAAGTTTGGGTTTGCTCTTCCAATTCTACAAGCGGTTTTCTCCCTTCTTCTCTCTTACGATGGAGGTTAATGAGAAAATGAAAACTGGCTACTTGTGAATCGGGGAACCACAACCCTTTTATATTTATTTATTTATTTATTATTTAACCATCATAAATAATAAATAAATTGACGGTTTCTACACATAATAAATCGTACCATACTAATAACCAAACATGACTTAGCCCAATAACCAAAATACTTTAGTGGATCACTTTATCAATTGGGTTCTGAATAGACAATAACCCAAACACATTATTTATATATATTAGTCCAATAAATCTAACAATCTCCCACTTGGACAATATATATAATTACATGTGTTCATCTTTATGCGCAAATAATGTGGCTATCATAATTTAAAGTCACTCCAAATCAATCTCGTCCATTAATCATATCAACATTGAACCAAAGCGGTTTAATTACATTAGTTCGTAATTCAACCCATCAATGATCACGAATATCAATATAATTAAATGACATAGATCATAGTACGGATGTGTAGCATAGAAATGACATCCAGTGTGATCCATCATGTCAACTTCTAACTGGTCCCTAATGAGATCAAAATTTTCTATAAACAGAGTGTAACAAAATTCTTTATTATCCATAAACTGCAGTAATCAATAAGTCTTTATAACATACATATATATAGAAACAAACTCCCACTAAATCTGAATATCTTCAAATAACATAACACCCATTTGAGCAGTATGCTCCAAAAAGACCTTGGGTGGTAATCCCTTAGTTAGCGGATCCGCAATCATAGAGTTTGTACCAATATATTCTATATATAAATGACCACTCTGAACTCTTTCTTTAACAACTAGGAACTTGATGTCAATGTGCTTTGACTTAGTTGAACTCCTATTGTTGTTCGAATACATGACTGCTGATTTATTGTCACAGAATAACTTTAGTGGTCTTTCAATTCCTTTCACAATCTTTAGCCCAGTGACAAAATTCCGCAGCCACATTCCATGATTGGATGCCTCATGACATGCTATAAATTCAGCGGCCATAGTGGAAGAAGCAATGAGTGTTTGTTTAACACTTTTCCATGAGATTGCTCCTCCAGCAAGCATGAAGATATAACCTGAAGTGGATCTCCGACTGTCTTGGCATCCAGCAAAATCCGAATCTGAATATCCAACGATCTCCAGTTGGTCCGATTTCTTATATGTGAGCATGTAGTCTTTAGTTCTTTTCAAATAACGCATAACCCGCTTGACTGCTACCCAGTGATCCATACCAGGGTTACTCAGATATCTGCCTAACATTCCGACAATGTATGCCAAATCTGGTCGAGTACAGACTTGTGCATACATCAAACTTCCTACTGCAGATGCATAAGGAATTTTCTGCATTTCTTTAACTTCAAGATCATTCTTAGGACATTGTTGAAGACAAAATTTGTCTCCTTTAACAACGGGAGTGTTTCTTGATTTACAATCCTGCATGCCATATCTTTTTAGTACATTTTCAATGTAACTCTTTTGTGACAATCCAAGTATACCTTGAGAACGATCTCGATGTATCTGAATTCCTAATACAAAAGAGGCATCACCAAGATCTTTCATTTCAAACTTAGTTGAAAGAAATCTTTTAGTTTCATGCAGTAAGCATGTATCATTGCTAGCGAGCAATATATCATCAACATATAAAATCAGAAAAATATGTCTGCTCCCACTAAATTTGTGGTATACACAATCATCAATTAAATTACTCTCAAAACCAAACGAGATAATAATTTCATGAAATTTGTGATACCATTGACGAGAAGCTTGCTTGAGACCATATATGGATTTCTTTAGTTTACAAACCATTTTGTTTGGATCTCCCACCACAAAATTTTCTGGTTGGTTCATAAAAATTGTTTCATCAATGTTTCTATTTAGAAACGCAGTCTTAACATCCATTTGGTGTAGCTCAAGATCAAAATGCGCCACTAATGCCATGATCGTCCTAAAAGAGTCCTTTGTCGAAACAGAGGAAAAGGTTTCTGTAAAATCAATACCTTCCCTCTGAGTGAAACCCTTTGCAACAAGACGTGCCTTATATCTTTCTACATCACCCTTTGAATCCTTTTTGGTTTTAAATATCCATTTACAACCAATAGGTTTCGCACCTTCAGGTAATGAGACTAGATCCCAAACGTCATTGTCTTCCATAGACTTAATTTCTTCATTCATGGCAATAATCCATTTATGAGAATTAGAACTATGCATTGCTTGATGTAAGTTGATAGGATCATCTTCCATCATTTCAACGCTATCCTCATGTTCTTGGAGAAATACAATATAGTCATTCGAAATAGCATTTCTCCTTTCTCTCGTGGATCTCCGTAATGGCATTTGTTCTTGAGGTTGTTGAGTTTGTTCTTCAGGAATGTTTACCTCATTTTCAATGGGAAGATTTGTATTATTGTCTTGAAGTTCTGGAATTGCTTCTTGATTAATATCATAAATAAATTCATGATTATCATCAGTAGCAATTATAGGAATTTGAACAAATTCCTCTTCAAATACAAATTCCTTAGTATTTCTCCCCTCACACTCAATATCCTCAAAGAACACTGCATTTCCCGTCTCAAAAATAGTTCTGTTCGTGGGAACAAAAAACTTATAACCCCTTGATTTCTCAGAATATCCAATAAAGTAACAACTAACTGTTTTGGAGTCCAATTTCTTTTCATGAGGCTTATAAGGCCTTGCTTCTGCTGGACATCCCCAAATATGAAAATGCTTTAGGACTGACTTTTTACCGGTCCAAAGCTCATAAGGAGTTTTAGTTGTTGCTTTAGTTGGAACTCTATTGAGAATATATGCTGCAGTCTTTATTGCTTCTCCCCAGAGAGATTCCGGTAAAGTAGAATGAGAAATCATGCTTCTTACCATATCTTTAAGAGTTCTGTTTCGTCTCTCAGATACACCATTCATGCGAGGAGAACCTGGCATAGTGTATTGAGGTATAATTCCACATTCCTCTAGGAATTTAGCAAATGGTCCTGGACATTGTTCTCCTGATCCATCATATCGACCATAGTATTCACCACCACGGTCGGATCTGATAGCTTTAATTCTTTTACCAAGATGATTTTCTACTTCAGCTTTGTATGCCTTAAACACGTCCAGTGCTTGGGACTTCTCACTAATGAGATAAATGTAGCCATATCTTGAATAATCATCTATGAACAAAATAAAATATCGTTGACCATTCCAAGAAGCCGTAGGGAATGGTCCACAAATATCAGTATGAATGAGTTCTAAGACGTCTGTAGTTCTGTTGGCACCCAATTTCCTTACGTTTGTTTGCTTTCCCTTAATACATCCAATACAAACTTCAAAATTGGAAAAATCAAGAGAATCAAGAATTCCATCATTTACAAGCCTTTCAATTCTGTGTTTAGATATATGACCTAAACGCTTGTGCCAAATTGATGCAGAATTTTCAGTTGTTAATTTTCTTTTAGTACCGCGATTACTTGTATGCAAAGTTTCATTATATGAGACAATTGTATCAAGTAAATATAGATTATCATAAACTGACAAAGAACCATTTGCAATAATATTTGAATTTAAAGAAAGACTAAACTGACCATTTCCAAATGAACAATAATAGCCAAATTTGTCCAAAACGGAAATAGAAACCAAATTCCGTCTAAAAGACGGTACAACAAAAGTGTCTTTCAAATCCAAATAAAAACCAGTTCTTAATAATAATCTAAAATTCCCAATAGCCTCAACTTCAACTGATTTGCCATTGCCCACAAAAATGAATATTTCATCATCACTTGGCTTTCGGCAGCTCAGGCAACCCTTTCTTTGCACGCCATGCGTGATATTTAGTGCAGTCCCTCTTCAAGTGTGTGGATTGCCGACAAAAGAAACAACTAAATTCCTCATTTTCTTTAGTTTGTTGTTTCTTTTGCACGGGACCACCTGCAGCTTCTTTAGGGTTCTTCCTTTTATTCTTTTTATCTCTGAAATTACTTCCTGAAGCCAAATGAGCACTTTCAGTCCGATCTTGCTTCAATCTATCTTCTTCTTGCACACAATATGAAATTAACTCATTAAGAGTCCATTTCTCCTTCTGACAGTTATAACTGACCTTAAACTGATTAAATTGTGCAGGAAGAGAGATCAAAACCAAATGCACGAGCAATTCATCAGAAAGCTCTAACTTTAGTGCTTTTAGTTTTGAAGCAAGGTGAGACATTTCCATTATGTACTCCCTTATGTTTCCTTTTCCCTTATACTTCATTGAGGTCAAACTCGCAAGAAGCGTGCTTGTTTCAGCCTTATCGTTTTTTGCAAAACGTTTCTCAATTTCCTCAATGAATTCCTTAGCATTAGTGACTTCAGAGATATCACCCCTAAACGTTTCTGGAATTCCTCGCTTAATGATCATTAGACACATGCGATTTGATCTTTCCCATTTTTCAAGGTCCTGTTTTTCAACAAGGGAACCTTGATCCGTAATAATGGGTCGATCAATCCTAAGCGCAAGGTCTAGATCCAAACACCCGAGGATAATCAAAACATTATCCTTCCAATCTTTAAAGTTATTTCCATTCAGTATAGGAATAGAATTGACATTGGCAGATATTGTAGATGCGGAAGCATTAACTGAAATTAAACCAAAAATACTATGAACACATTTTTTCACATCTTGATTAATAAATTCACATTGAGATTTTTCCATCAACAAAAAAAAATATCTAGCACAACATTAATATTTAGTCTTTGGACAGAAATATTAACTTGTAAGTGATATTTTGTGCAATGATCAAATACTGACAATAAATCATGTCAAACAATGATTCTATCTTTGGATTGAATTATTGTTCACATGGAACCGAATAATCGTCACATATTCATCATCACAAGTACTTCTGTAATTCGGCCCGACAATATTAATCTATCTTTGGACCGATATAATATCCGCATGAATTACAAACGTATTTATCATTTAAAATCTATATACCGAATCAACATTCACAAGATAGATTACTTTGGTAATATGTTGTTTCAATTGATTAGTTAGAATAATAAACTCCTTAAATCTCAAAAGCCGAATTGAATTTATTAATTAAATTCTTAATTCCTTAAATTCTTAATTATTTTCTTAATATTATTATGAAAAAGGTATATAACCCGTATATATATTTTAAATATAATTCTTTTAAAAATATATATATATATATAATTCTTTAATTATATTTTTTTATGTTCCAAATAAATAAATATATATCACATAATGATTAACTATTTTATATATATTCAATGATATATATCGGTTACAGTTTTATGTAAATATATATTTAATAATATATATATCCTTAATTAGAGTTCAATAATATATATCTCAATAATATATATCGGTTATATATTTCCTTAATTGAGGTTATATGATTTATTTATAATAAAATCTTTATTTATTAAATAAATAATTAAATTTTTGAACTTTTCAAAACTTAATCTTTAATTTATTATTTAAATAATAAATTAAAATTTTACAGAAAATAATAATAACTAGAATCGCAAACCCAAAAAATCATTCTTCTTCAAATCATCTTTACTACGATAACCCTAAAAATCATTCTTTTTCAAATCATCTTTACTAGATATCATAATATGATATCATAAAAAAAAATCTTAATATCAACAAACCAACATAGAGATTGGCTCTGATATCAATTGTAGGATTTTCTTTAGTCCTAAATTCATGATTCTAAACAAATACATATTAGATTTCTTTTCTTTCAGGCTTTAATCTATAATCTTATAGATCGATAATATCTAACATGGATGAATCACAATCCTAATACATAAATTTCTCTATGTTCATATGTTGATTAAACAAGCGGAAGCGTACCTGAATTCATGATGAAGATCTTTGAGTTTGGGTTTGCTCTTCCAATTCTACAAGCGGTTTTCTCCCTTCTTCTCTCTTACGATGGAGGTTAATGAGAAAATGAAAACTGGCTACTTGTGAATCGGTGAACCACAACCCTTTTATATTTATTTATTTATTTATTATTTAACCATCATAAATAATAAATAAATTTACGGTTTCTACACATAATAAATCGTACCATACTAATAACCAAACATGACTTAGCCCAATAACCAAAATACTTTAGTGTATCACTTTATCAATTGGGTTCTGAATAGACAATAGCCCAAACACATTATTTATATATATATTAGTCCAATAAATCTAACAAAATGTTCTTACACTATGAGGATCAACTATTCTCTTAAGTATTGGAACAATGTTAAAGAATGGATTTTTATACAAATGTTTATTTGCAGCTTGTGTCTACGGAATTTAGAAGGAAAGAAATTAAATAATCTTTGGATCCAAAACTAGAATCGATGAAGAGTTATGGAATGAGATTCAAGTGTTATTACTCAAAGTGGGATCTGGAAATGGAACAATGTATCAAAACAACTGAGAACGAGCTACTATGCATGGGATGAGACATTAATACCTAAAAAATTATGATTGCTAGTTGATATCTTGGGTTGATTAAAAGTTCTTAGTCATTGAGAAATGTACCTAGTAGAATGATTTCAAATTCAAGTGTTCATAACAATTTTTCTTTCATTTATTCCATACAAGGATTAAAAAAAATAAACTTAATTGGGTTAGAATTTTCTAAACTAGATAATAATTTAAATTATGAAAAATTAAATTAATACGGAATTGATAATCTTTCAATATTTTCTTTCTTAAATATGGAATGATTATTTCAATTAATGGGAAAATTTGACGAAATGACCCTGATAATGGGTCAAATTCAAAAAACGACCCACACTTGATAAAATTTGCAAAAATAACACTTTCAGCATGCAAAATGTCCGTCTTGCTCCCAATATGCCCCATTACCACTCATTACCACGTATTACATAATGCGCGTATTATGTAATACGCGTATAATGAAATATGCATATTATATAATACGCGTATTATGTAATATGCGTATTTCATAATGCGCGTTTTACATTATACATGTGTTTTACATGTAATATGCGTATAATGAAATACACATATTACATAATACGCGTATAATGTAAAACGCGTATTTCATAGTATATAAAACTTAATTTGCCCTCATTTAAAAAAAAACGTTTCAACTCACGACTTTCTCTCTCCAACCCACGGCTCTACTCTCCAATTTCCACGACTCTCCAACTTCCTTCAACATCAGTTCAATTTCGTTCAACACCAGTTCAACATCATCATCGCTCAACTCTCATCATCGTTCATCTGTCTCGTCGTTCCTATACTCAGGTGAGTTTAGGATTTATGTGTAATGTTCTAATTATTCAGGCGTTTATGTGTAATACTCTAATGTATGTGTATATTGATGGATAATCCTTAGCTTTTAGGGTTTATGTGTGTATATTCTGATGTTGCTTATCCAATGTTTCTCACTCATGCGTATTACATAGTGGATTGTAATATTCTTATTCTGCATGCATGCATGGTTTAGGATTTATATAATATAATATCCGCGTATTGCTACTTCACGAGCATTGTACGTATGTCTTGTTGGGTTAAATTATTTTGACTAAGGGTCAAAGTACTTTGACTAATGGAATTTTGATGATGAGTTGATATAAAACTTAAACTAAGCCGTCTAATTGTTTTTGGTGCAGGTTTATCGAAAACATGCTATATTAGACTAAGTCTGAATGAGGTTCATTAGACTGATTGGCTATTAGACGTATTGAGTTAGACGTGCAGTCTAATAGATACGTAGTTAGACGTGTAATCTAACATGTACGTAGTTAGACGTGCAATCTAATAGATACATAGTTAGACGTGTAGTTTAACATATACGTAGTTAGACGTGCAGTCTAACAGATACGTAGTTAAATATGCAGTCTAACAGATACGTAGTTAGACGTGCAGTTTAACAGATACGTAGTTAGACGTGCAGTCCAACAGATACGTCGTTAGACGTGCAGTCTAACAAATACGTAGTTAGACGTACAATCTAACATATACGTAGTTAGACGTGCCGTCTAATAGATGAGAGTTAGACGTGCAGTCTAACTCCTTTAGATTAGTATGAAGGGATACGTAGTTAGACGTGCCGTCTAACAGAGATGAAAGTTAGACGTGTAGTCTAACTCCTTCAGATTAGTCTGAAGGGATACGTATTTAGACGTGCAATCTAACAGATACGTAGTTAGACGTGCAGTCTAACAGATACGTAGTTAGATATGCAGTCTAACAAATACGTAGTTAGACGTGCAGTCTAACGGATACGTAGTTAGACGTGTAGTCTAACAGATGCGTAGTTAGACGTGCCGTCTAATAGATACGTAGTTAGACGTGACGTCTAACAGATGAGAGTTAGACATGCAGTCTAACTCCTTCAAATTAGTCTGAAGGGATACGTAGTTAGACGTACCGTCTAACAGAGATGAAAGTTAGACGTGTAGTCTAACTCCTTCAGATTAGTCTGAAGGGATACATAGTGAGACGTGCAGTCTAACATATACGTAGTTAGACGTGTAGTCTAACGGATACGTAGTTAGACGTGCAGTCTAACAGACGTATCCGTGTACTTGTGTACTATGGAGGCGTTCCAATGGAAGTTCATCACGTGTCATTATAGAAGATTCGACCGTTGGTGCCTGCTCTCTATTTAAAGATCTTCAAGGACAACGGAAGAAGAGTCGATCGCTGACACTAAGAAATATGCATACGAACGAACTACTGAACTTACAATCGAACGAACTGCTTTCTTGCTTTTACTGTGTGTACATCAAGGGAGTGTTATAATCAAAGTATTGTCTAGCTTAGTGATATTCTTCAATATACTGTAAGTTGAACAGAGTATGTTCTGTTCAACAGTGAGCTAGTTGTGCAACTGTATTAAATTTTAAGAAACGTATAGTGAATCCTTCCGGTGGTTGGAAGAAGGGGTGACGTAGGAGAGTTTTGCTCCGAACATCCATAAACAAACTGTTGTGTCATTTACATTCTGTCATCTTCTCATTCATTGGTTCTTACCTTCAAACTTGAGCAAACATTTCCGCACTTAAATTGTTCAAGAGTTTGCAAGGGTTTGTGAAGAATAGAAAGTGATTTAAATCCCTAACATGATTTCTATCAAGTTGTTTATCTGAAGCCGTCATCAATAGCCATACCCCCATCTCTATCGATTACACCGATCCTATCAATTGGTATTAGAGCTCTGTTTATATTCTCAAGCTTTCACTAAGAATGTCAACCATAACCAAAAATGCTAGTGCTACCGCAATCCCCACATTCTCAAGAGAAAACTATATCGTGTGGAAAAAGAGAGTTCGTGCTCATCTTTCTTCTCTTCATGACGATATGTGGAGTGTTATCAAAGATGGTCCCATTAAGATCGATAAGGAGAAATCCAAATGGACCAGTGAAGACAAGAGAAAGAACAATCTCAACAACATGGCTTTAGATGTCTTGTACAGATCTCTTGATGACAGTATGTTCAACTACATCATCGAGTGTGATACTGCCAAGGAGACCTGAGACAGACTTACCCAACTGTGTGAGGGCAATGAGAAAACAAAGGAGAATAAGATTATGGTTGACACTCAACAGTTCGACAACTTCAAAATGCGTCCTAGAGAAAGGATGGACGAGTTTGACACAAGGTTCAGCCAAGTTATCTCCACTCTATCTATTCTCGACAAGACCTATAGCAATACAGATATTGCTATCAAGGTCATGCATGCTCTTCCAAGGGAATGGGACATAAAAACGATGGCCATGAGGGAATCCAAAGACCTCAACAAGATCTTGCTATTTGATTTGTTTGCTGATCTCAAGGCCTATGAGTTTTAGTTGAACTCAAGGATTGAAGAAGATCAATCCACATCCATTATCATTGCCAAATCGTTGGTGAGCGCTGAAGATCCTCTTGCCGCTCCTGATGTGCAGACAATATCTCAGCAGCTTAGCATCTATGCTATGTCTCTCTTTGTGAATAAGTTTGGCGACTTCATGAAGAAGAACAACTCTAACTCAAGCTCTTTAAATTCTAATGATAATAAGAAATCCAAAGCTAATGTTAAGTGTTATAACTATGGCATTTTAGGTCATTACCAATCAGAATGTCGGAAGTCTAAGTGTGAAGAGAAGAAAAATGACAATGAAAATGAACTAAAGGCTCTTATGGCAGGGGACGGGAAGAACAGACGAAACCATCGCGATTCTTACTTCTCATCCAACGATAGTGATGAAGACGAGGTGGCTTGCTTCATGGAAAGAGAAGAAGAAGATACCCATGAAACCGAGGTATTTGACTTCTCCTCTGAAAAGTTTTCAAGGGAACAACTAGTAGCTGCACTAGATGACATGGTCATAGAGTACAGAAAGCTAGCAGAATCCCTAAATGAAACAAAATCTTCATCTAAGGTGTCTCAACCGATTTTATCTCAAACTCAATAATCAAATGTTTTTGAAAAGAAAGTAATAGAGATCTCATCCGAGAATGAGATGCTCAAGGAACAGATTCAAACTCTTTCTTCTGAAAACAAAAGGTTAAACTATGTTGTTAGTGCTTGGACGAGGTCTAGAGAAGTTGTCAAATATCAGATTAGTCTGTTGAAACCTACTGGATCTAGATCTGGTTTAGGATTTGATAGCAATGATCCAAACCAGTCCTGCAAAAAGTCAAACTCAACAACTGACAAGCTTAAGCCAATAAGTTTTGTCAAAGGGAGTGTGACTGATACTGAATCTAATCCGATTCATGAAGAGGTAGCGTTGAAGAATGAAATAACTTATGTTCCGCCGACTGTTAACTGGCTGAAAAATAAGTTAGATGCAGCCAGAAAGTCTAACAATCTAAAACCTGACTCAAAATCAATGAGTTTTAAAAGAAAATCATCTTCAAAAGCTAAAGGATTAGTGGCTAGCAGGAATATGTCTGCTAAGTCATAATCATACGCATTAATCACAACACAAAATGGGAAATCCATCAAAATATCTCAAATATGGATTCCTAAGGGATTGATTGATCGAGGACCCAATTGAATGTGAGTACCAAAGTTTGTAAATATTTTCTTGTGTAGGTGATACAGGAGAGCTGCAGGAAGGAAGCATGGAACATACTCTTCTGAGTATACATTTTAGGAGCCAACAATGGCACTTTCCATTCTAGAGGACTAAGTGTTTTTATGTTTAAAAATATTTTTTGGTCTTAAGGACCTCAAAACATTTGTTTATTCATTTTGTTCTTGTACAAAATAAGAGGGAAAATTTATTATGAAAATAAGGACACACGCAGACAAAATGCCTTAATCAATCTATTAGACGAGGTCATCTAAGAGAAATAGCATGTACTTAGATGTATTTTTACTCACACTCTATGCATCTAAGTCTATGTGTCTTGGTTACTAACTTGCGCGGTTAGACGTATACGTCTAATAGACGTTATACGTTTTTATGACAAGAGCAAGTGGATGCTCACGTCTAACCAAACACACGTCTAATACGTGTTGTTCATGCGTAATTAGACGTCGACGTCTAATAGACGTTAGACGCTTATGAGACACGTAATTAGACGCTTGCGTCTAATAGACCCATGCGTCTAATAGACGTTTAATTTTCATAGATTGGTGTAGTAAGAAAAACGTCTAACTACGTGTGTATTAGACTAATCAAGGACAACTGTCCCACGTGCTATGATGTCTAATTCTTCCCGCTCAAACATAAACATAGTCATCTCCGAATAACATGAAGACACGTGTCTTTCAAGTTAAGAGAGAATGACTAATATACCCTTAGAATAATGATGACTACTTGGAAAGGATGTCGAATTTTAATGAATGGGTCATACCCCTAGGAAAATATGACAGTTTTCTCATGCGACTCTTGGGAGTCTATATAAGGACATTCTGCATGAGATTGAAAAAGCTTTTTCTCTCTTAAAATCTCTTAAAAACCCTAGATTTGTTCTATTTTCTATCTAAGAAACCCTTGTTCATCTTGTGTCTGTTCGTATTCTTTCAAAACGGGCAACAAGAGAATCACACTTGGTCATTGTACTCTGCAGGTCGATTTCCCTTCCGTCTATACGTTCGATCAGAAAGATGTGGTCGACATGTTCAGATCCATTGAATATTCCGGTCTCGGAAAGTACCTCGAAGGGCGTTCATATTCCACCAAAAAGAAGTCAAGGAGTTTTTCAAATCGGCGACAATGGACGGCGATTCCATTACTGCAACGGTGAATGATACTGAAATATCTTTCAATGAGTTCTTCGAACTTCCATCGAAGGGGCACACATTCAACCTTTCTCTGTCATCTGAAGTCACGGAAGAAATGAAGACGGTTTTCTCAGCCGACGACTCGGAGATTCGATTAAACGGGAGTAAGAAAGTTCTCAAACCCCACTTTATTTTGTTGAATGATGTGGTTTCTAAAGCGCTTCAAGGGAAGGCGGGTTCTTTCCATCTTTATAGTCAAGATCGTTTTGATTATATGACGGCTATTTCTAAAGGGATTCAGGTCAACTGGTCCTCCACCTTGTTCATAAACCTGTGCGCAATGATTAATCAAGAGAACAATGAAAGTGTGAGTTTTATTGCTCAACTTAGCCGTCTGCTGAAACATTTGAGAGTCCCTATGGGGGATTCTGAGCCGACCAACTCTACCCGAGTGTATAACGTGTTCACTGTTGCCAACACCATTTTCCGAATGAAGAACAACAAGGAATCGTTGTCTGGAGTATCAAGCCAACAAACATGAGGAAGGTCTGTTACTCGTTCCAAGCAACCAACGACTTCTATTCTTTCGACAAGAGCTAAGAGAACGAGAACAATCAATGAATCAGAGGCTAGTTCCACTAGTCTGAAAAGCTCTTCGAAGAAGGACTTTGGAATAGTCGATTCCCGAGTTAAGTAAGGTCCAGTCGAACTTGCTGCTATTCCAATGTCTCCCCTGTCTCCAGCCGCGAGTTAGTTAAGAAAACCTACTAAGTCTTTCGCTTCAAGAGGAGATAAACCAAAGGCGCCCAGGGCGTCTAATTCTGTGAAAGTATCGTCTAAAGTAACCCCATCTCAATCTCAGGCCGAAGTGGCTAAATTTAATGTTTCTATGATGGAACAAGATAAATCTGTTTCTGTTCCTGTTGTGGAACCTACTGTCGAGCCAACTGTTGAGCCATTTGGTCCAAACATTGATAATCTTGACATGACTTCGTCTCTTGTCCGTCAATTCGATCTTGTAGATGCTGATGCTACAGTGTCTTTTGAACTAGATCAAGGTGCAGTTCTTACCATTGCTACTGGTAATGCATCTGAAAAGGCCCTTTCTATGCCAGTCGAAGAACCCCCTATTTCCAATCTTGTCCCAACAGAGTTCTTAGTGATTGGAAAGCTTGTTCAGTCAGAACCCACGCCAAGACTCTTTGCTAGACCCCTTTCTTCTCATGAGTTAATGCCTTCCACAAGAAAGGCTACTGGAATCACGTTTAGGGAACCAAGGCCTACTCCAAAGCCCGTTGAGGTTATTAGAAAAGGGAAGGGTGTTGTAACCGATTCTAATGAGGAGGTTTCTGAAACAACCTGCATTGTCAACCTTATAATGGATTAGGCGCCCAATATATATGCTGCTGAAAAGATCGAGATCTTTGATACTTGGGTCTTGAACAGAATGTCTATTAAGTATGATGAGGTCATCAAGGGTAAAGGCATAAGCAGTTAATGGTTGAAGCTAGTTAGTACTGAAAAGAGAGTCCTGAAATGGGCTAAGACATCAGAATTTTATGAAGTTCTTAAGAGAAAAGAGCTAGTTGAAGCAAATTTGAGAGGAAGAGCTCTCTTTCCGATTCTTTAAGCCAGAAGAGCCAATTTCAATCCTCTTGAGAGGAATGCTAAGGTAGATGAGAAAGCTCTAAAAAGACTAGACAAAATTATGCAAGATTACATTTCTACCGTTGTTAGGTACGTTAATGGAGCAAATTGCTCAAGGGCTAGTCCATTTGGAAATTCCTCAAATGAAGATGAACTTATGGATCAGTCTGATGATCGTGATGTTGCTGAAGATGAGCAAGCTGCTGCTCTTCTTGTAGAATTGGGAAGTTTTTTGGCTGAAGAAAAACGTCTAATGGCTCAACCCAGAATTGAGAAAAGTGTGGAACCCATTCAATCCAATCCCATTATTGAAAAAGAAGAAGTTGTTAAGGAACCCGCTCAAGCTCTTATTACCTAGGAAGAGGAAGTGTTGGAGTCCCCTGTTCTCGAAGTAGAGGCATTTCCAGAAAAGGAGGCTGAAGTAAGTCAGCCTGATGAAGCAAGATCTGAGGGGAACCCTCAAAAGACAAGGAATCAGAGAAGAGTTCCTCATCTGAGGGGGAACAAGCTAAAAATGATGAATCATCAGAAGGGCTTCCGTTGTCTCAATGTTTTATTCCAGGATCACCCAAGCCTCAATCATTTCCTGATATCAATGCTGCGAATATTCATGATGATATTGTCAACCTTCCTCATCATTCAGACGGGTCGCCCGGCCTGGTTCACAAAGTACGTGAAGATTTTGTTGATGATGAAGAAGAAGGAAAGTTTGAAAGTGATTCAGAGAAGGATGGACCCGAGCAATCCATGCAAGTTCATACCTATATCAGTCCAATTCAGACCGCTCTAGCAGATTCTCAAGAGATTTCATTTAATGAAGGATCATCTACTGGTGGTACAAAGCTTATGAAGTCCATGACAGCATTGATGGAAACTCTTTAGAAGAATATGGCTGTAATGGAATTCAATATGGTAAAGATTATGAAGACTCAAAAAGCAAACAAGAAGGAATTTGCCGATCTTCTTAAAACCCATAATGAGATGGAGCAGATACTGAAGAGGAACACGTACGAGATTAAGACCCTCAACAAGACATACACCAAATTTGAAAAGAACTTCTTCAGACGACAAAGCGAGTTGATCGACTGTGAAAGAGAAAATGCCGTTGAACTCCATAATGAAGTTATGGATGGAATTAGCTTGCTTCGAAATCAAATGGTGGAAATTCAAGGCAATATGAGCAGAGATGATGCTGAGCGGTTAGAATAGGCTGATTCCTTTGTAAGGAAGATTCAGGCTGAAGAAGATGCTAAAGCTTCTGCCGAGAAAGAGAAGAATCTCATTACTCAAGGCGATGACAATAGCGACAGAAGAGGTGGTGGTGTTTCAACAGGAACCAGATCAAAGCAAAAGCCAACCGGTGATGATAACAATAGGCCAATCAAAAGAGGCGGAGGTCGTAGCGGTGTTCGTGTTGGTAGAAGTAGTGGAGGTGATCGTGGTGGCAGAAGTGGTGGAAATGGACGTGGTGGTCGTTCTCTCCCTCCGTATCGAAACCTTCTAACTAGTGAAGAATTCAGCTGTCAAGGATCTCGCTACCCAATCGACCCACTCGTGAAAAAGGAAGATCAATAATCTCTTTTCTCCTAAACTATCTTCTATTAGTTTTGAACTTGGTTCTTTAAACTTGGTTTCTGAATATTGGTTTTTGGAACTTATTTCTGTAAGACTGATGAACAAATTTGACTCTTTCTTCTATTGGATGGATGTTTATCTCTTAAATTGTGCAAAGTTTTAACATCATCATCAAAAAGGGGGAAATTGTTGGGTCAAATTATTTTGACTAAGGGTCAAAGTACTTTGACTAATGGAATTTTGATGATGAGTTGGTATAAAACTTAAACTAATCCATCTAATTGTTTTTGGTACAGGTGTATCGAAAATATACTATATTAGACTAAGTCTGAATGATGTTCATTAGACTGATTAACTATTAGACGTGTTGAGTTAGATGTGCAGTCTAACAGATACGTAGTTAGACGTGTAGTCTAACAGATACGTAGTTAGACGTATAGTCTAACAAATACGTAGTTAGACGTGCAGTCTAACAGATACGTAGTTAGACGTGCAATCTAACAGATACGTAGTTAGACGTGCAGTCTAACAGATACGTAGTTAGATGTGTAGTCTAACAGATACGTAGTTAGACGTGTTGTTTAACAGATACGTAGTTAGACGTGCAGTCTAACAGATACGTAGTTAGACGTGTTGTTTAACAGATACGTAGTTAGACGTGCAGTCTAACAGATACGTAGTTAGACGTGCAGTCTAACAGATACGTAGTTAGACGTGCAGTATAATAGATACGTAGTTAGACGTGAAGTCTAACAGATACGTAGTTTGACGTGAAGTCTAACAGATACGTAGTTAGACGTGACGTCTAACAGATGAGAGTTAAACGCGCAGTCTAACTCCTTCAGATTAGTCTGAAGGGATACGTAGTTAGACGTGCCATCTAACAGAGATGAAAGTTAGACGTGTAGTCTAACTCCTTCAGATTAGTCTGAAGGGATACATAGTGAGATGTGCAGTCTAACAGATACGTAGTTAGACGTGTAGTCTAACAGATACGTAGTTAGACGTGCAGTCTAACAGATATGTAGTTAGACGTGCATTCTAACGGATACGTAGTTAGACGTGCAGTCTAACGGATACGTAGTTAGGAGTGCAGTCTAACCGATGCGTAGTTAGACGTGCCGTCTAACGGAGATGAAAGTTAGACGTGCAGTCTAACTCCTTCAGATTAGTCTGAAGGGAATCGTAATTAGACGTGTTGTTTAATCCCATTAGACCAGGTGGTCTAATGGATCCTGCTATTAGACGGGGGCGTCTAATTTCATTAGACTTGTCAGTCTAAGTGAACAACGTCTAATGCCATGCTTAAGCAGTTGCTTGAAGCTAGCATCCGTCTACCCACGATCAACTAGCTGTATGCTACTCTTGCTCCACTTTTTAGTGCACATCAGTACGACAGCCAGTTGCAACCAATTAACTAATGTCATGCAAATATTCTTCCCATTACTTGTTTCTTGTTGGAATATCCTAAAAGAATATTTGGCGCACTACCAGATTGGTACGACCACGATCCTTGTGCTTAGAGTTTGCTGTACCTGTGTACTATGGAGGCGTTCCAATGGAAGTTCGCCACGTGTAATTATAAAAGATTCGACCTGGTGCATGCTCTCTATTTAAAGATCTTCAAGGACATCAGAAGAAGAGTCGATCGTTGACACTAAGAAATACGCATACGAACGAACTGCTGAACTTATAATCGAACGAACTACTTTCTTGCTTTTACTGTGTGTGCATCAAGAGAGTGTTAGAATCAAAGTATTGTCTAGCTGAGTGATATTCTTCAATATACTTTAAGTTGAACAGAGTCAGTTCTGTTCAACAGTGAGCTAGTCGTGCAACTGTATTTGATTCTAAGAAACGTATAGTGAATCCTTTCGGTGGTTGGAAGAAGGGGTGACGTTGGAGAGTTTTGTTCCGAACATCCATAAACAAACTGCGGTGTCGTTTACATTCTGTCATCTTCTCATTCTTTAGTTGTTAGTTTCAAACTTGAGTAAACGTTTCCTCACTTGAACCGTTTAAGAGTTTGCAAGGGTTTGTGAAGAATAGAAAGTGATTTAAATCCCTAACATGATTTCTATCAAGTCATTTATCCGAAGCCGTCATCAATAGCCAGACCCCCGTCTCTATCGATTACACCGATCCTATCATGTCTATATTGAATTGTCTGCGTATTGTCTGATGTTTCTTACTTAAGTTGGTTATGGTTTATCCAATGTACGCGTATTGTCTGATGTTGCTTACTTGAGTTGTTATGCTCACTCCAATATTGTTTATTTTTTACTACTTGTTGTTCCTTTTCTGAAGATGGAGTCAACCATAATTCCTGAGTTTGCTGCTAGGGTATCATGGAAAGCCAATCTGTCAAACATTGTCACTAAGTTTGCTACAATGGATATAATGGAAAGGGTAGAGAAAACCCAGTTCCAAGTTTTATTCAAAGGAGCCCGTCACTACGGTTCTTAGGAACGATAATTCATCAAATACTCCTCAGGAATAACAACTCAAATTTTAAACAGATGAAGTTCCTCGTGAATGGAGAGGAGCTATTCTTTGGGATGAAGGAGTATACCTTGGTCACATGCCTCAAATTTGGGAGATTCCTTTTGGTGGAAACCATTTTCAATCAAGTTGAAGAATGTCCACCTTTGGTGGTAAAATATTTTAAAAGTTGTTAGAACATGAGACCTTCACTCAAAATATGTGTCCTGCTTTGACAAAGAAATTGCATGAAAGTTGGGGTTGAAGGTTTTGAACAGGGACCTGGAACACTTCAGGTTAGTATATCTGGATAAGAAGAAATCTATAGGGAAGAAGGAAGACAAGAAGGTCGATATTTCTTATACCGTATTTGGGTTCGCACTAGCCTTCCAAAATGTGGACCTATGAGGTTATGAAAACGTTTTCCCCTAAACTTGCCTAGAGGATGCTGCAAGCGCATGAGCCTTGTCTGCCCAAGGATAATATAGTACAAATCCAGCAGGAAGAGTACCACCTCTGATCTTCACACTACCATATAAGGAAAGGTTATCAAAGGATGGAAGTGTCTGAAGAGGAGAAGATCTTGTATAGTGGGGAGGAGTTTGAAGATACGGAAGGTAATTTGTATGATTCATAATTTGAACTTGATTCCAGAAAGAGAAAACATGAAGATATTGAAGATGTAGTTCCTTCCAAACCTTCCATGAGGAAGAGAAGACAAATTACTCACCCTAGCACATCTCATTTTGTTCTTGCCAAACCTTCCACGAGGAGAAGAACCTGCATCCCTACCCCAACCCTATCACCTCTCATTCTATTGAGAGCGCTACCAGGACTCAAGTAGATGATGATGTCTCTCAAATGACTCCAACATCAACAGATCCCCAGGATGATGATGACCCTCAAATGACTCCAACATCAACAACTCCCCAGGATGGATGTAGATTGGATTAACTGACGAAGGAGTTAAATAAACTAAAAACTAAAATAAATCTCATAAAAGAGATGTTGAACAAACTATAAGAACAGTTTGAAATATTATTAGCCACACTAGAGGAAAAATAGAGGAGGAGAAGATTGAAGGAGATGAAGGAAAAGAAGGAGAAGAAGGATGAGAATGTTGAGGTGAAGGAGGAAGACAAGGGGGAAGACAAGGATGAGGTATATACAATTCACATTCACGCTATTTATATAGGTTTAAGCTTTTGTCTAATTTTTTCTAATGTGCATGACAAGATTGAGGATGAAGATGTGGATGTGTTGTCGAGAAGAAGAAAAAGAACGTGAAAGTGGAGAAGAAGAAGAAGAATGAAAATAAGAAGATGGTGGAGATCTTGGATGTGGTGGTGGAGAAGGATGAGGATGACAAAAAGAAGATTGAGGAAGACAATGATGAGGATGTGGAGAAGCTGAATGAGGAAGACAAGGATGATGATCTGTTGGAGGAGAAGGATGAGGATCTTGTGAATGAAGAAGATGTGGAGAAGGTGAATGTGTTGGAGGAGAAGGATGAGGATCTGGTGAAGGAGGAATATGTAGAGAAGGTGAATGTGTTTGAGGAGAAGGATGAGGATCTAGTGAATGAGGAAGATTTAGAGGAGGTGAATGTGTTGGAGGATAAGGATGAGGAGCTTGTGAATGAGGAAGATTTAACGAAGGTGAATGTGTTGATTGAAGATCTGGTGAAGAAGATTGAGGATGTGGAGAAGGTGAATGAGAAGATTGAGGAAGATGTGGTGAATGAGAAGATTAACAAAGACAAGGATGTGGATCTATTTGTGGAGAAGGATGAGGTATGTAAAATTTGATAGGATCGGCTTTATCGATAGAGACGGGGGTCTGGCTAAGGATGAAGGCTTATGAAAAACAATTTGAAAGAAATCCTGTTAGGGATTTAATTCACTTTCTATTCTACGCAAACTTGTGTAAACACTTGAAACAGATTCAAGGCGGAATTGTTTACTTGGGTTTGAAGCACAAGATGAAATATGAAAAGATGACAGAAATGAAGAATACAACAGTTTGTTTATGGATGTTCGGAGAAACTCTCATACGTCACCCCTTCTTCCAACCACCGGAGGATTCATTATAGGATGATAAGAATCAAATACAGTTTACACACACACTTATCTCACTATTGAACATAACACTTTCTGTTCAATTACAAGATGAAGAATATCACTCAGCTAAAGGTGTTTTGATTCTAGCTCTCTCTTGATTCACACACAGTACAATCAGAAAGAAGCTTCACAGAATAAGTTTAGTAAGCAAGATGATTGAGTAGTTTCTCTCTCTGCAAAATCAGACTGCTTGTTCGTTCATGTAAGGCAAAAGTTCAAGGTAAGATCCAGTCCTTCGTCCGTTGTCCTTAAGATTGGTTAAATACAAAGCAGGAGCTAACGGTCGAATCTTCTAGAATTATACGTGGCACTCTTCCATTGGAAAGCCTCCATTGTACACAACAGGTTCTGAGCACAAGGATCGTGGCCGTACAGAACTGGTAGTGCACCGAATAGTCCATCAGGGATGTACCTGCAAAACGGGTAATGTGAGGAAAATTCTCTTACGTGGCATTCCTTGATTGGATGCATATAGTTGTTGTACTAATCTTTACTGGAAAGTGGAGCAGGAGTAGGGTACAGCTATAGCATGTGGGTAGGAGAAATTCTAGATTCAAGCATACTGCTTAAAGTGAGCATTAGACGTATTTCAGTTAGACGGATTGTGAAAATCTGTCTAATGAAATAAGTCATCTCCTTTTAACAAAAAAACGTCTATTAGACCGCCTGCTCTAATAGAATTAGACTCGCGTCTAATTACAATAACCATTAGACCGATACGTCTAACTCCACTAAGTTAGACTACACGTCTAATTCCGGTTCTACCTCAGACTTGTCTGAAGGAGTTAGAATCACGTATAACTTTCATATCAATTAGACTACCCGTCTAATTATTCAATAACCATTTGACAGGCACGTCTAACTCCACTGAGTTAGACTGCACGTCTAATTCCGGTTCTACCTCAGACTTGTCTAAAGGAGTTAGACGCACGTCTAACTTTCATATCAATTAGACTACCCGTCTAATTATTCAATAACCATTAGACGAGCACGTTTAACTCCACTGAGTTAGACTGCACGTCTAATTCCGGTTCTACCTCAGACTTGTCTGAAGGAGTTAGACGCACGTCTAACTTTCACTAATTAGACTACCCGTCTAATTATTCAATAACCATTAGACTGACACGTCTAACTCCACTGAGTTAGACTGCACGTCTAATTCCAGTTCTACCTCAGACTTGTCTGAAGGAGTTAGACGCACGTCTAACTTTCACTAATTAGACTACCCGTCTAATTATTCAGTAACCATTAGACTGGCACGTCTAACTCCACTGAGTTAGACTGCATGTCTAATTCCGGTTCTACCCCAGACTTGTCTGAAGGAGTTAGACGCACGTCTAACTTTCCCTAATTAGACTACCCGTCTAATTATTCAGTAACCATTAGACTGGCACGTCTAACTCCGCTGAGTTAGACTGACACATCTAATTCCGGTTCTACCTCAGACTTGTCTGAAGGAGTTAGACTCACGTCTAACTTTCATATCAATTACACTGCCCGTCTAATTACAAAAAAATATTAGACTACACGTCTAACTCCGATGAGTTAGACTGTACGTCTAATTCCGAATATATTAGACTTACGTCTAATTTCGTGTATTCATTAGACCATCCGTCTAATTCTTTACATCTATTAGACTACACGTTAAACTCTGATGAGTTAGACTGTACGTCTAGTTCTATTAGACTTACGTCTAATTCTGTGTATTCATTAGACCATCGTCTAATTCTTTACATCTATTAGACTACACGTCTAACTCCGTTGAGTTAGACTGTACGTCTAATTCTATTAGACTTATTTCTAATTCCGTGTATTCATTAGACTTGTGTCTAATTCTTTACATCTATTAGACTACACGTCTAACTCCGATGAGTTAGACTGTGCGTCTAATTTTATGCAAATGAAAATCAAAATCGGTCTAGTGACCCTCATTAGATCCAAGTCTAATAACATATTGTCTCAATACACCTGTATCAACACTCAAAAGTTATTTCATCATCAAAATATCAGAGGGTAAATTATTTCAATATTTAATCAAAATAATTTGACCCAACAATTTCCCCCTTTTTGATGAAGAAATTGCAGACATTCATACCTATATCAAAACATGCATTCATCAAATAAATAAACAAACACCTTGTTCACTTACATCATTTATCCAAAAACCAGTATTCGAGAAACCATCAAGAAACCAAGTTCAATAAAGTTAAAATAGAGTAAAAGAAGAGAGATCATTGTTCTTCCCTTTTAACTCGAGGATCGGTTGGACTCATCTCTTGGCTTGGAAGCATGTTGAAGAAAGAAGGATAGCCGCGACCACCACGACCGCCTGCATTTGATCTTCCACCACGTTCACCACCACTGACACGTCCACCTTGATCGACATTGGATAGTCTGCTCCGGTCACCACTACTTCGACCTCCACGCTCAGCACCGCTTCGACCACCACCTCTTTTGGTTGGCCTAGGATTGTCATCAGAATTTGGAGCTCGCCTGGATCTTGTCCCGGTTGACACACCATCATTCCTTCTGCTTGACTCACCTTGAACTGGTCTAGGTAGAGCACCTTCAGCACTGCCCCTTGCATCCTCCTTTTCTTGAAATCTTCTAGCAATGGAGTCAGCAAATTCTTGGCGTTCATTGTCATTTCTTCTCATGCAACCCTGGATTTCAACCATCTGATTCTTCACCAAACTGAATTCTTCCAAAGTTTCCTTGTGGCGTTCATCGTTGATTTGCATTTCAATATCAAATAACTCGGTTTGACTATTGACAAGTTGTTTTACAAACTTTGAGAAGTTCACGTTCGCGATATGAGTCTCATATGTGTTCTTCTTCAAGGTGTTATCCAGTACAGTGAGGACCTTGCAAATATTGTGAAAGTTCTCCCTTTCTTCTTCCCTTGAATTCATTGTCTGACACATAGTCTTCTGAATTGAGGAGAGCATAGACCTCATAGATCTTAGCACTTTATTTCCTCCAGCAGATGACTCTTCGTGAGACGACACTTCTTCAGATTCTACTGCCATACTTTGAATAGGCTCAAAGTTTGTATGAACCTGCAAGGATTGCTCCGTTTGATTCATTTCAGCATTCTTAGCAGCTTTGTCTAGTTTTTCTTCTTCAATTTCTTTTCTGCCCTCTCAAATCTTTCAAGCAAATTTACAGAGTAGTGACGGGGAATGTTGATGTTTTCGTGAACACTTCCCACAACACCATCGGGAAATAAGCGGGGCTTCACAAATGTTGGTTGTTGTTCCTGTTCCTCCTCAGATGAGAAACTCCCTTCTTCATTGTCTTTCTCTTTGGAGGGTTCCCCCTCAGTTCTTGCAGTTTCTGGCTGAGTGACCTCGGCCAGTTTTTCTTGAACAACCTCTATCGCAACAGGGGTTAAAATCACTTCATCTTCAATAGGAGCTTTCAAAGCCTCCTCAGTCACGTCTTCTATGATGACTTCTTCATTATTTGTCTCAAGAGCTCGTTCAGGCTCTTGAACATTCACATCTCCTTCTTCTTCATTCGAAAGTTCTTGGACAGGATGATCTAGAATGCGTCTCTCTTCGGCAGAAAGATTCCCGAATTCGATCAGGAGAGCAGCATCTAGTTCATCAGCATCATTATCAGCGTCTTGAATGTCCATAGCTTCTTCTTCGTTGAGAGGTTCTGCGCTAGAGTAATCGGCACCATGAATGTGTCTAGAAGTAGCAGTGACATAACTTTCCAGGATATCATTCAACTTTTTCAATAATTTTGCTTCAACATCAGCTCTTTTTGCATCAGGGTTGAAGTTAGCTTTCCTTGCTTTATAAATTGGAAAGAGAGCTTTTCCAAGAATACAAGCTTCCACCAGTTCTCTTTTATTCAGAGCTTCACCTACATCTGAAGTTCTAGCCTATTTCAAGGCTTTCTTTTCGTTTGCCACCCTCTTCTTCCATTCTTTTGTTATGGCAACGTTAGACAGAGAGTCTATGTACTTGGAGGACAGCCTCTCCATGGACCAGGAATAATAGATTTCTAATTTCTCAGCAGAAAGAGCTTTAACTTGATCAAGAATAAGATCAACGATACCTCTTGCTTCAGATACCTTCTCAGGAGCTTGAGTTGCAATGGATTTTCCTTTTCCAACAACCTCTACGGGTTTTGGAGCTGGTCTAGGCTCACCAATCACAATTCCTCTTGTCCATTTTTTGGACCGCAACAGTTCGAAGGCAGATTGAGGTTTCATACAAAGCTCAGCAGGAAGCTCTCTACAAACAATTTTTCCGACCACCAAGGAATCTTTGGGAGCAGGAATATTGGGTTCACCAGCAACAAGGGTAAGAACAGTACCTTGTTCTGGTTGCGACGACTCTGTAGCACCGGCGGCTACATGATCAGATTGCATAACAGGAGACTCAACCCTGTCAACAGTTTCATCATTTGGACCGGCTGACTCAACAGCAGGCCCTTCAGCAGATTCTCTCAAAGGAGAGAAAACAGATTCAGCTTGTTCCACTACGGGAACATCAAATTTTGGCACATCAGCCAATGATTTAGAAGACTTTACCTTAGCAGATTTAGATGCGCAGGGCGCCTTTGTCTTCTTCTCCTTTGAGGCATAAGACCTCGAAGGTTTCCTCAAATAGGTTGAGGGAGTGGATAACGATGACATCGGGGTTGCAACAAGTACGCCTGGACCTTGCTTTACCCTTGAATCAACAGATTCTGAGTTCTTCTGATTTGGGCTTTTCATACTGGAGGAACTGGCCTTCGATTCGATCACAGTTTTGGTTCTCTTTGTCCCTGTTGACAGAACAGAAGCAGAAGGCTTTGATCGGGTGGAAGGCTTTCCACCGGTCTGGTAACTAGAAGCACCAGATGCAGATTCAAGGTTGCTCTTCAACCTCGTCAGAGTGCTAGCCACCGTAAGAGCAGTAAAAACTCTTGGAGAGTTCATCTGCGCCGGTTCACCAACAGGAACCCCAAGTGCTTCAACAAGTGACTCAGTTGAGTCGCATACGTTATACTCTCCTTGTTTGTCTGGCTGATAGAGTAACACAGATTCTGAAAAAGGGTATGAGCCCAGTTTACTTAGATCCCTTTCGAAATGGCACAAATATAGTCAAAACGGTCTTGACTATAGAGATGGAAGGAACCAGCCTTCCCTTACAACGCCTTTGAATACCTTCTTGTATCCATTCACATGGATCTTAGAGCCGTCTGTAGAGAAAGTTGTCTTCATTTCCTCCATGATTTCTGAAGAGAGCACCAAATCGAACAGATGACCCTCCGTCGAAAGTTCAAAGAACTCCGCATATACTGCTTCGTCAAAAGAAATCTCCGTTCTGTTGACGGTTCCTACGATGGAATCATCCACCATAACTGTTGTCTTGAAGAACTCGCGAACTTCGTCTTCATAGAAGATGAACAGTCTGCCAAGATACTTCCTTAACCCAAAATATTCTAGGGTTTAGAACATCTTCACCACCTCCGGTTGATCAAAAGAATACACCGATGGAAAGTCCACCTGCAAAGTACAGTGACCGAGAGTGATTTTCTTCACCATTTTTGATAGAATGTGAATCGACAAGATATTTCAGAGAGATTTAGTGAGAGAAATGCAAGAAAGCTAGGGTTCTTAGAAATTTCGAGAGATTAAAAGTTTTCAAAATCATGCAAAAATGTCCTTATATAGATGAAAGAGGGAAATACAGAGTAACCGTCTATTCTAGGGGTATGGTCTATTAATAAATGTTAGACGTCCTTTTTCAAGAAATCATCATTAAAAGTGAGGGTATATCAGTCATTTTCTCTAACTTGATAGACACGTGTCTTCATGTTATTAAGAGATGACTGTTCGATATGTTGAGCGGGAAAATCAGATAGCTCTCAGCGTGGGACAGCTGTCCTTGATCAGTCTAATCGGCACGTAGTTAGACGTTTTTCTTACTCCACAAATCCAATATAACACAGCGTCTATTAGATGGATGAGTGTATTAGACGCATGCGTCTAATTCCGTGTTTATAACAAATTCGTCTAATGTTTATTAGACGTGTACATCTAATTCCGCATAAACACCACGTGTTAGACGTGAGCATCCTTTTTCTCAAGACGTAAAAACGTCTAACGTCTATTAGACGTGTCCGTCTAATTGTGTAGGTATAAAACCTCAACATATAGACTTAGATGTATGGATTGTGAGCAAAAATACGTCTAAGTACATACTATTTCTTTTAGACACCCTTGTCTAGTTGGACCGATTAAGGATATTCGTCTAGAGAATATCTTTAATTCCACAGAAATTTTTCTTCTCATAATGAATATGGACATTAGAGTTTTATAAACACTTTTTGTGGTCCGAAGACCAAAAACATTTTTAACAGATAAAAACATTTATTCTTCCAGAATGGCAAGTGCCATGGTTGATCTTTCAAGCTGTGTACTCAGAGGAGTACTCTTCTAGCTTCCTTCCTGCTATTCTCCTACATCACCTACAAAATAAACTATATACACATTTTGGTACCCATACTTAATTGGGTCCTCGATCAATTAGTCCCTTAGAATCCATATTTGAGTTATTCTAATGGACTTCCCATTTTGTGTTGTGGTTAATGCATAAGATTTTGACTTAGCAGATGACTTCCTGCTAGCCACTGATCCTTTGACTTTTGAAGAAGATTTTCTTTTAAAACTCCTTGACTTAAAGTCAGGTTTTAAATTACCAGACTTATTAGCTTTTTCTAGCTTATTCTTGAGACAGCTAACAGTTGGTGGAACATAATCTATTTCATTTTTGAAAGCAACTTCTTCATGAATAGGATCAGATTCAATGCCAGTCATACTTCCTTTGACAAAACTTATTGGCTTAAGTTTGTCATTTGGCTTTGACTTTTTGCAGGACAGGTTAGGATCATTTCTATAAAATCCCAATCTGAATCTAGATCCAGCAGGTTTCAACATGCTGATCTGATATTTGACAGCATCACCAGACCTTGTCCATGCACAGACAATGTAGTTAAGCCTTTTGTTTTCAGATGAAAGAGTTTGAATCTGTTCCTTGAGCATCTCATTCTCAGATGAGATCTCTTCATCTTCTTTTCAAAAACATGTGACTCTTCCTCTTTAGACAGATTTGGTTCATTTAAATCTGATGAAGATTTAGTTTTATTTAGAGATTCTGCTAGTTTTCTGTACTCGATGACCATGTCATCTAGTGCAGCTACCAGTTGTTCCCTTGAAAACCTTTTGGAAGCGAAATCAAATACCTCAGTCTCCTGAGTTCCTTCTTCATCTTCTCTGGCCATGAAGCAAGCCACGTCTTCTTCATCACTTTCACTGGATGAGAAGTACGAGCCACGATTGCTTCCTCTGTTCTTTCTATCACCAGCCATAAGAGCCTTCAGCTCTTTTCCATCATCCTTGGCGTCTTCACGCTTTGGCTTCCGGCATTCCGATGCATAATGACCTTTAATACCACAGTTAAAACAGGTAACATTAGCTTTAGATTTTCTATTATCATTAGAATTTGAAGAGTTTGAGTTATAGTTGCTCTTCTTCATGAAGTCGCCAAACTTCTTCACAAAGAAAGACATGGCATCGCTGCTCAACTGCTGAGCTGCTATCTTCACGTCCGGAGCGGTTGGTGGCTCTTCGGCAGTCACCAACGCCTTGGCAATAATAATGAACGTGGGTTGATCTTCTTCCATCCTACAGTTCAGCTCGAACTCATAGGCCTTCAGGTTAGCAAAGAGATCAAAGAGAGAGATCTTGTTAAGATCTTTGGATTTTCTTATCGCCATAATTTTTATGTCCCATTCTCTTGGAAGAGCACGCATGACTTTGATAGCAAGCTCCCGGTTGCTATAAGTCTTGCCTAGGATGGACAGAGAGGAGACGATCTTGCTGAATCTGGTGTCGAAATCGTTCATTGTTTCACTAGGACGCATTTTGAAGTTGTCGAACTGTTGAGTAGCAACCATGATCTTGTTTTCCTTGGTTTGCTCAGTGCCCTCACACAATTGAGTGAGTCTGTCCAAGACCTCTTTAGTAGTGTCACATTCGATGATGTAGTTGAACATACTGTCATCGAGAGATCTGTATAGAACATCAAGAGCCATGTTGTTGAGGTTATTCTGCCTCTATTTATCAGTAGTCCAGTCGGCCTTCTCCTTATCAATCTTGATAGGACCTTCTGTGACAACACTCCACATCTCATCATGGAGAGAAGAGAGATGATCACGAACTCTTTTCTTCCAAACAATGTAGTTTTCACGAGAGAAGGTTGGAATGGCTGTAGCACTGGCATCTTTGGGTATGTTCGACATATTTCAGGAAAGGCTTGAGAATAGAAACAAGGCTCTGATACCAATTGATAGGATCGACTTTATCGATAGAGACGGGGGCTAAGGATGAAGGCTTATGAAAAACAGTTTGAAAGAAATCCTGTTAGGGATTTAATTCACTTTCTATTCTACGTTAATTTGTGTAAACACTTGAAACAGATTTAAGGCGGAATTGTTTACTTGGGTTTGAAGCACAAGATGAAATATGAAAAGATGACAGAAATGAAGAACACAATAGTTTGTTTATAGATGTTCGGAGAAACTCTCCTACGTCACCCCTTCTTCCAACCACCGGAATGATTCACTATAAGATGATAAGAATCAAATACTGTTTACACACACACTTAGCTCACTATTGAACTGAACATTTTTTGTTCAATTACAAGATGAAGAATATCACTCAGCTAAAGGTGTTTTGATTCTAGCTCTCTCTTTCGATTCACACACAGTACAATCAAAAAGAAGCTTCACAGAATAAGTTCAGTAAGCAAGATGATTGAGTAGTTTCTCTCTCTGCAAAATTAGACTACTTGTTCGTTCGTGTAAGGAAAAAGTTCAAGGTAAGATCCAGTCCTTCATCTGTTGTCCTTAAGATTGGTTAAATACATAGCAGGAGCTAACGGTCGAATCTTCAAGAATGATACGTGGCACTCTTCCATTGGAAAGCCTCCATTGTACACAGCAGATTCTGAGCACAAGGATCGTGGCCGTACAGAACTGGTAGTGCGTCGAATATTCCATCAGGGATGTACCTGAAAAACGGGTAATGTGAGGAAAATTCTCTTACGTGGCATTCCTTGATTGGATGCATATATCTTTTGTACTAATCTTCACTAGAAAGTAGAGCAGGAGTAGGGAACAGCTATAGCACGTGGGTAGGAGAAATGATAGATTCAAGCGTACTGTTTAAACTGAGCATTAGACGTATTTCAGTTAGACGGATTGTGAAGAAAATCTGTCTAATGAAATAAGTCATCTCCTTTTAACAGAAAAACGTCTATTAGACCGCCTGGTCTAATAGAATTAGACTCGCGTCTAATTACAATAACCATTAGACCGGTACGTCTAACTCCACTGAGTTAGACTACACGTCTAATTCTGGTTCTACCTCAGACTTGTCTGAAGGAGTTAGACTCACGTCTAACTTTAATATCAATTAGACTACCCGTCTAATTATTCAATAACCATTAGACGGGCACGTCTAACTCCACTGAGTTAGACTGCACATCTAATTCTGGTTCTACCTCAGACTTGTCTGAAGGAGTTAGACGCACGTCTAACTTTCATATCAATTAGACTACCCGTCTAATTATTCAATAACCATTAGACGGGCACGTCTAACTCCACTGAGTTAGACTGCACGTCTAATTCCGGTTCTACCTCAGACTTGTCTGAAGGAGTTAGACGCACGTCTAACTTTCACTAATTAGACTACCCGTCTAATTATTCAATAACCATTAGACTGACACGTCTAACTCCATTGAGTTAGACTGCACGTCTAATTCTAGTTCTACCTCAGACTTGTCTGAAGGAGTTAGACGCACGTCTAACTTTAACTAATTAGACTACCCGTCTAATTATTTAGTAACCATTAGACTGGCACGTCTAACTCCACTAAGTTAGACTGCACGTCTAATTCCGGTTCTACCTCAGACTTGTCTGAAGGAGTTAGACGCACGTCTAACTTTCACTAATTAGACTACCCGTCTAATTATTCAGTAACCATTAGACTGGCACGACTAACTCCGCTGAGTTAGACTGGCACGTCTAATTCCGGTTCTACCTCAGACTTGTCTGAAGGAGTTAGACTCACGTCTAACTTTCATATCAATTAGACTACCCGTCTAATTACAAAAAAAAATATTAGACTACACGTCTAACTCCGATGATTTAGACTGTACGTCTAATTACGAATATATTAGACTTACGTCTAATTCCGTGTATTCATTAGACCATCTGTCTAATTCTTTACATCTATTAGACTACACGTCTAACTCCGATGAGTTAGACTGTACGTCTAATTCTATTAGACTTACGTCTAATTCCGTGTATTCATTAGACCATCCGTCTAATTCTTTACATCTATTTGACTACACGTCTAACTCCGATGAGTTAGACTGTACGTCTAATTCTATTAAACTTACGTCTAATTCCGTGTATTCATTAGACCATCCGTCTAATTCTTTACATCTATTAGACTACACGTCTAACTCCGATGAGTTAGACTGTACGTTTAATTCTATTAGACTTACGTCTAATTCCGTGTATTCATTAGACTTGCGTCTAATTCTTTACACCTATTAGACTACACGTCTAACTCCGATGAGTTAGACTGTGCGTCTATTTTTATGCAAATGAAAATCAAAATCGGTCTAGTGACCCTCATTAGATCCAAGTCTAATAACGTATTGTCTCAATACACCTGTATCAACACTCAAAAGTTATTTCATCATCAAAATATCAGAGGGTAAATTATTTCAATATTTAATCAAAATAATTTGACCTAACAAAATTCATATTCATGCTTTTTGTATTGGTTTATGCATTTTGTCTAATTTATTCCAATGTGCAGGAGAAGATTGAGGATCTGTTGAATAAGATTGATGATGTGGAGAAGGTGAATGAGAATATTGAGGAAGATGTGGAAAATGTGAATGAGAAGATTGAGGAAGATGTGGTGAATGAGAAGATTGAAGAGGATCGGGTGAATGAGAAGATTGAGGATGTGGTGCTGAAGGATGATGATGTGTTTGCAGATAAGGAGGGCAAGAAGAAGGTGAACAAGAAAAAGGTGGACAAGAAAAAGAAGGTGGACAAGAAGAATGTTCAGATGAAGGTGGAGAAGAAGGAAGACAAGGAGGAGGAGGATGTGTTTGTGGAGTAGAAGGATTTTGATAAGAAGATGGTGGAGAAGAAGGTAGATAAGGAGAAGGAGGATATGTTTGTGGAGAAGGTGGAAAAGAAGAAGGAAGACAAGGTGGAGGAGAAGGAGGACAAGAAGAAGGATTTGGAGAAGAAGGACAAGCATAAAGGAGAGGAGGATGTGGTGGAAGTAAAGGATACTTCTGCAGTCCAATAAAAGAGAAAGAGGTTGAGGTCGAGACTACTTACTCCCTACACTGACCCTTCTGGAAAAACAATGAGGGTCAAAAATCCAATCAAGGTCGATCCTTTGGTGAAATTTGATTCAGAACTGCTGAAAAAGTTGCCGAAAAAAATAAATTTAAAATGGTGGATGTCAATACTAGCTCTACACGCTATAAGTTCTTCTATACAATGCTAAGGAAATCTAAGTGGCTCATTGATGAGGTATTCTTCATTATAGAGTATTCACGCTTTTTATATAATTCACGTGTATTGTTCCATCATTCTTATTGTATAATTCACGCATATTGTGCAGGAGATCAATGCTGCATGTTTAAACCTCTAGTTGACTTTAGAACAAAATGAGAAAACCATCCGTAATTTTCCACTCTCCATCAAAGTAAACAATTACTTGAGCTGCAATTGAAAATAGTTCAACGTTAATTATACGCGTATTGTAATGTTCTTACTTACTTCTATTGTTGGTTTTTGAAGATGGCGTCAACCATAACTGATGAGGAGTTTCCTTCTAGTAATTTCATGGAAATCCAATGCAGCAACTTTCCCGTAAGTTTGCTGCAATGGATCTAATGGATAGGAGCCCCCTATCCAATATGTCCATTAAAGTAAACTTGTGGGCGATTCTTGCCACATTGTATTTCCATGAAACCTAGTAGGAATCTCCTCATTAATGAGCAATACGCGTGAACAACAATACGCCTGAGTGAGCAACAATACGTGTGAGTGAAATCTGTCTTTGTTCATAATATATTATTCGCATATTCATTTAAATTTAGGAGTTATCGAATCAATAACTAAGAATATAACCTATTTATACTATAACATAGTGTTCATAATCACTAACTAAGTAATCATCAAATCAAATAACATAAAATAAACATACCCATTTGAGAACGAAGAGTCGTGGGTCTTCAGTTGCTAATCTTGAATGAACAGAGAGGTCGTGGTCGTGATCTTCAGTTGCTAGTCGTGGTTGTAGCAAAGGGAGCGGGAGGGAGGGATATGGTTTTTAGAGTTGGAGAAAGATAGTCGTGATTTGAAACACTTTTTTTTTTAAAATGAGGGCAATTAAGCTTCATATACTATTAAATACGCGTTTTACATTTTATGCGTGTTATGTAATATGCATATTTCATTATACACATATTACAAATACACGTACAATGTAAAAAACGCATTATGAAATACGTAAATTACATAATGCGCATATTATGTAATATGCGTATTTCATTATACACGTATTACACAATACGCGCATTATGTAATCTATATATATATATAATGATGCTTAATTTTTAAAGTGTCTAGATTATCGAGTCGAGAGTTGTGGTTAATTTGGATATATGTGAGAGTAAATGGATACTTGAGTCGGATTGTGGGTTGATCCGCCCATAAACTTAAAACGGTTAAAAATAAAATTAAAAATGCTATAGATATGGTTCGAATTTGCAATACACGGTAATGAGCGGTAAGGGGGTGTCTCGGGGGAAAAACGGACATTTGGCAGGCCGAAAGTGTCATTTTCGCAAAGTTTATTAAGCGTGGGTTATTTTTCGAATTTGACCCATTATCAAGGTCATTTCGTCAAATTTCCCAATTAATGAGTACATCAATTAACTTTCTCTCTTTATTGATGAGGAGGAAGTAGAGAAAAAATGACTGTATTTTAATTTTGGGACCATTACCGTTACAAAATAATCAATACAATGTTAGTTAATTTGATTTTGTTATTTCTAATTTAGCACTTCATAAAATTAGAAATATCACTTATGGTATACTCACTTTATATTTATAAAAAATATACTCATAAACCATAAATTTGGTTTCACATTAGATTACATTATTTTGGCTTATATAATAGATGACATCTACTCAATTACTTATTATACAAATAACCCATAAATTTCATAAATCTCCCTTAAGTCATTTATGTACAAAAATAAATGTGTCAATCTTAATGCACTTAAAACTTTGTCTCATCACAATCATATATTGTATAAAAAAATTATCAATTAATTATATCAATGTAGGACTAAAAAGCATATCATGCACGGTGATCTTTTTATGTCAATTTTAACTAGTCATATTTGACTTTATTGAGATCATACTTTAAACATAATTATACAAAGTGTAATAAACTATATAATACTAAATTTCTTATTAAAATAAAACTTCATAAACATCTATAAATCAACTAAACTAGAAGACAATCAAACTACAAACTCACTTAAAATATAGATGACCGATCTCTATGACAACCATATGAGTAGTATGCTCATGAAAGACACTAGACGTAAAACTTTTTGTCAAGGGTTCCACTATCATAGAGTTTGTACATATATTACCTACATATTTTAACAAAATTTGCCCACTCTCTATCATTTGTTTTACAACAAGGAACTTCATATCAATATACTTGACTTCATCAAGCTCATGTTATTGTTGTTATTGTTAAAATATAATATAACTGATTTATTATTAGAAAATAATTCAGAGGGTCTTCAATCCCCTTCCTGTGTATACAGACCAATGACAATTTATTTTCTTCATCAATATCATCTAATTTGACGCATCATAAAATTTCATAAATTTCATTGCCATAGTGGATGAAGTCGTAAGTGTTTGTTTGACACAAGAAATAACTTCAACTCGCATGAAAATGTAACCCGAAGTGGATTTCATATTGTCTTGGCATTCCACAAGATCGAGTTAGAATAATTAATGATCTCAAGACTATCTCGCCTTCTATACGTGAGCATTTAATTTTTAATTATTTTCAAGTATCTCATAACTTTTTAGCTACTTAATGTCAAAAAAAATTATGGTAAACAAAATTCTATCCACATATAAAATTATAAAATGTGTTTACTCCAACTAAACTTTTGATACACACAATCAATAATTAAATTCATCTCAAAAACCAAATAAGAGAATTATTTCGTGAAATTTATGGTACCACTCATTAAATGTTTGTTTAAGTCCATAAATTTTTTTTATTTTAATATGCAAACCATATAAATTGGGTCTCCCGACATAAAGTTTTATGATTGCACCATATAGACTATTTTTTCAATGTATCCATTGAAAATGTTGTCTTAACATCAATTTGGTGAAGCTCCATATCAAAATATGAAACAAGTCTCATGATTGTATTTAAAAAGTCCTTCAATAAAACTAGATAATTAAAATGTCTCTCTTTAAAGTTAAATAATTTCTTTCGAGAATAATCTTTTGCTACAAAACAAATCTTATATTTGTCAATATTACCCTTTAAATTTCAATTAGTTTAAAAAATTCATTTACAACCAACATATTTTTTTTTTCTTTTGGTAATGTGACAAGTTCCCCAAATTTTATTGTCATGCATTGACTTATACTTTTCGTTCATTGTACGAATTCATTTTTCAAAATTAGTATCCTTCATAACATGTTGGAATCTTATAGCGCAATCTTCCATTATGCCACCGCTAACATCATTCTTGTAAAGAAAAACTATATAGTCATTCGATATATCAGTTCTCCTTTATAGTGAATAATTTCTTGATCAAATATATTGTTGCTCTTAATTTTGAACTTGATCATCAATAAGAATAAAATCCATATCAATGCTAAATGAATTTGGGATATGAACAAGGTCTTCCTCAATAGAAATTATTAAATCTAAATCATCTTCAAATACAATCATTTTTTCCCTCAAACTCAATATCCTAAAAATATTATTGTCGCGTCTAAAAAAACTATCTTTACATCATAAAATTTATTGCCTTTTAATCGCTCATAACATCCAATAAAATGGTTGCTCACATTTATAAATTTAAGTAAAAACTAAATTCAAATAGTGATTTATTCAATCTCAAAATACCTAAAGCAACATTAATATTATTTTTTTAGACAATAATATTATTTTTTAATAATATTTTGTTATGATAATCAAACATTAATAATAAGAGATGACAAATAATCAATATATTTTTGAATAAATTAATTATTCACATAATAAAATTTTCTAATTATTAAATGTTTACCATCAAAAGAATTATGCAATCAGTAAATTAATTATTAACCTTTAGGACAAATAATATAATTAAATGAACTAGATTGATTATCTTGTTTTAATATTACCTATTTTTACTTCTACAATTGAAGGAACATTTTCAGCAATGAAGAAAATATAGACGGAATTTTGCAATAAAAAATATGATAATTTTTATGTCGATTATTTGACCCTCTATATTAAACATGATTTAGCTAAATATGTAGATATAAACTTTATTATTTATGAGTTTTAATTACACTCATGAAATATATATATATATATATACAAAAATTAACACATATTTTTTCATCAAATTTAAAAATAAGATAAAAATGTATAAACTCATATTAAAGGATTATAAAACAATATTATATATAACCTAGCAAAAAGTCCGTGCGTTTGCATGAATATGTAAGTTAACACAAAAAATGAAAATCGAAAAAAAAAATTAAATCTTATATTTTTTTCATCTTAATAAACCACTAAATTCTTGTAGTTGTCCACGCTACTTAAATCTACCATTCAAATGGATTCCTTTGTGTTATTCTTAGAGATTATAATATCAACAGATATTATAATAATTAGTCTAAGTTGTAAACATAAAAAAAAATATAAGATGAAATAATAACTGGAATGAATATCGATAATTGGACAAAAAAGTTTACTACATTTTTTTAAGGTTGTAAAGATCGTAATTGGACACAACACGATGAATCAAAAGTTCTAATTTCTCAAAATTTATAACTATAAATATCATTTAAAAGTCCTACCAATTTGAGACTATAAATATCAAACAAAACTTTTATTCATAGTATCGATTCAATCAAAACTTATCCAAATTAAATAACAAAGATTAATAAACACGATTGAAATCATCATCTGATAAGGATTTCGTGGTTCTACACATTCAAAATACCAAAATAAAGTAGATATTGAAGAACCAACAATATAACATTAAAGTTAAAATATGACAAAAAAAATAATAAAGTTAATAATAATAATAATAAAAATAAAGTATCCATTGTTTATGAATTTACTTGTACCACCTAACAATTTTTCTAAAATTTTGTAAAATGAAACTCATTCTTTTTGTTGGTGTGGACATGCTTATAATCCAATTCTACAATATTTTCATTAATTAGTTATAAATTATGGCTGAAATAGAACTGAAGGAGTTTGTTTTATTTGATGTTAATTATTTGGATAAATTATTAATATATAAGCTATGCTTCCCTTCAGACTAATTTGAAGGAGTTAGACTACACGTCTAACTCTCATCTGTTAGACGACACGTCTAACTACGTCTGTTAGATATGCACGTCTAACTACGTATCCGTTAAACTGCACGTCTAACTACGTATGTTAGACTGCACGTCTAACTACGTTTTCCTTCAGACTAATCTGAAGGATTTAGACTACACGTCTAACTCTCATCTATTAGACGACACGTCTAACTATGCTTGTTAGACTTGCACGTCTAACTACGTATCCGTTAGACTGCACGTCTAACTTCGTCTCTTAGACTACACGTCTAACTACGTTTCCCTTCAGACTAATCTGAAGGAGTTAGACTGCACATCTAACTATCATCTATTAGACGACACGTCTAACTACGCCTGTTAGACTTGCACGTCTAACTACGTATCCGTTAGACTGCACGTCTAACTGCGTCTGTTAGACTGCACGTCTAACTACGTCTGTTAGACTGCACGTCTAACTACGTTTATTAGACTACACGTCTAACTACGTATCTATTAGACTACACGTCTAACTACGTATCTATTAGACTACACGTCTAACTACGTATCTATTAGACTGCACGTATAACTACGTATCTGTTAGACTGCACGTCTAACTACGTATTTGTTAGATTGCACGTCTAATTATGTATCTGTTAGACTGCACGTCTAACTACGTATCCATTAGACTACACGTCTAACAACGTCTATTAGACTGCACGTCTAACTACGTTTGTTAGACTGCATGTCTAACTCAATGCGTCTAATAGCCAATAAGTCTAATGAACCCCATTCATACTTAGTATAATATATCATGTTTTCGATACACCTGCACCAAAAACAATTAGATGACTTAGTTTATGTTTTATACAAAATTATCATCAAAATTACGATAGTCAAAGTAATTTGACCCTTAGTCAAAATAATTTGACCCAACATAGTGTGACACGAGGACTTTCGAGGGGTTAACCCATCCTAGTACTATTCTCGTCCAATCACGCTTAGCTGCGGAGTTCTATTGGGATCTTATGTATTAGTGATGTTATGATCGCACCCGTTATAAGATGAACAATGTATTTATTTTATATATCATCATTCAATTAAAACAAATTATTTTTTCACGAAATTCGAAATGGACGAGTTTTAAACAACCGAAGGCCTTTTACGACCTCGTTTTTTCAAATCGATCCATTTTCACGCTTTTTTTTTCCCATAAAAGCATCAAAAAATAATCAATATGTTCGAAATTAACGTTTTTTTAAAATCATACATTCTCACGTTTTTATTTTCTATTTTTTTTCATAAAACATTAAAAAAACTTAAAATTGTCCATTTTATGATATTTTGTATATTGTTTTTTGTAAAAACATCAAAACCAAATTTAAATGTTCGAAATTAACGTGTTTTTATAAATCGTACGTTTTCACGCTTTTATTTTTTGTTTTTTCGTAAAAACATCAAAAAACAATTAAAACATTCAAAATTATCATGTTTTATTTTAAATCGTATGTTTTCACGTTTTTATTTTGTGTTTTTTTTGTAACAACTATAAAAAGATTTCAAATTGATATGTTTTTATGATATTTTGTATGTTATTTTAATTGTCTTTGCATTGTTGAATAGTAATGGAGTTTTATACAATGTTTTTCATCTTTTTCTTTATTAGTTTGTATTCATGACTTCTTAATTTTATAGAAAGTTTCTTCATGATATGCCACAAACAAAAACGATGACAAGTTTTAGGAAATACATGCTCAATTGCAATTGTCAAAGATCGATATTGTTATGTGATTATGGCATTTGGGGAAATGTTAACGCATCTTTACTAAGAAACTAGTAAAAAAAGAAGGCCCTTCTTTCGAAAAGTAAACTTGATTCTTTCTTGCTTTAGTTTGAAATAAAGGTCGAGTGCCCTTCCTTCAACTTAATGGCTCCGCCCTTTCTATTCATCTATTTTATAAAATGGATATTTATGGTGAAACTCAATCTCATTTATCAAGCTTATCTCTTTCAGCAACTGAACGGGTTTTGGTTCCTTTCCTGCTATGTCACAGAAGACTAGCGTCTTCCTCATCTTTCATTATTTATATTTTATGTCCTGGAACATAAATATTCGTTATACCCCATTATGAATCGCCAAAGTTTTCCTACTTCTCTATTATTCCTATCAGATCCAAAAGCTTTAAGGTTGGTCCAATCTGAGCGCTTATTTCCTTCTTCTTTGCCTCTCCTCTTCTGCTTGAATTGATCCGAATTTGTAGATTAGTATAGTGATGGATTTTGACTAACTTGACTATGGGCTCTTTTTTTAACTAAGCGTTAGAGTCATGCTCTTTAAACGCCCTAAGAAAGATGGGCGTAAGTCATCGCTTCCGAAAAAAGTTTTTATTTTCAACGAAACACTTACATGTTAACCAAGTTATGAACAACTAAGTGAAAGACTCTGAATCTTCACTTGACAATAAGCCACAACCAAGTAAAATAGATTGACCATGATGATTGATCCCGACAAATGGAGAAAAGGGCATGTCATAACGATTAGTCAAATAGGTTGTATCAAAAGTGATAACATCAGAGAAATACTCATAGGCAGTCTCCTACACCTTCCATTTTCCCAAAACACGTTTATAATTCGGGATTCCTCATCCAAATCAAGCAAGTAGAAAAATTATAGTTTCTACTATGCATTCTTAAGAAATAATTATTAAGTACTTCAGCATCCTCACTCCCTAACCTCAACCTTCGAGTTTTTATAATGAAATTTCTACATGTTCTCCCATCAAAAGATATGTTATGATACCCTGTAGCTTCCACTACAAATGATTGAAAACTTTTGGACAAAGTTATTCCAGCTTCATCGTTTAATTGCAATCTCCTATTTGCATGTGTGTCCATTACTTTGTAGGATCTAATATGTCATGTCTTCCTAGGACTTAATGTATGGTTATGCTCAAGACATACGCTTGTTATCACAAATTCTCCTTAATTTTAGCTTTCAATTTGTCTTAGTTGTAGGTCTAGATTGTAAAACATTCATTGGACTTACTTTTGACATAAATAATGATGGAGTATTTTTGCTTACCATTTTTATCATTTTGGTTCCTACTTTATGAATGCCAAATCAAATTAATTGGGCATATGATGAATATAATTCACAAAGTTCTTCTTCAGAGGAAAAGATCATTCCAACATTGGAATTTTACTACGAAAATGTCATTCCAAAAAGAACATGAACTTGTGTAAAAAATATAAGGTTTTTTAAACTGAAAAGTTAAAAGAACATGGTTGTAAAAATATGGCCATCAAATTGCTTAGAAAAAAAGATTTTTTTTTTAACTGGAAAGTTAAAAGAACATGGCGTTGGTAGGCGCTGAACATTGAGTTCATAGGAGTTAAACATGGAGTTGTAAGGCGTTGAAAATGCAATTGGTTTGAAAAAATCTAAGTTTTTTTTACACAAAAAGGCGTTAAACACTGAGTTCACATGCGCTAAACATGAAGTTATAAGGCGCTAAACATGAAATTGGTCTGAAAAAAACTAAGTTTTTTTTAATTAAAAAAGGCGTTTAACATGGAGTTCATAGGCGCTGAACATGGAGTTGTAAGGAGATGAATATGAAATTAATTTAAAAAAAACTTGAAAAGTTAAAAGAACACGGCCTTATAAAAACATGAGAATGTTCTTCAAATACATATTAATTTAACTATCACCAACATCACTTCATATTGTGTATTTTGATTTTAACTTCACTTCCCAAACATGAAATTTGTAGAAAAAAAATACAATTTTTTAAAAGAGAAATGATTGGGAGATGGAATTTGAGGGATGGAATGATGTGGCGTAATTTGATTAGCCAAAAAAATAACAAATTTTTTCTCTCTTCTCTCTCTCATCACATTTTATCCTTTTTCAACTAGTGATGTAGTGACACATGATTCTCTCCCCCATTCCCTCCTCAAATTCCCTCTCTCTATCACTCCTCTTTTTAAAATTAAAAAATTATAAGAACATGGTCTTATTATTGTTTTTACAAGTGCATGTTCTCAATTAAAACATGGCATTGTTCGATATCTTTTGGGTTCAATAGACGATTTGTTTAATGTTTTACCTTCTTCGATGTTATCTCTGTTGCATTCCTGAACATTAAAGCCGAAAAAAACGTTATCTATACAAGATAAAAAAACAAAAAAAAATTATAGTGTTTGAGTATCACACAATGAATAGATCTAGGGGTTTGAGTTTGAAAACGATTTTTGTTGGAGAGTGTTGAGAGATGAAATGACAAAAACGTATTAGAAATGAATTAAATCTTTTTTCATTATTTTTTTTCTTTTCTTTTTCTCTCTCCTACACATATGGAGGTCACATCGGATTAGTAATTTTATTTTCGTTTCCAGTAGCATTTTTCTATAATTGTTTTAAACTACCGTTCATTTTACTTATAAAGAATAGATGGGTGATTAATTCTCTATATAATAATAATAAAATAAATATCTTATTTTTTTTTATAATTAGTTTATCATATTATAAATTTAATCTTTAGCACTCATTTAATAAAAATTAAAAAAATAAAAGATAAAAAATATATTTAATTAATATAAAAGATTATAAATATTTGTGATAAATAAATATTTCAAAATTATTTTTATTATATAATTGATGTAACGAACCAGTCCAATCCATTCTACTCGAATAATTTACTGATAATACTAATACAAATTATTTTAAAATAATAATATGTTCGAATAATTTACATGTAATACTAATATAAATTATTTTGCGATGCACACGGATAAAAATATATTGTTACAATGTCCCGCGTTCATCAAATTTGGTGTTAAATTTAAAATATAAAATGTTATTAGCCTAGTTGATTAAAGAATTATACTTGTTTTGGTTAGGTTGCGAGTTTGAAACATACATATAACATATTTAATTTTATTTTTAACCGTTTTAAGTTAATGGGCGGGTCAACCTAGAATCCGACTCAAATATTTATTTACTCTCACATATATATTTAAATTAACCACAGCTCTCGACACGGCAATCCAGACACTTTCAAAATTAAGCATTAATATATATATATATATATATTATTTAGTTAAAAAGCTGAACTTATATTGTTACAACGTCCCGCGTTAATCAAATTTGGTGTTCAATTTAAAATATAAAATGTTATTAGCCTAATTGGTTAAAGAGTTATACTTGTTTTTGTTAGGTTGCGATTTCGAAACATACCTATAATATTTTTAATTTTATTTTTAATCGTTTTAAGTTGATGGACGGGTCAACCCAGAATCCAACCCAAGTATCAATTTACTTCACTGACACTTTTAAAATTAAGTATCATTATATATGTATATATATTGATTAGTTAATTAAAAAGTTGAACTTTTATTGTTATAACGTATAGCGTTCATCAAATTTGTTATTGAATTTAAAATGTAAAAAATGTTATTAATTTAATTGATTAAAGAGTTGTACTTATTTTGTAAAGTTGTGAGTTTAAAACATAACCAAACACTTTCAAAATTAAGCATTATATATATATATATTATTAATACAAATTATTTTAAAATAATAATCTGTTATGAAAATAATCGATTTAGAAATAAACAAACCATTTATTAAATTATGAAATACCTAAAATTCTCTCTACTCTATTAAGCTTCCTTCTTCATCGCATCCACTGTTTTGTTCCGATTACCAAATCAAGAACGTGTCTTGATCTTAACAGCGTTCTTGTTGGAAATTCGAGGCCGTCGCGATTTCTTGAAGAAGTTCGGGGTTGATGTTCGACGTTGAGTAGAGCCGTAGAGGTAACATGCCACCCTGTAACCGTGCTGGGGCAGTCACATTGACTACAGAGAAAATAACTCGCGACGACTGAATCAGCAGCTCACGCAGTATCTCGAGAAGGGATTAAAATCGAAAGAGAGGAGAGAGTGCAGGATTTGCCGAGCCACAACAAGGAGATGCGGAAGGTGACATGTCCCACGGCTTAAATTGGGTGTAATTTACTGTTTTGTACAATATGTTCCTAACCTAACCTCTTGAAGAACAGGCATAATAACCTTGGTCCAGCATTAATAGGGATTAGGGTACGTGCTCTATGTACTTTTTCTATTAAAGTTACCGAATTCCCTGTTTTTGATTCTTTCTTTCTGTTCCTGTTTGTGGCTCCAGTGGTTTCTGCAATGCATCGAGTTGCCAGTGCAGGGAATACTAACTCGGTTCGCTCTAGAAAGGAGAAAAGGCTAACGTATGTGTTGAATGATGCTGATGACAAGAAGGTAATGCTTCTCAACATCCAACTAACCTCTTTGCCGTTCCAACTTCTCCACTCTTTCTTAGTCCCACAAACCTGTTCACTGAATTGGTTCTCTATTTAGATAATAGGAAGGCCAAAAGTAGGACCCTCTTTATGTCATAGTATTGCTGTTTTAGCTGTTTTCTTTAGTCTAATGCTATTCGTGGAGTGACGAATATAAATGGTTCCACAATAAACTAAATGATTTTACTTATTCTTAGGTTTGTCAATTATTTTCACTCAAATGGAGTTTTACCTACTTTATTGGGATACTAATTTAAAACGCCTCACCAGATTGATTTCCAACAGTGCGATTTATTAGCTAATAAACTGATATTTGTATATAATTGTTCTTGGGATCTTTGATAATGTTTCAATTCAAACACAACGGTTAGTTAACTTAGTTAATTATAATCTTTTTAGATTTGGAAAAATGTTACAGAAATATGGATATTCCAACACAAAAACTATGCATAAAATGAGATCAGGGAAGGAATTTTTTGGGGTATTTCTTCATTTATTCTGCACATTGCAAGACTTCATATATGTTCACTGAGAAGTTTTATAACAATCATTGCTTTTGATATACTTTGCTAGCAAGAATCATGTCATCGGAGCGTTGCGTTCCCAAAGAAAAAAAGATTTCACATATTTAATGCATCATCATTTTGCTTAGTGTGCATGTTTACTTAAATTTCAAGGAGTAAATGTTGAAATTTGTAAAAGTTAGAATTCTGCATTCAATTTTTTGTGGCACTGTAAGTCTCCTTTGGTTGATTATGGATACCTTCTCAGATTTGGTTTTTTCCCTTTCTGTTCTTCAGTGCAAAATCTGTGTTCCTTATTTATATGAGATTTCCAGCTCTACATTTTCTTCTACCAGCCATAATGTATCAATTCTACCAATCTTAATTCTGGAATACTTTGTTTTTGTAGCATTGTGCTGGTATAAATTGCTTAGCCGTGTTAAAGTCCCCAGTGACAGATGGAACTAATTACCTCTTCACTGGAAGCCGAGATGGTACATTGAAGAGATGGGAGTTGGCTGAAGATGGAGCTACATGCTCGGCTACGTTTGAGTCCCATGTTGATTGGGTAATCTTATGTTTGAATATCTATTTGGGATTCCTTTCATCAAGGTTTATCTATAAATATTCCAATGTCTTAAAATGTCTAGAGATCTTATCTTTGGATGTATGTGAGCATCTGTTCTTTTTGTTCCTCGCAATTTTCATTACTCACATCATTTGGGTGTTAGGTCTTGTTAATCTTTTGTTGTCAAAGTAATAGCAGTCCCCGGACTCCCCCCTTTCCAAAATGCTCAGAATGTCGCTATTCTCACCTTATCTGTGGTGGTAATTGTCTTTTTCCCTTTGCATACTTAGTATACTAACCTCAAGTAGGAATTCCTAGTCAATCTGCATAATACTAGACAGGTCTGATATTTATTTTTGGACAAACTTTAAAATATGAAGTGCTATGGAAATATGTATCAAAATGAAGGTGAAATTCTAAGTTGAGTGGGTCAAATGTTGTCCTTAGTAACATAGATCTTGATCCTCTTTCAAATCTTGAAATTTGCAGGTCAATGACGCAGTCCTTGTTGGTGATAGTACCCTTATATCCTGTTCCTCTGATACTACCCTCAAGGTACTTGGTTAGATAAACTATAGTTTATTGCATTATGCGGCAATTATGGTTTAATTTTTCTACTTCAATGTTAACTAAATGGCTTGCAACAGGCATGGAATTGCTTATCTGATGGGATTTGTACCAGGACTCTTCGTCAGCACAGTGATTATGTCACTTGCCTAGGTGCAACACCAAAAAATGTATAGTCACCAATTATATATAGCCTTCTGGATATTTTTGTATAACTTGGATGACAACTTCCTGATTCTCCACTTCTTCAATTTGAGTTCTCTATTCAAACAGATTAGGTAAATCTGCTTTGTGCATTAGTGTAGTCATTCTAATACTAGTACAAACTTATGTATCACAGAGTACTATTGTTGCATCTGGTGGCCTTTGTGGGGAGGTATTCATATGGGATATCGAAGCTTCACTTAGACCCATTTCTAAGTCAACTGATGCAGCTGAAGATGACCATGCAAATGGCTTCAGTTACCCAGGGAATTCACCATCATCTACTTCCAACAGTCTGCATTCTAATGGTTCAAGCAACAATATTTCCTTGAACCCAAATCCATCTAATGGATATGTCCCAGTATCTGCCAAGGGTCATAAAGAATCTGTTTATGCACTAACAATGAATGACAGTGGAAACCTTCTTGTGTCTGGAGGAACAGAGAAGGTATCTTCTAATGTTTGCTATAGTTCTTGTTTTTTGGTTGTTGAATTCATTAAACTGCTGAGATTTGACATTCTGAATCTCTCTGCATTTGGACTCTGAGAGGTGTATTTCTTAATTTCATCCTACTCTTTAGGTTATCCGGGTCTGGGATCCCAGAACTGGTTCAAAAACCATGAAGCTCAGAGGGCATACTGATAATATCAGAGCGTTGCTCCTTGATCCTACAGGCAGGTTAGTGTTCAAGTATGGATTTTTTTGGGATTAATAAGAGTCGGACAAGGGTGACCAATCATTCTTAAAACCATTAAAAAAAACAATCTTCCTAAGGCAAAACCACTGGCGAAGAAGGAAGGAAAAACATTGTTCTGTAGCTGTGTCCTTTGAACCACGAGATTCTTCAGTTATTATGGGTTCCAACTCCTTTGATTGTTATTTATCCTTTGTGTTACATTTTACATAGACTAATTGTCAGAAGAATCAATTAAAAAAGAACCAATCTTTACAGGTACAGTGCATGAAGACATTCAATTTGACCTTAATGTTGTTCAATCATGTTTGTTAGGCATCTTCAAAGATCTTATATGCATCTTGTCTTATGTTTGGAGGCTTTATTTGAATGAAATTCCTTTGAATTTCACCTGTATTCTGTCTTGTCAACTGAAACATGCAACATTTCATCTGATACTTCTCTTTCTCACTCCTTCAAGGTTGTATAAGTAGCCCAAGAGGGGTAGATTTGAGAATTAACGTTGTTTAATTTGTTATATATGTTAGGCATCTTAGAAGATGTTATATGCATCTTGTTTTATGTTTTGGAGGCTTTATGATAATGAAATTAATTTGAATTTCACTTGTGTTCTGTCTCGTCAACTGAAATTGCAACATTTCATCTGATACTTCTCTTTCTCACTCATTCATGGAAGTATACGTAGCCCAAGAGGGGTAAATTTGAGAATTAACATTGTTTAATCATGTTTGTTGTATCTGTGAGGCATCTTAGAAGATGTTATATGCATCTTGTCTTATGGCTTGTGGAGGCTTTATGATAATGAAATTCCTTTGAATTCCACTTGCAGTGTCTAGTCATCTCAAAATTGTAACATTTAATCTGATGCTTCTCTTTCTCACTCATTCAAGGTAGTATAAGTAGTCCAAGAGGTCATAAGGAAATCATTTATCTTTCTCACTCACTCAAGGTAGTATAAGTAGTCCAAGAGGTCATAAGGAAAACATTTATCTGGCCTGACAACTCACAACAAATTCAAAAACTCAAGATCATTGTTGGAGACCCAATTTACCATGTGCAATAGATAAGCATCCCTTTAATTTACATGTTGGTTTCTTCAAGCCTTGTAAAGTCTGTCATTCACATCCTTTCCAAAAGATCTTAGCACAGAACGAAAAGGGTGCGACCTTTCCGTTCTTGATTAATTTGTTCACTAATTTTCCTAATATTCCAACAGACACAAAAGAAACAAGCTGCATCAGTTTCTGTTGTTGTAAGTTGTTCACCTGCTTTCAAAGGACATGATGTTATTGTGATACATGTCTTCTTTTACCTTAATAAGGATTTGACAGTAATTGAGTTGAAAGTTGAGGAAAGTGTAGAATTAACTCTATCTTTCTTGGAAGTTGGTGCAATTACTTGCACTCAACATGTTGCTTTGCTTACACTCTACACATTACTTGTTGTCAGTCATTGCTTTTATTACACTCAAAGTCCTTTATATATCACACATCTCTAATGTAAAATACAAGTCATATTTGAGTAAAATATTCACTCTTCACTCTCAAAAGCTCAATTCTCTACATGGTATCAGAGCAATATTGAGCTTTAAAATTTTCAATCTTTTTTTTCGATCGGCTATCTCCTATCATGGCTGGCCAAAATTCTTTCTCATCCACCATCCCTTCTGTGGATTATTCTCCTATCTCCGTCTTTAGATTTAACGGCGACAACTACCTCGAATGGGCAAGCTCCGTCAAAATGAACATTCGAGGTAGAGGAAAACTATCATTTCTTACCGGAGCCACCGTCGCTCCCAAATCCGGTGATCCCACCTATGAAGCATGGGACATCAACAACGGCCTTGTCATGTCCTGGCTTGTTAAATCCATTACTTCTGAAATGGCTAAAATCTATGTCAACGGGTATGAAACCGCAAAAGACATTGTCTACGTTGATGACATAATCATAACCGGAGACGATGAAAAAGAGATTCAAAATTTGAAAGAGTTCATTAGTAGCCGATTTGACACCAAAGATCTCGGATCTTCAAGTTTTTCCTAAGAATGGAACTTGCCCGATCAAAGAAGGGGATCTCCTTATCTCAAAGGAAATACACCATAGATCTTTTAAAGGAAACCGACATGCTTGGGTGTAAACCTGTCGACACCCCCATGGATTCGGTCCATGAACTTGGAAATAATAATGGCGATATTCCAACCGACAAAAGTAGATACCAGCGACTCGTGGGGCGACTCCTGTACTTATCTCACACTCGTCCCGACATTGGCTTCGCAGTGAGCGTTGTTAGACAATTCATGAATCGTCCCTCCGAAGATCATATGAACGCAGTTTTCAGAATTCTAAGGTACCTAAAAGGTTCTCCGAGAAAATGCCTTCTATTCACAAGTAAAGACGACAAGACAATTCGTGTGTTCACTGATGCCGATTGGGCCGGGGACATTACTGACAGAAAATCCACCTTTGGATATTGTTCATTTGTATGGGGCAATCTCTTCACATGGAGAAGCAAGAAACAATCTGTTGTCGCTCGGAGTAGTGCTGAAGCTGAGTATCGTTCTCTTGCACTCGGAATTTGTGAAGGAATTTGGATACGCCGCATCCTTGAAGAGTTAGGATTGCCTCCAGATGGACCTATTCAAATGATGTGTGACAACCAAGCTGCAATCAGTATTGCAAAGAATCCGGTTCATCATGATAGAACCAAACACATTAAAATTGATCGTCACTTTATTTCAGAGATCGTCAATAAAGGGTCTATTGCACCCCTCTACGTTACATCACGCAATCAGGTGGCTGACATACTCACCAAAGCTCTTCCCAAGCCGAATTTCGAAGAATTATGTGTCAAGTTGGGCACGTTCAACATCTACTACCCAACTTGAGGGGAGTGTAGAATTAACTCTATCTTTCTTGGAAGTTGGTGCAATTACTTGCACTCAATATGTTGCTTTGTTTACACTCTACACATTACTTGTTGTCAGTCATTGCTTTTATTACACTCATAGTCCTTTATATATCACACATCTCTAATGTAAAATACAAACCATATTTGAATAAAATATTCACTCTTCTCTCTCAAAAGCTGAGTTAATATCTCTAATTTAGTTGCGGTTGCAAATTATATGGCTGCAGGTATTGCTTATCAGGATCTTCAGATTCTATGATCAGGTAGAACTCACTTATTTTGAAGAACAATTTTTCATATTCAGTTCTATTGTTTATCATCCATTGTACAATCGTCTACTTTTCTGCCTTTGTATCCAATTTCTTAATGACTGACTCCTCAATTTAAATTGAAGAAACGTTTCTCCGCAATATTATCTGTATTTTATGTGTTTTCTGAAGTAGGATAAAGACTGATAAACCCATATACCATTTATTTTGTTATGTGAATTAGTTATATATATGTGTGTGCATGTGTTGGTGGATAACAAAGATTGTATTTATGGGCTTTTGGCATAATCTCCATTACTTAACTTACATAGCATCATCTAGGTTTGCCCTCATAAATGAGGTTGCAACATTAAGATGTTTCAATCCAAATGGCTATTTCTACCTGTGGAAAAGAGAGTGTTATAATATCTATATGAGTAGCATCATGCTGTTCTGAGTAAGGGCCACACTGTCTTAAAGTTCTTATCTTTTAACTACTGCAAATGTCACCATTCTAGCTTCTCCTGCTATTTCTAATTACACATTGTTATTCGAGATATGCATATGATGATGAAGATATGAAGTGTTTCGATGTTCCCAACTTATGAATTCTTATACTTATTTATAGACTATGGGATCTAGGTCAGCAACGCTGTGTGCACTCTTATGCCGTGCATACAGATTCTGTTTGGGCACTCGCCAGCACACCTACGTTCAGTCATGTGTATAGTGGTGGGAGAGACAGTACTGTAAGTCGATATCTTTAAATTACTTGATGTTCTGTGTTTAGGTCTCTACTGTCCTTTTGTCCAGCAGCTTACTGTTTGTGTTTGTTTCTGTGATACCTTTTATTTATATTTATCTCATTACTCTTTATACTCAGATGTATTTAACAGATTTGTCTACAAGAGAAAGCATGTTACTTTGTACCAAAGAGCACCCTATTTTAAAGTTGGCATTGCATGATGATGATATATGGGTTGCGACCTCAGATTCTTCTGTAGATAGATGGCCAGTTGAGGGTGGAAACCCTCAGAAAGTTTTTCAAAGAGGTTGCTCTTTTCTTGCTGGGAATTTGTCATTTTCACGGGCAAGAGCCTCCATAGACGGATCTACACTAGTGAGTAATGATCTCATCTTTGTTTTATGCATTCTTCTGCAGCTTGGTTTAAGGGATTTGTCTGGTGCCAGTATATGTTTTCTCTTTTTGATTTCTAAAGTTAGTGGCAAACATTTCTCAATTTTTTTGCTTGAATACCAGAGAATTCTACACAAGTTGAACTTCAAACTAATCAACACCAATTTCTCGGATGGACTTGTGTTCTTTCTGAGAACTCTATATAGTTCAAGCACATGTGTTCTCTCTTAGAATGCTGTAGTGTGTAGCCTGCTCTATTTATACACCATAGGGAGATAGATAGCCTTACAACAATAGGAAACACAGACAAGAAGACTAAAATGTAATTACAACAATTATAACATGACGAATCAATACCAAGTCTTCCACTCCTCTTGTCTTCAATAAAGATATAAAGCATCATCTTCAACAAATTCATATTGTAAAATTTATTTTGTAATTGGACTGGTTATACATTTCCTTTAATCCTTAAAACCTTTTTAGCTTCTCTTCATCTTGCACTTTTTATTTGATGTATTATTCACTCGGAAAAGGTAAGAAGAAGCCTCTGTTATCTACCTACCTACCTTCGAAATTTGACATTCATTAATTACATTCTGACTTTCTTGGGTGTTTATAGTACTTTGGAAAATGTTGGAACAATTATTTAAAGAACTTTTTTTTGCTAGTATTTGGTTTCACCTTCTACAGAGCTGGCATTTGGATTCATGTAGCAAATATTGTTTCTTTTGGTTTTCTGGAATGTATGGAGTTATTTGTTCTTAAGGAAATCTTTTATATTTGAGAGCATCCCCTCTTCATCAATGAAATTGCCTTTTGATCCCCAAAAAATGAGAAAACCTGAGCACCTTTCATTTGTTTTAATGCCTACGCCAGCGTTATTTATCGCTGTCAATTTATGAATGTACAATTCTTTATTACTTTAAGTACTGATGTTAGTTATTTACTTTGCAGGTTCCTGTTTATAAAAATCCCTCATATACCATTCATGGAGCACCAGCAATTATTCATTCTGTTATTTTAAATAATAGAAGGCATGTCCTCACTAAGGTAGTTTTCTTTTGACAGTTTCATACAAAAGTTCCTAGGAACATCACTTCTTTCTAGTCGAAGACTTGCAGAATTTGATCTTTTACTCTATTGTGGTCTTTGATAGGATACAGCTGACTCTGTTAAGTTGTGGGAGTTGACTAGAGGCATCGTAGTAGAAGATTATGGCAAGGTTAGCAGCTTAATATTTTCTTACCTGATTTTTTTCTTTTTTCTCAACATTGGTGTAGTTCAGTTCCAAGTCGTGTTCTATCTGTTGATTCTATTTCAGGTGTCCTTTGAGGAAAAGAAGGAAGAGTTATTTGAAATGGTATAGGTGTTCTTAGATATATTTTTGAATGTATTTTCCTCTTGAATTTTTGCCATGTATTTGTTTCTGCAATTTCCAGCTCATATTGATGGGTTTTCAGGTAAGCATTCCTGCATGGTTCACTGTTGATTCCAGACTCGGATGCTTGTCCATCCACTTGGATAGCCCCCAGTGCTTTACTGCAGAGATGTATTCATCTGACCTTAAGATTGCTGAAAAACCTGAGGATGATAAGGTTTATATTCCCTCTCCTTTAAGTTCATTCATAACCTCCACAGTGCAACCCTTAAAAAAAATCATTCAAGGAAGAGGAGAGAAAGAGCGAGAGATATCAAAGAAGTATTATCATTATGAAAATTCTTCAGCATTACAATTCTACTGTCTTTTCCATCTATTCTGAAATGCATGTATCCTTTAGGAAAAATATTTAACACTGAGATATTATGAGTAGATTTAGAAATATACTCATTGATTTACAGTTTGAACTCATAAAACTAACATTCTCATTTGGATTCTCTATGACGAAACGTTATTCCATTTAGCAGGTAAATTTGGCACGGGAAACACTTAAAGGGCTTTTGGAAAATTGGTTATCCAAAAGAAGGAAGAAGTTTGGATCCCAAGCTTCAGCCAATGGAGAAGTTCCATTGTCCAAGGATATCTCTGCTAAAAGTCCTACACTTTCCAGAACAGAGGTAGAAAATGACTTGTTTGTCTACCCTCCCTTTGAATTCTCTGCAGCCTGTCCTCCTTCCATCATTACTGAGGGCTCTCAAAGTGGTCTATGGCGAAAGAAAGTCACCGAGTTAGATGGGACTGAAGATGAAAAATACTTCCCCATGTGGTGCCTTGACTGTCTTCTGAATAATCAGTACCCACCAAGGGAGAACACCAAGTAATAGTCCTAGCACTGGTCCATTCAATTTTACACAGGACTAGAATATCTTTATTTCGCTACTGACTTGGTATCTGGAACAGGAAATTTCATAGTATGCAATGTCAGTTTCAACTTTATTCTGTTAATTCTGTCATAATGTCAAAATGTTTTATCCGGAAATATATGAGTTGCGTAATTACAGTAGAGGTTAGGACCATTTATTTATATGCCTACAATTAAGTATGACTATCTAAACCTAATGGATTAAGATGAAGCAGAGGAGTACTTGCTAAGTGATTCGATTGAAATAGCAGTTGTATTAAAGATCATCAAGATCCAAAACTCTAAGATGGACAAGAAGCATTGGAAGAAAAGGAGAATTGAATCAACAGTTATCACATATATGGTCCAAGCTTACACATCAGTGATCAAAAGGACAAGCAGCAGGAGACTATAAAAGAAGTCTTAGTTATGCTTCAAGAAATGCATTTACAAATGTTCTTTGATAAGCAAGTTGCATGAAAAAAAGACACTAGGAGTATAACATAAAAACAAATATTTTTATTTTTTTTAAATGTGGGTATTTATTATTTTGGTTGATGATGTGATTGATGAGTAGATTGTTGAGTGGAAACGAGTATTTTCTTTGAAGAGTTAAAGTCCCTTATTTGGTAGTGGCGGGGTGGAATCAAGGTCGGAAATTGTAGCCCCTTACAAGTGCTCAAGATTCAGCTTGAACCATTGCAAAAGGGCTGAGAAGTTCAGGATCAAAACATGCCGAGATCTTTACAAGCAGCAACTGGATTACCTTAGGCATAATATCAGCAAGGATGGTGTTTCGGTGGACCCAGATAAGGTATTGGAAAACCAATTTTAATTGGGACACATGTGAAATGTACCAGCTTCATCAATCATCCACTCAGGGTCGGGAGAAGACAACCTCTTGTTCCTGCTCCTCTTTCTTCGCTTCGGGGACGGAGTTTGAAATTAAACATAAAACAAAGGCCTTAGATTCCTGACAATAGGGCTGAGTTTTCTTAAACTGGTAGGAATATTATCAAAATTTATAGTGAGATCTTGAGATGGTAGTTTTGTGAATGGAGAAGACCACATGGAAAAGCATTGGCTACTTTGTGGCTTGAATCTGGATTATTGAAGTTCTCATAGCTTCACTTACTGGGAAAGGTTCATCTTCAATTTTGTTTGGTTGACCAAGTTTGAGTTAAAAGAAATTCTTAACAGACCATTCAGCTTGTTATTTAACCTAGAATAATTTAATGCATGGGTATCTATGTAGACCTATTGTAATATAATGGTCTGATTTTTGCTTGCTTTTAAAAGGATTTAGTACTTGCAAAATTGTTTTTGTTTCTGCCAAATTTATGTGTTAATTCTTGTCCTTACAGATGTGGATTTTACCTACACCCATATGAGGGTTCAACTCTGCAAGTATTGACTCAAGGGAAACTGAGTGCGCCTCGTATATTAAAAATTCACAAAGTAAGCTTTTGTGTAAATCATCTTAATTATTAGTGTTGGAGCAATTACTGTGAGATTCTGTAATCCCTTTTATGCAATTAGGAATTTCCTTTTACCTCAGTTTGAGTCTTGAATTGGATTCTAAATTAATATATTGTACCCTAGAATTGTCTGATTTCAAGTATGCATCTCATATAGTTAAAATTGTTTTAAAATGAACAATTCTGAGGACTTTGAAGATCGGAGAATTTTCTCACATTTACAACCGCTAATCTATTATAAAGAAACAATTTGAACCACTTTTAGTTCAATAGGAGTCCAAACATGATCTTGTATGGATAGATGAGATCCACATCGAGATGAGAAGTCTTACAAAACATCTTTAAGGGTATGATGGAATTTTAACTGGTTCATCTTTTGGTCTAAGAAACTACCAAGAGACTTGTTTATTATGGAATTGCGCTGGTTTCCAAAATGGTTGGCCATGAATAAAATTTTCCATGGTTGATTAGCTTTGAGAGGCCTTAGTTCTTACTTTGTTTACTTTTCTTCTGAAGAATTTCTCTTACGGAAAACTTTTACTATCTGTAAGCCACATAAAATCTTTCAATTTATCGCTATCAGAACATTTTATGTTTTATTATTTTAAGGTTTATCTGATTTTTTTAAAACTGCAAAATAGATGAAACGGATCATCACGAATTGTGAAGAGATTTAATCTGATTTATGGTTGAATGATTTATCTGTATATGAGCAGATGGATAACAATTATCATTTAAATGATGACAGTTAGATCCTCTTGTATACATTCATCTTGCATTCACTTGAAACTGTTGATGTGATGAAGTGTAACTATAGATATGCTGAAATAATCTGTTTCTTTTTAATTTAGGTTATTAATTATGTTGTGGAGAAGATGGTTCTTGACAAACCGGATAGTTTGAATGCTGAAAGTTTGTCACCCGGATTTCGTGGTGGTCAGTTACAGCCTCCAGCTGGGAACGATATATTTGCAAGAACTGGAGTGAAGCCTTGGCAAAAGCTGAAGCCGTCTATAGAAATTTTATGTAATAATCAAGTAAGTGAACAATTGATTAAATTTTTAGTTCGCTTTTAAACGTTCAATAAAAAAAATAGGTTATTAGAATGTAGGCACCAATGACTGTCATCACTGTTCTGAGTAATGACTTAGGCTAAAGTTGTGTTTGGACATGTATAATTGGAAAAAATATAATTCCAACTTGTTAAGAATTAGAATTGAATCATATTTGTATTATTATGTTCGGGAAACATGTATTTTAGAAAGAAAAAAAAGGTCAATAATTGAGATCAAGAAGCTGTTGAAGCTGAGTACTGGTATTTAAGAACTTAAAGGAGTTAATCAAGAACTGGCGGAGGGAAGTAGTTTGGGCCATTTTTAAATTGAGGAAGCAAAATAAGCAACGCAAGTTCAATAAACAAAATAAAACTTGTATAAGTATCTTTAGACTAGACAATAGGTTTTTTAGGATATAAATCTGATGTCATAAATAATTATCTTTTGGGTTTATTATTTTCTTTTCTTCATGTAATATTTAATATTTTTCACAGTTTTGAACGTTATTTAATTCTTTAAAATTTGAGAGACTCCGAGGACTGGTGTTATTAATTTATCCGTGTCTGTTGATAAGTCTATAGATTGAACATGTAAATGTTCTTATTTCACTTGCTTCACCAGGTTTTATCAATTGATATGAGCTTAGAAACAGTCCGGGCTTATGTGTGGAAAAAATCTGATGATGTTGTCCTCAACTACAGACTGGTTCAAGACAAGTGATTTTTGCCATTCATCAAGAGGTCAGAACTCGTACTTTTCACTTTTTTTAGCTGGTGTATTTTAGCTTTAAGAAATGTAACTCTCAGGCATTAGTAGCACAAATGATGACATTTTTCTCTTTCCTAGAACGGAAGAAAAATCCATTAAATTCTCTAAGGCTTTGTTAAATGAACTATACAGTTGTTAGAACTTTTTTTAAGGAAACAACAGCTCGGGTTGAAGCTCTGTCTTACTCCCACTGCTCCTGATTTGGGAAGGGTAGAACTGCAGGGAGATATAAACTGTCACTTGCTTTTACGCAAAAAAAAAAAACCTCTCAAAAGGCCTATTTGTGATCACATTTTATGTTCATCATTTGTTATTTTCTCCCAAAATTACATTGATCTAGTAAATAATTTGGATCATGATCCAAAGAATAATTTTTATACAAAGTGAAGCTAAGAATCATACAATAATTTGGATCATGATATGGAATATAATATTTATACTAAATGAAGTAAAAAATCACACTATAATGTTGGATCATGACTGAAAACAATCTTATACCAAACTTTAAAAAAAAAAAACACTTTCAGTTATAACTTTCTAATGGAATTGTGATTTTGACAACCAGTTTCCAATAGGTTCCTTATATTCTTCCTGAATGTACCGTTTCAGTGTCCACCTATTTTACATCTGTTATTTTCTTCCACAAACTTCTGACAATTTCTGCAAAGGACTAATTCCCCTTTGTTAAATATATATATGGAAACTCAAAACGAGAAAACACACTGTTAAATGATGTCTCACATGTCGACAACTAAGAAAAGTACTAAGAGAAACAGAAGAAATAAACTACAAACTAATCTTGGCCTTTAGCTGTAGATAATTTATGCAGCAATGCTTATCGCAATCAAGTAGTCCTAGAAGTGTTAGATCAGGGGAGTGTTCAAGATCATGTTCTTCATTCTTATGTGTGAGACTATAATGAGTACCAGCCTAGAGATCTAGGATTTATAGAAGAAATATAGTTGAGACACCTAAGTCTTTGAGAGGGAAAAAATCTAGATTCAAAACTATTCATTCATTTCTCTTCTAATAATGATTACTATACTATTTATAAGCTACTAAACTACTAACTTACTCTTTTAACTATCATACTACCTCCTACTAACTTCTAATAATGATATTAGTGGTACAACTACTAATATATCCCACTATTACCGATACAGAGAAAAGAAGTTCGACACAATATTCGGAACATGACACCTAAGAATGTGGTCCTTAACATAATACCACTTCATATGACATAAACCAATTCTTACCATGAATTCTTAGAAACCATCGACGATTTAGGTGAAATTTATGGTTCAAGACAAGACATATATGTTAAAACAAAGTGCATATTAATATTCTCATGAAGTTTATTTATGTTAGTTTTGCTACCTTTTCAATTTTGCCCGAGTTTTGATAAAGATCCTCAAACTTGCAAAATCTAAAAGAATTGCCCCTGATTTAATCCCCATGTAGACAAAATATTCCATCAAACTCCTATATGCATTCTACCTATCTTGTCCATGATTTTGCAGATGAAAGCATTTTTCAGCATAAGATGGAATTAGATTTAAGTTGGGGAAAATTAACGTTTATAATTACTGCACCTGGTTACTTTGTAAGGAATGCAATTAGGTTTTAGGCCGGGCCTTTTTGTATTTTTTAGAAGTTTGAATGATTATTTTTTTCTGGTCGTTGGGATTATTCACATTTGGATCCAATGTACAGGTCTTTTTGCCTTCTGCATTTTTCTTGCGATATACCTATTAAAAAGATTTTTTTGCTGGTCTGACCATTCTTGTGATGATTTGACTACAACATTCCTGTTTACATGACAAAATTATGGGGAATTTGTTTGTTGCAGATTGAATGGTATATATAAAACGTAGGTATCCATCCTGGATAGTCAATGACAAGAGACTTAGACTAAGAGGCTTATTACTACCTTGAGATCTTAGGTTCGATTATAGAAGTACCAGATTGAAGTGCGGGAAATGTTGGCCGAAACATTCTGGTTACAAAATGTATCAACATTTATAAAATTATTATAAATTTAATTGCATATTTATGTTTTTTATATGTAGGAACTAGGAAGTGCAAGTATGTACATGTTAGAGTTCAAATTTTAGGGCTTAAACAATCCAATAAAAAGACAATCCAATAAAAAGGTGTGAGAAACCAGAAAATCGTTAAGAGAAGTAAGAACCTTTCGTAATTTCTTTCAATAATCCAAATGAAACATAAACTTCCTTTATATGATAGGGCAATCCTAATAATAGTTAATTATAATGCTATTGATAGTTATCCTAACCAATCCAATTAAAATAAATAATAATAAATAAAATAAACTAAGACTATTAATTTGACGGACATGTGACGGTATGATTGGTCCGGACCCTAATTCTCGATCTCCATCAGTATCACTTGTGCAAAAAAAATGATGAGATGGGTGGAGTTGCTACTACTTATGTCATTCACTATAATATTGATAAGATTGTTGTTTCTAACATTGATGCATTCCTCCTTTGAATTGATTTTGCAGTAGCAGTTGCTGCTATTATTTAGTTATTTATAGCTGACCTTTTGCCATTGCACAGAAACGAAGGTGTGTGAGAAGTGAATGTGGCCCACTTGAAGAAAAGAAACAAAGTATCTGAATAGAAGCTCATTTTTCTCCATTTGTCTTCATTCTCAAGTTTGCCAATAATTTTATGCTGCTACTCCAAACATTGGTCTGAGTTTTATTTTTTTATTTTTTGGGTCTTGAGCTTGAGATTCAATGCAAATTAGCTCTAAAAGAGATCATATTTGCCACACACGCACACAGCTTGAGCAGGGGAAATTGTACTGTGTGTGCATATTTAGAATAAACCAATTTACTTATATTTTCTTGGAAATAATGCCTCTTATATTTTCTTGAATATGTATTTGCATATATTTTATCTCCTCCTGCTTTGTTTTTTTCCAAATGAATTAAAGATCACTACCAGTATGAATTTATTTTTCAACAAATTTGGTGAATTGTAATAAATGTCTTCTTATGTGTATGCTTTGTAATATATTTAATTTATATTAAAAAGAAAAAGAAAATTGGGTCCAATTGAAAACACTCTGCAGGTTTAGAGTAGAAAATGTAATTTTTTTTTTAAAGGTTGGGTATATTAAGTTCCAGCTTTAAAAGTGATTTTTATTTGGATCTAGATTACTTGCCTCTTGTTGAAGATTGATCTTGATAAGGTTCGAGGTGTCTAGCAATCTTGCCTTGTTTTTGTCTTAGGGTTGAGTTAATATATGAAAATGAGGTTTTGAGTTTTTATTTATTTTCTAGTTTAGACATAAATTTCTTATTATTTATTTACTTACAATTTTTATTCAATTAAGATGATTCGGTATTTTGTTGCGTTACCCCCAAATAAAATCAGCTATAAATATTGTTGTGTGGTTTATGTTTTCTATTCTAAAATCTTTGTTTTGATTTACTTTTATGTTGTTCATAAAATTGATTTTGGTTAATTCTCTATAGTTGTTCTAACTGTTGTAATTGAATATTCTCGCTAGCCGATACAATATTTGTTTGAAGAGTGAAAGATCTATTGATCACATTTTTTTTCACACCATCAAAAGTTGATGACTTTTGGGTCGAATTGAATTGTGTTCTAGTAACAAAATCGTGGATTACTGAAAACTAATTTCTCTCATCATGTGGTGGACAATCTGGAAAGAAAAAAAATAAAAGAGTTTTTAAAGGGATAAGTTATGGATATGAACGTCTCAAAAAATTTATGTTACACACGTTTGCCTCAATCCGAAAAGAGGAGTTGGTAGGGATGAGAATTTTTTGATCTTTCTGACATTTAAATTTTTTATGTTATTTTCTTATTTATTGTTTTGTTTTTTCCTTCCCTTGTAACGTTTAAACGTATTTTACGTTCTTTTAAATAAAAATTGAACTTTTTTTCAAATGTTATCATTCACTTTACTGGTGAGCAGTTCTTTAGGGTGGACAGGACTAATGATCCAACTAAATTGGACATTGTTCTCATTCACTTTACTAGTGAAACAAGATTGTGGTATGCGTCTTATCTTCAGCAACACAACCATAGAGAAGTCATGACGTGTGAGGTGTTGAAGAGAGACATCTTCTGCAGTTCGGGCCTTCCATACATGACACCCTCATGAGGAAATTGATGAACCTGAAACAGGTCAGTTCTGTTCAAATATACAATTTCCAATACATGTCAATTTCCCAAAAATTGTATAGTATGCCAATGGAGTATGTTATAAACTGCTACTTGTCTGAGTTGAGGGAGGAAATCGCTAATTGTATCAGACTACAATTTCCCGGATCCTTAAATGAAGTCATGTCGATGACCAAGGTCCAAGAAGCGACATACAAGTCCCTAATGAGCAGCTAACACTTGTAAAGCGCTGAACCACCGCTTCTACCCAAGATAACAAATATTAAATCAGGCTGAAAAAACACCAACAGAACTCCACACTTCAAGCCAAGCTCATCATATGTGTTGTCTTCCAGTGCAAACCAAGGTCACATTAATCAATTAGATCCGGTTTCAATGGATGAAAAGTGAGAATCTAACCACAAATGTAAATCAAAATTATTCATGGTCTCAGTTAATGATCACTTACCATATTTCCAAGAACCCACTCCAGAGCCGGGTTTTGATGATTCTCTTTTGCAGTCTGAGACAGTGGAAGAGCATGCCATTTTTTTGCACGCATTGACCGATTCTAAAAATTTTCAAACACTCCAGATTCTTAGCAAGATCGGGAACTTTCCAAAGGTGATTCTCATTGACACAGGCAGCAATCATAACTTCATTAATAGCAATTTAATGAAGAACATAAGACACGACATACTACCCACCCAGGTGCTGTTAGTTCGAGTGGTAGACGACTCTAACATTTTCTACTTCAGCTTCTGTCAAGGTCTGAAATAGTTATGGAAGGTAAAGTTTATCAAACAGATATGAAGGTGCTTACCATGACAGGGTATGTCATTGTACTTGGCATTGAGTGACTGATTAATTTATGTCCTTCGTCATGGGATTTGAAAAACTGACTCTATCTTTTGTTTAAGAAGGGATAACCACAGTCTTACACAGTCTTACAGGGAATATCCCCATGCACAGATCAACTTAATACAATACAACTATCTAGAGAAGTTACTAAAGAAAGACAATGTTCCTGCCATGTTCAAATAAAAAGTGAAAATAAAGACCATTTTTTTTCACTTACCACAAGAGAATCAGAAGAGATTCCTAATGACCTCTAGCGGATGCTCGAAGACTTCAGCCCAATATTCTAGCAACCAGAAGACCTATCACCAGTCAAGGAATAAGATCATCGAATTCCACTAAAGGAAGGCACATAAGTTGTGTGTTTGTGTTCGCACATAAGTTGTGTGTCTGTGTTCTTATTGGTATCCTGCTCTGCAAAAGACATAAACTGAACATTTAATCAATGATATTTTGAACAGGGGAGTTATAAGAAGTAGCCACAACTTTTTTGTTGCCCTAGTTATTCTGGTCCGGAAAAAAGACTTATCCTGGAGATTGTGCATCGATTATAAGTGGATGAACTCAGAAACCATCAAGGATAAGTTTCCTATCCCTATCATTGAAGAGTTGCATAAGTCCAGGGTCTCCTCCAAGCTGAATTTCTGTTATGGGTTCCATCAGATAAGGATGCACCTAGGTGATTGTCACAAGACAACATTCTGAACTCACGAAGGCCTATACGAGTTTATGGTGATGCCCTTCGGCCTAACCAATGCCCCATCCTCTTTCCAAAGTGTAGAAATATTGAGAGAGAAAATATGTAGAGAATTGTATTTCTTGTTTATTGCTTATTTTTCAGTACATAACAAGTCTGTTTAAATAATGAAAATTACATTTACATGAAAAGAAATGATTTAAACAATGAATAAATTAAAATCATATGAATTATAATTGATTTTTCAATCAACAATAAATCTTCAATCAATTAGAGAATCAATTAGTCTATTTGATTTGCTATTGATAACATTTCATTCTCGAAATTGTTTGACTTTTAATATTTTTCTTCCAAGGAAGATAGAGAGATAATTATACACTCTCACTCAAGTTGGGTAATAGATGTTGAGATTGCCCAACTTCGCACATACTTCCTCAAATCGTCTTGGGAAGAACTTTGATGGGAATGTTAGCTACCTAAGAGGAAGAGCCTTGGACAACTATGAGAACAGAGAAGATGTTGTCGAGGGGATGAGATGTTGATGACAGCGAGTGACGGTTTGAATCGTCAGAGTGTCGCTGAATGTTTATGATAGTGAGTGACGTTTGAATCGCCGGAGTGTCGTTGGATATTGATGACAACGAGTGACGGTTTGAATCGCTGGAGTGTCGTTGGATATTGATGACAGTGAATGAGGTTTGAATTGCCGGAGTGTCACTGAATGTTGATAACAGCGAGTGACAGTTTGAATCGTTGGAGTGTTGCTGGATGTTTATGACAACGAGTAATGATTGAATCGCTGGAGTGTCTCTTAGCAAATCAATTAGTTTAATTGATTTACAACTGATAACATTCCATTCTCGGAATTGTTTGAATTTTCATATTTCATTCCAAGGAAGATAGAGAGATAATTCTACACAAAGTTTAATAAATGCAACCTTGAAGTCATTCATGAGAAGGTTCATGCAGATATTTTTCGATGACATCTTCGTGTACAGCCCGAGCTAGAATGAGCATATATTTCAATTACATCAAGTCCTTTCAATACTGCAACAACAAATTATTACTTAACAAAAGAAAATATAGTTTTTGGTGTAAGAAAATTTACTATCTAGGACATACATTGGATGAAAATGGAGTGGCTATTGATCCGGATATAGTAGAATCAATGATAAAATGGCCGATTACAAAATCAACTAAGCAATTGAATGGGTTCATAGGTCTGACCGGATATTATTGAAGATTTATCAAAGGCTACGGTTCCATAGCTCGACCCCTTACTACTCTACTAAAAAATGACAATTTGCATGGAATTAAGAAGTCGAAGAGACATTCCTGTTGTTGAAGCAGTTTATGCTTTCCCTTTAGTACTAGCACTGCCCAACTTTAAAATTCATTTTGTAGTGGAAACAAATTCAAGTGGAGCTGAATTTAGTATTGTACTAATGCAAGAATGACGTCTTATCTCATTTATCAACAAGGCAATTGAACCAGGGAAGCTATCATCGTCCACATACGAGGAGTTGATGGTCTTGACTTTTGCTGTGGAAAAATGAAGATATTATCTCAGGTACAAGTAGTTCATTGTAAAAACAGACCATGAAGCCCTCAAATACCTGTTGAAACATAGAGTATAGACCCCGATCCAAGAGAAATTGCTTTATAAATTAGTGGGATACGATTTTGTGGTTCTATATAAAAAAGGGAAAGAGAACCTGATGGAAGATACATTGTCTATGCGGATAACAAGAGTCCAATGTGCAGAGGTCTCCGTATATCACACTATTGTCCAAAAATATATTCACGAAACCTATGAAGAGGATCCCAATTTAGCCTAAATTATTCGAGAAATTTGTACTAATGATGTGTTAGATTAAGTTAAATAAAGAAAAGAGAAAAATAATTAATTAATAAACTTAAGAGAATAAATATGATATAGTTTTAATGATGTGGTCTGAACAAAACTAAGTTGTGAAAATTATCTTTACGTAGGTACATCTCAAAAGACGTGTGTCTTCAGACGTGGTCTAAAGCAAGCACAAGCAAACAAAGTCTGAACTACATCAGACGTGTTAGTTTGAAGTAGTGCGCGAGCAGACGAAGTTTGAACTACATCAGACATGCTAGTCTAAAGTAATACGCGAGTAGACGAAGTCTGAATTACATCAGATGTGTTAGTCTGAAGTAGTACACGAGCAGACGGAGTCTGAACTACATCAAACGTGTTAGTCTGAAGTAATGCGCGAGCAGACGAAATTTGAACTACATCAGACGTGCTAGTCTGAAGTAGTGCGCAAGTAGACGAAGTTTGAACTACATTAGACGTGTTAGTTTGAAGTAGTGCGCGAGCAGACGAATTCTGAACTACATCAGACGTGTTAGTCTAAAGTAGTGCGCGAGCAGACGAAGTCTGAACTACATTAGATGTGATAGTCTGAAGTAGTGCACGAGCAGACGAAGTCTAAACTACATCAGGCGTGTTAGTCTGAAGTAGTGCGCGAGCAGACGAAGTCTAAACTACATCAGACGTGTTAGTCTGAAGTAGTGCACGTGTAGACGAAGTCTGAACTACATCAGACGTGCTAGTCTGAAATAGTGCACGAGCAGACGAAGTTTGAACTACATCAGATGTGTTAGTCTGAAGTAGTGCGCGAGCATACGAAGTCTCAGAAATGTTAGTCTAAATAGTGCGCGAGAAGACAAAGTCTGAACTACATCAGATGTGTTAGTCTGAAGTAGAGCGCGAGCAGACGAATTCTAAACTACATTAGACGTGTTAGTTATAAGTAGTGCACGAGTAGACGTCGTCTGACTTCATCAGACTTATAGTCTGAAGAAGTGCGCAAGCAGACGCCTTGTTTCAGCAGCCGTATGAAGAAGTGTTTGTCCTTTTTCTCAACTCATAAGAAGTGTCTGTTATCAGTTGTTTGTCCATTCTACTTATCAAGTTGTAACCGCTCAAGTGCCACGTATTCAATAGTCTTCCAGCCTGTTTTGTACCTTCTCGTACATCATGTTCCAGCGAATATTTTCTAGTACAATTCGGTATGATACAATCCAACAAATATATTCTTGTATACCTTCCTGTACACCTAGCGTACATCCAACGCATAACTAACACGTATCAAAGAATAAGAATTGACCGTTGTCGAGTCTTTGGTATAAAAGGTGATCCAAGGACAACAACGAATCTCTTAGTTCTCGAATTCTCTAACTCTCTATCTCAAGCGCGAATTGCTTACTTTCTCTTTGATCATTTTGTAAACAATCTATTGTCCTTTATGTGTGAAATCTCAGTATTGTAAGTTAAACAAAGATTGTATTGTTCAATAGAGAGTTACTAGGAGTTCAAAAACAAACAACTATTAAGTCTTGTGTATATGACCGGATTTGTGTAGTTTTCTATATTAATCAAAGTCTTTTAGTGAAAAACCTTCTGGAAACAGAAGAAGAGTGACGTAGCAGTTTTATCTCCGAAGATCCATAAAACTCCGTGTGTTATTTACTTTTCGCTCCTTGCATTCGTTTTTCTGAAGCTTTAAATCTAGCAAGTTGTTCCGCACTTGAATTCGTTCAAGAGCTTGTGAAGATTTGTGAAGAATAGAAACATACTGTAATCCCTCACAAGAATAACATCGAATTGAAAGTTGAAAGTTGTTAACTATATTTAGAACACCTCTCTATAGTTGACACTGATCCTAACAAGTGGTATCAAAGTCAAGTTTTCTATTCTCAAGCTTCATCAGATTCTTGAATCATGTCTATTATCAACAAGATCCCAATTTTCTTGAAGGAAAACTATGATTACTGAAAGTTAAGAATGCAAGCTCATTTGGATGCCCTGGATGATGACATATGGTATGTCATCACCGATGGCCCAATAAAGATAATGAAGGCCAACTCCACAACTAACCCCGATAGCACTCCTATGATGAAGGAGAAACTGAGGTTTGAGTGGATCACTAAAGATAAAAGGAAGAACAACCTCGATAATATGGCAAAAGACATTCTCTATAAGACACTAGGCGATAATATATTCAGCAAGATCACCACATGCTCAACTACCAAAGAAATTTGGGAGAGGTTGACTCAGTTGAGTGAGGGCAATGAGCAAACAAAAGAAAACAAACTCATGGTTGTCACACAGTAATTCGACAGCATCAAGATGCGTCCAATAAAGAAAATGACCGAATTTTATGAAAGATTCAGTAAGATTATCGTTGATCTCTCCAATTTGGGTAAGACATACAACAATAGAGAAGTTGTAATCAAAGTTATACATGTTCTGCCCAAAGAATGAGATATAAAGACAATGACCATGAGGGAATCGAAAGACCTCAACAAGTTGGAATTGCATCATCTATTCGCCCATCTGAAGGCCTATGAGTTTGAGATAAACTCTATGAACGAAGATGAGCTATCCACATTATCCATCTCAACCAATGCGTTGGTGACTGCTGAGGAGCCACCTACTTCCACTACTGTAAAGACTACTGAGGAGATTAGCATCGATGTCATGACTCTCTTCGTGAAGAAATTCAGAAGATTAATGAAGAAGACTCAATATAACTCAAGCTCTTCAAAAATAATAGTGATTACAAGCTAACTTGAAGTGTTTTAACTGTGATAAACTAGGACATTTCAAGGCTGAATGCAGAAAGTCGAAGCGGAATTACAGAAAAAAGGATGATAAGAAGAACGAGAAGGAGCAGAAGGCTCTTATGGCTGCTGAAAGTAATGGAAATGGGCCGAAAGCGATTCGGACGACTCATCATCAAACAATAGTGATGGTGAAGTCGTCACATGCTTCATGGAAGATGATGAATCTAAGGTATTTGACTTCTCCTTAGAAGAATTCACAAGAGATGAATCTAAGGTATTTAACTGTTGCACAAATTGACATGGTCATTGAATACAATAAGTTGTCAGACTCTTTCATGAGATGAGTTTGAAAAATAAGTACGACATAGTTTTAATGATTTGGTCTGAACAAAACTAAGTTGTGAAAATTGTTTTTGCGCAGGTACAACTCAAAAGACGTATGTCTTCAGACGTGGTCTGAAGCAAGCATAAACAGATGAAGTCTGAACTACATCAGACGTGTTAGTCTGAAGTAGTGCACGAGTAGACAAAGTCTGAACTACATCAGACGTGTTAGTCTGAAGTAGTGTGTGAGCATACGAAGTCTGAACTACATCAGACGTGCTAGTCTGATGTAGTGCGCGAGTAGAGAAAGTATGAACTACATCAGAAGTGCTAGTCTGAAGTAGTGCGCGAGCAGACGAAGTCTGAACTACATCAGACGTGTTTGTCTGAAGTGTGTGAAAGGATCGTTGACACCAATAGAGATGAGGGTTTGACTATTGATGACAACTTCTAAAAAACGGTTTGATAGAAATACTATTAAGGATTAATATCACTTTCTATTTTTCACAAACCTTTGCAAACTCTTGAAGCGATTCAAGTGCATAAACGATTGCTCAGGTTTGAAGCTAAGAACTAGTTTGAAAAGAGAAGACAGTATGTAAAAGACACAGCAGGTTGTTTATGGATGTTCAGAGCAAACTCTCCTACATCAACCCTTCTTCCAACCACCGGAAGGATTCACTATACTTTCTTTGAATCAAATACAGTTTTCTTGCTAGCTAACTGTTGAACAGAACAGACTTTGTTCAACTTACAGAATGTTTAATAGTATCACTTAGCTAGACAATGTTTTGATTCTATCTTTCTCTAGAGGATGAAGTACAAAATCAGCAAGTAAACAATTCGTATGATAGCGTGTATGTGATCGGCAGTTCGTCTGTTATCCTTGAGGATCTTTAAATAGAAGACAGGTACCAACGATCGAATCTTCTTCTTTGAAACGTGACAAACACTCATTGGAAAGCCTCCATAGTACACGAGTACATCAGACTCTATGTACAAAGATCGTGGCCGTACCAATCTGGTAGTGCGCCAGATATTCTTCTAGATTTGTCCTGCAAGGAACAAGTATTGGAAAGAATATTTACTTACGTGGAGTTCATTCAATGGATGCAACTAGTTGTCGTACTGATCTACACGGATGAGTAGAGCAGGAGTAGCGTACAACTAGTTGATCGTGGGTAGACGGATGCTAACTTCAAGCAACTGCTGAAGCAAGGCATTAGACGTGCTCCATTAGACTGCCAAGTCCAAGGAAGTTAGACGCCTTATGTCTAATAGTTGGATCCATTAGACTACATGGTCTAATGGAGTTAGACGGCACGTCTAACTACAAGATCCATTACACCACCAAGTCTAATGGAGTTAGACGACACGTCTAACTATGTTTCACTTCAGACTAGTTTGAAAGAGTTAGACGTCAACGTCTAACTTTCATCTGTTAGACTACACGTCTAACTACGTATCTATTAGACTGCACGTCTAACTACGTATTTGTTAGACTGCACGTCTAACTACATAATTGTTAGACTACATGTCTAACTAAGTATATGTTAGACTGCACGTCTAACTACGTATCTGTTAGACTGCACATCTAAATACATATCCGTTAGATTGCACGTCTAACTACATTTCACTTCAGAATAGTTTGATAGAGTTAGACACAAACGTCTAACTTTCATCTGTTAGACTGTACGTCTAACTACGTATTTGTTAGACTGCACGTCTAACTACGTATCTGTTAGACTTCCCGTCTAACTATGTTTCTGTTAGACTACACGTTTAACTACATATCTGTTAGACTACACGTCTAACTACGTATCTATTAGGCTGCCCGTCTAACTACGTATCTATTAGGCTGCCCGTCTAACTACGTATCCGTTAGACTGCCCGTCAACTACGTATCCGTTAGACTGCACGTCTAACTACGTATCTATTAGACTGCCCATTTAACTATGTTTCTATTAGACTGCACGTCTAACTACGTATCCGTTAGAGTATACGTCTAAATACGTATCTGTTAGATTACACGTCTAACTACGTTTCTGTTAGACTGCACGTCTAACTACGTATCCGTTAGACTGCACGTCTAACTACGTATTTGTTAGACTGAACGTCTAACTACGTTTCTGTTAGATTGCACGTCTAACTACGTATCTGTTAGACTACACGTCTAATTGCGTATTTGTTAGACTACACGTCTAACTACTAACACGTCTAATAGACTTGAATCAAAACAAGTCTAACTTAGCATATTTTTATGCACCTACACAAAAACAATTAGACCCAATAGTTGTTTCATTCTTATTTAAGTTTTACACAATTTCATCATCAAAATATTGTTAGTCAAAATAGTTTGACCCAACAGTGTGCGTGAGTAGACGAAGTCTGAACTACATCAGGCGTGTTAGTTTGAAGTAGTGCGTGAGCAGACGTTGTCTGACTTTATTAGACTTATACTCTGAAGAAGTGCACAACTAAACGCCTTGCTTCAGAAGTCGTCTGAAGAAACGTCTGCCCTTCTGCTCATCTCATAAGTAGCGTCTGTTATCAGTCGTCTGCCTAGTCTACTTATCAAGTTGTAACCGCTCAAGTGCCACGTACTCAATATTCCTCTAGTCTGTTTTATACCTTTCCGTACGTCAAGTTCCAGTGAATATTCTCCAGTACAATCCGGTACGCCACGATCTAACGAATATATTCTTGTGTACCTTCTTGTACACCTGGCGTACATCCAACGGATAGCTGACACGTATCAAAGAAGAAGATTCGACCATTGCGGAGTCTTTAGTATAAAAGGTGATCCAAGAACAGCGGCGAATCTCTCGTTTCTTGAATTCTCTTACTCTCCAACTCAAGCGCGAATTGCTTACTTTCTCTGTGATCATTCTGTAATCAATCTACCATCCTTTATATGTGAAATCTCAATATTGTAAGTTGAATAGAGGTTGTTCTGTTCAACAGAGAGTTAATTATGAGTTCAGAAATAGAAAACTGTTAAGTCTTGTGTATCTAACCGGATTTATGTAGTGTTCTATATTAATCAAAGTCTTCTAGTGAAAAACCTTCTGGAAACAGAAGAAGAGGTGTGGTGGGAGTTTTATCTTCGAACATCCATAAAACTCCGTGTGTTATTTACTTTCCGCTCCTTGCATTCGTTTTTCTGACGCTTCAAATCTAGCAAGTTGTTCTGCACTTGAATCCGTTCAAGAGTTGATAAACTAAAGAGAGAAAGGAGATTGTATTATAATGATATTGAATGATGTTTTTGAGTTACATAGGTTATGTCTAATATATAGACATTAGATTAAACTTATAAAGAAACTAATATAATATAATATTAATATTATCACAATTTATCATATTATGATAATATCTTACAGAAACTTATAAGGAAACTAATATAATAATATAATATAATATTGATATTATCACAATTTATCATATTGTGATAATATATTATAGATATATTATATTATAACACCACTCCTCAAACTCAAGATGGAAAATGCTTGAACAACTTGAGGTTGAAGACGATCGAGATGTTGAAATGTTGATGATGTATTCTTTAAACTTCAAAAACTCGTGAGTTGTTTAAATTCATCAAATTACATGATGACAATATGTTGATTAAAGAGAACCAGCAAAGAAAGTAAATCCCATGGTGATAGGATCGGCTTTATCGATAGAGAAGGGGTCTGCCTAAGGATAAAGGCTTATGAAAAACAGTTTGAAAGAAATCCTGTTAAGGATTTAATTCGCTTTCTATTCTACGCAAACACTTGTAAACACTTGAAACAGATTCAAGGCGGAATTGTTTACTTGGGTTTGAAGCACAAGATGAAATATGAAAAGATGACAGAATAGAAAGAACACATCAGTTTGTTTATGGATGTTCGAAGAAACTCTCCTACTTCACCCCTTCTTCCAACCACCGGAAGGATTCACTATAATATGATTCTAATCAAATACAGTTTACACACACTTAGTTCACTATTGAACAGAACACTTTCTGTTCAATTACAAGATGAAGAATATCACTCAGCTAAAGGTGTTTTGATTCTAGTTCTCTCTTGATTCACACACAGTACAATCAGAAAGTAGCTTCAAAGTATGAATATTCAAATGCTTGAATTCTCTCAAGATCGGCAAGTTCGTAAGGTTTTCAGTTCTTCTTGTTAAGGTTGTTCGTAAGACAGATTGTCCGTTGTCCTTTAGATTTGTTAAATACTGAGCAGGAGCTAACGGTCGAATCTTTTAGAATGATAGGTGGCACTCTTCTATTGGAAAGCCTCCATTGTACACAGCAGGTTCTGAGCACAAGGATCGTGGTCGTACATCACTAGTAGTGCGCCGAATATTCCATCAGGGATGTACCTGCAAAACAAGTAATGTGAGGAAAATTCTCTTACATGGAATTCCTTGGTTGGTTACATATAACTGTTGTACTAATCTTCACTAGAAAGTGGAGCAGGAGTAGGGTACAGCTATAACACGTGGGTAGGTGAAATGCTAGTTTCAAGCAAACTTATTAAGCTGAGCATTAGACGTATTTCAGTTAGACGGATTGTAAAATCAGTCTAATGAAATCAAACATCTCCTTCTAGTAATAATGTCTATTAGACCTCCTAGTCTAATAGAATTAGACTCACGTCTAATTACAATAACCATTAGACTGCACGTCTAACTCCACTGAGTTAGACTGCACGTCTAATTTCGATTCTACCTCAGACTTGTCTGAAGAAGTTAGACTCACGTCTAACTTTCACTAATTAGACTACACGTCTAATTACAATAACCATTAGACTGCACGTCTAACTCCACTGAGTTAGACTGCACGTCTAATTCCGATTCTACCTCAGACTTGTCTGAAGAAGTTAGACTCACGTCTAACTTTCACTAATTAGACTACACGTCTAATTATCTAATAACAATTAGACTGTACGTCTAACTTCACTGAGTTAGACTACACGTCTAATTTCGGTTTTACCTCAGACTTGTCTGAAGGAGTTAGACTTACGTCTAACTTTCACTAATTAGACTACACGTCTAATTATCCAATAACCATTAGACTGTACGTCTAACTCTACTGAGTTAGACTACACGTCTAACTCTACTGAGTTAGACTACACGTCTAATTCTGGTTCTACCTCAAACTTGTCTGAAGGAGTTAGACTCACGTCTAACTTTCACTAATTAGACTACACGTCTAATTATCCAATAACCATTAGACTGTACGTCTAACTCCACTGAGTTAGACTACACGTCTAATTCCGGTTCTACCTCAGACTTGTTTGAAGGAGTTAGACTTACGTCTAACTTTCACTAATTAGACTACACGTCTAATTCCGAATATTTATTAGACCATCCGTCTAATTACAAGTCTATTAGACTACACGTCTAACTCCGCTGAGTTAGACTGTACGTTTAATTTCGAATACATTAGACTTACGTCTAATTCCGTGTATATTAGACTTACGTCTAATTTTATACATTCATTAGACTACACATCTAACTCCAATGAGTTAGACTATACGTCTAATTCTATGCATCGAATGCCAAAACCGGTCTATTGACCCTCATTAGAGCCAAGTCTTATGAAATATTGTTTCAATACACCTGCATCAAAAATCATAAGTCATTTCATCATCAAAATCTCAGTGGTTAAATTATTTCAACACTCTGTCAAAATAATTTGACCCAACAATTTCCCCCTTTTTGATGAAGAAATTGGAAACCTGCATACATATACCAAAATATGCATTCATCATATAAATAAAATAAACCCTTGTTCACTTACATCAAACATTCAAAACCAATATTCAGAGAACCATCAAAGAAACATTGTTTGAAAGACTTAAATAGAGTATAAAAAGAGATTATTGTTCTTCCCTTTTAACTCGAGGATCGGTTGGACTCATTTCTTGACCGGGAAGCATGTTGAAGAAGGGAGGATAGCCGCGACCACCACGACCGCTTCCACTTGATCTACCATCACGTTCATTACCGCTGCCACGACCTTCTTGATCAACATTGGCTAGCCTACTACGGCCACCAGCACTTCGACCTCCACGATCATTACCACTTCGACCTCCACCCCTCTTAGTTGGCCTGGAATTATCATCGGTGCTTGGAGCTTGCCTGGATCTAGTGTCGGTTGACACGTCGTCATTTCTTCTACTTGACTCGCCTTGGGCGGGTCGAGATTAATCTTTTTCAGCATTGGCCCTTGCGTCCTCCTTTGCTTGAAACTTCCTTGCAGTGGAGTCAGCAAATTCTTGTCGTTCATTATCATTTCTACTCAAACAGCCCTGAATTTCCACCATCTTATTCTTTACCAGACTGAATTCTTCTAAAGTCTCTTTATGACGTTCATCATTGAGTTTCCTTTCTATGTCCAATAATTCACTTTGACGGATGAAGAGTTTCTTTTCAATCTTTGAGAAATTTAGATTTGCGACATGAGTCTCATATGTGTTTTTCTTTAAAGTGTTATCCAGCTCAGTAAGGACCTTGATATTCTCGTAAAATCCCTTTCTTTCTTCTTCCTTCGTGTTCATGGCATTTGTCATGGTCTTCTGAATAGATGAGATCACAGACTTCATAGACCTTAACATTTTGTTTCCTTCGGAAGAAGATTCTTCATATGATGAAATCTCTTCAGACTCTGCTGCCATGCTCTGAATTGGCTCAAAGTTTGTGTGAATCTGCAAGGATTACTCCGGTTGATTCTTTTCGGCTTTCTTAGCAGCTTCATCTCGCTCTTCTTCTAAAATTTCTTCTTCAACTCTCTGAAATCTCTCATACAGATTTCCAGAGTAGTGAAGAGGAATGTTGATGTTTTCGTGAACATTTCCCACAATGGTGTTGGGAAATAGAAGAGGCTTCTTAAAAGTTGCTTGTTGATCATGTTCCTCCTCAGATGAGGAACTCCCTTCTTCAACATTCTTCTCTTTTGAGGGTTCCCCCTCAGATCTGATAGTTTTGGCTGAGTCGCCTCGGCCACTTTCTCTTGACCTTCCTCTACTCTCACAACAGAGATTATCGCAACATCTTCTTCAATAGGAGCTTGAGCAGCCTCCTCAATCACATCTTCCACATGTACTTCTTCTTTATTTGTCTCAAGAGCTTGTTCAGACTCTTGAACAATCACTTCTTCTCCTTCTTCATTTGGATTCTCTTGAATAGGTTGATCTAGAATGCGTCTCTCTTCGACAGAAAGATTCCCGAATTCGATCAAGAGAGCAGCATCTATCTCATCAGCATCGTTGTTAGCATCAAGAATATCCATAGCTTCATCATCATCGAAAGGCTTTGCACCAGAGCAATCAGCGCCATGAACGTATCGGGAAACAACCGAAACGTAACTGTCCAAGATGTCATTCAGCCTCTTTAGCACTTTTAATTCAACTTCAGATCCTTTCTCAGCAGGATTGAAGTTAGCCTTTCTGGCTTCAAAGATTGGGAAAAGAGCTTTTCCATACAGGCAAGCTTCCACTAGATCTTTTCTCTTTAGAGCCTTAGCAACCTCTGAAGTTTTTGCCCATTTAAGAACTTTCTTTTCATTTTCTACCCGCTTATTCCATTCTTTCATTATTGCAGAATTCGTCAGAGAATCATTGTACTTGGATGACAGTTTCTCTAGGGACCATGATTCAAAAATTTCCAATTTTTCAGCCGTAATGACTTTAACTTGATCTAAAATGAGTTCTCCAATACTTTTTCAGGAACTTGAGTTGCGATTTTCTTACCTTTTCCAACAACCTCTACGGGTTTTGGAGCAGTTCTGGGTTCACCGAACACGATTCCACCTATCTGTCTTTTGGAACGCATCAGTTCGAATGCTGATTGGGGTTTCTTACAGAGCTTAGTAGGGAGCTCCACACGAATAACTTTCTCAGCTACCAATGAATCTTTAGGAGCGGGAACAGTGGGTTCACCAGCCACAAGGGTAAGAACAACACCTTGTTTTGGTTGGGATGACTCTGTAGCATCGGCGGCTACTAGATCAGTTGGGACAACAGGAGACACATTCCTGTCAACATTTTCATCATTTGGACTAGCTGACTCAACAACGGGCCCTTTAGCAGATTCCCTTAGGGGAGAGAATACAAATTCAGCTTGTTCCACTACGGGAATATCAAACTTAGGCACAGCGGCCAAAGATTTAGAAGAGGTTATGTTAGATAAAATTAGATCGGTTAAATAGAACTTAACAAAAACAAACTTCATGTGCAGGAACGGTTACATAATTCAACCGGTTAAGTAATTCAACCGGTCAAGCAATACAACCGGCCAAGAACCTAACCGATCAAGAAGACAAGACCGGTCAGATAAGAAGGCCAAAATCGTTGGACATTCGGTTAATCTAAAGCTATGAAAAACCGGAAATCATCTGGTTAACCTAAACAACCGATCGGTGCAAATAGATACTTTGAGTATCTGTTGAAGATGATACCAAAGGGACAGACCTTAGTATTGCCATATTTATACAAGTCTGAGGATAATCTGTAGGCTGTAGAAGACCGTCCGACAAGATCTTTCCACTCCGGGATAAATCAGAGGCGCAATCCTCCAGGTGCAGGCAACTGTCCAACCGACAGTTGCCATATTGAGTAAAAGACAAACCTAGCCGGCTTGACCTATACACTGGAAGTCTAGACCGCCAGGTCTGAAACACTGAACCTCTGCTCAACCAATCAGATTCAAAGAGATGAAATGTGACCGTTGGCATATTTCACCTATAAAAGAAGGAGCTGAAGAGGAGTAAACATAGTTACTAATTACACAAACACAATCCAATCGAGACTTATCGAGCAGCAAATAAGTCTCGATCGGATTGTGTTTGTGTATTCCTTAGTGAATATCCTTCTCGCGGTTTCGAGAGGAAGGGGTGACGTAGGAGCTTATCTCCGAAGATCCATAAAAACCTGTCTTGTTCTTTACTTTCTACCGGCTTTACATTCTAACCGATCTATACTAACCGACTCATACCGCCCTAATCGATTCAATATCATTTAAACCGATTTACTGAATCCCAAACCGACCCACTAAACTCCAAATCGACTTTATCCAAATCCGGTCCTATTCATCCTGTGTGTGTGCTGCTTCAACCTAAAACAAACCACTTCTGCACTTGAACTCGGTTCAAGGGTTTGTGACAGTTTGTATAGTATTGAAACCCCGATATTAATCTCTAACCGGATTAAACATCAACCGTTGAGTGAAAGCTCTAACCGGTCAGACCCCGGTTCCCCAGCCGCGACCTAGATCTTAACAATTGGTATCAGAGCAGTTAGTTTCAATACTCAAGAAAGCATGTCTTTTGATCGGCCCCCAATGCTAGAAGGTGACGAGTTTGCCAACTGGAAGACACGCATGCACCTGCATTTAATCACCATGGATGATGAAATGCAGTTCATTCTGACTAAAGGACCGGTAAAGATTGATAAAGATAGAAAGGATTGGACTGCTGATGATAGGAGAAGAAACAATCTGGACAACCATGCCAGAAACCGCATCACTAACGGTTTGGACAGGAATACGTTCTGTAAGGTCAGAGATTGCAAAACCGCAAAGGAAATATGGGAAGCGGTGATTCAAATTCATGAGGGAAATGAAAGAACCAAAGAAAACAAGATAATGGTGGCTACCCAGAAGTTTAAAAATATCAAGATGAAACCGGGAGAAACAATGAGAGAATACAGTGACCGGTTCACAGATGTGATAGACGAGCTATCAAATCTTGGAAAGAAGTATGACAACAACGAAATTATCATGAAAGCGCTAAGATCTCTTCCAAGTGCATGGGATATAAAGACAATGGTGATGACGGAATCAAACTGTCTAAGCAAGATGAAGTTACACGATGTGTTCGAAGATCTTAAGGCATATGAGTTTGAAATGAGATCTAGGACTGAAGATGAAGTTTCAACCTCAACCTCTACTAAAGGCTTAGTCACATCCATAGAACCGGTTGCTCCTGCACCGATCAGAACCGCTGAACAGTTCACTAAGGATGCCATGGCAATGCTTGCACAGAAATTTGGCAGATTCATGAAGAGAAGCCAACCAACAAACAACAACAACTATAACTACGATGATAAATCTAATATTAGATGTTATAACTGCAATTGTTTGGGACATTTCAGGTGGGAATGCAGAAAACCAAGACGGGATGACCGGAAACCGGACGATCAGAACCACCGAAATAACCATCAACAAACCGGTGAAGGAAGTGAAGTTCAGAAAGCACTGATAGCCGATGACAGAGGAAGCCTATGGGCTCACAGTGACAGTGATGATGAACTCACATGCCTCATGGCAAATGAGGAACATGTATTTGACTCTCCCTGTGAGGAATGTACTAAAGATGAGTTATTTAATGCACTAAATGATATGGTGGCAGAGTATAAGAACCTATTAACATTAATACCAAGTCAACTCAACTTTAGAACCAACCCCATAGCACCAACCTTGACCGAACCAAAGACCATCCAACCTGATAAAATCCTAGAAACCGAGATAACACCCGAACTATCCTCTAAGACCAAACAGTTCAAAGAGTCGGTTCAAAAATTGACCGAAGAGGATGATGCCCGAACCCAGTATCGAATAGCTGCATGGAAAAGATCTAGTGACATGGTGAACCAGATGTCTAAGTACAAAAGACATCTCAAATACAAATTTAGTCTTGGGTACAAAGACAACAAATCCGCCAACCAGAACCATTCAGACAAAATGAAGCTTACAAAAGGCAACCTTCCCTTTGTAAGATTTGTCAAGAGTTCTTTAACCGACGATGAGGAACAAAGTGCCTCATATCCGGAAGACGAACTAATCTATGTAAGTCCAGCTAACTCCGAAAAATGGCTTTACCCTGAGAAAAGGATAGCCAACCGGCCCAAAGGTAAGAAAGTCGAACCACACAGGATAAACCAAAGGCCACTTCCGAATAAGGCACTCTTAGGAAAACAAAAAGATCTCAAACCGAGTACAGGAAAACTAGTTAGAACCATAACCGGGAAAGTTGTCCGACTTATTAAAGTCTGGATACCTAAGGGACTAATCACCTGTGGACCCAAGTAAATGTGGATACCAAATAGTTGTAAATATGTATATTTTGCATGATATGAAGAAACGGCTAGGAAACTCCGAGTGGTACCTGGATAGCGGGATCTCCAGACACATGACTGGAAACAACAATCTTCTAACCGACATGAGAATAGAAACCGGTGCAATGATTACCTTCGGTGATAACTCAAAAGGTGGAACTGTGGGCAATGGTAAGATTTTCCATGGTAATTTAACAATTGATAATGTACTTTTAGTTGAAAACCTGCATTTTAACCTGTTAAGCATTAGCCAAATGTGTGATGCTGGATACATTGTAGAATTCCTTAAACATGCGTGCCTAGTTAAAAATTCTCAAGGTATCATACTACTAACCGGAAATAGGTTAGGAAATATATACAAGGTAGATTGGAAAAATAAAGTAGAACACCCTGTCTGCATGGTGGCTAAAACCGATCAAACCTGGCTGTGGCATAAAAGGTTAAACCACTTAAACCTGAAAACTTTAAACTATATCCGCGGTAAAAAGTTGGTTGAAGGAATTCCTGATATAGTATTCAATAAGGATAAGGTTTATTCAGCATGTCAAATGGGTAAACAAACTAAGTCAACCTTTAAGAGTAAAGGACACATTCAGTCTAACCGATGCTTAGATCTCCTTCATATGGACCTATTTGGACCGATTAAGGTCGTCAGTCTAGGTGGTATGCTCTATACTATGGTAGTTGTCGATGACTATTCTAGGTATACATGGGTAATATTTTTGGCATCCAAACGTGAAACCGCATCAAATTTAATTACATTGCTTAAACGCTTACAAAATGAAAAATCAACACGCATAAATAGCATTAGGAGTGATAGAGGAACCGAATTTACAAATAGTACTCTAAATGCATTTCTTGATGAATCTGATATTAGACACGAGTTTTCTAGTGCTAGGACTCCTCAACAGAACGGCCTGGCCGAGAGAAGAAACCGAACTCTCAAGGAAGCCGCAAGGTCTATGATAGCCGATTCGGGTATTGCCCAGAAATTTTGGGCTGAGGCTATCAATACTACATATCACACACAAAACCGGTCTCTGATTAACAAGTTTCACAACAAAACACCGTATGAAGTATACTTTGATAGGATTCCTAACCTTAGGTATCTTAAAATTTTCGGTTGTAAATGTTACATTCACATAAATGGAAAAACTTACCTATATGCTTTTGATGCAAAATCCGATATTGGGATCATGCTAGGTTACTCAGCAGTCAGTAAAGCTTATAGAGTATACAATACTAGAACTCTAACCGTGGAGGAATCTCTTCATGTCGTTTTCGATGAATCGGTTGAAAGTAACACTGCTTCATCCTTTGATCTACACAACAGATTGGAAAACAACAATATCCATTCTGATAGTGAAGATGAGGTTCCGGTTCTTAGACGGTTTGTCCATGACCATATGGGTGATGATGAAACCCAGCCGGATCAAGCTGTCACACGATAGGAAGCTGACACCTCGGTTCAAACTGAGGAAATCGGTCGGTCTGACACTTTTGTTTAGCCTACCGATATGTCTAGCCTTGATCAAGTAAATGGTGATTTGGTATATGCTCCTGAACGAATCTCAAAAGGAACACAAATCATCATCCTGAGCTTATTATAGGTAATCCTTCAAAACCCGTTCGAACTAGGAGACAAATTCTGGAGGAATACTTTAATTCCGCTTTCATATCCTAGATTGAGCCGAAAATAGTGGATGAAGCATTATTAGATCCAGATTGGATCTTGGGAATGCAAGAAGAGTTAAACCAGTTTGAGAGTAACAAAGTCTGGTACCTAGTCCCTAGACTGAAAGATCAACCGCTTAAATCATGTATACCGCTTAAACAAAGCACTGTACGGTTTAAAACAAGCTCGTAGAGCTTAGTATGATACACTAATCGCATTTCTGTTAAAACATGACTTCACCATAGGTTCGGTGTATAAAACCCTATTTAAATTTGAGAAAAAGGAACATATCCTACTTGTTCAAATATATGTGGATGACATCATTTTCGGATCAACCGATCCTAAGCTATGTGATAAATTCTCAACATTGATGACTAACAAATTTGAGATGAGTATGATGGGAGAATTAAGTTTCTTCCTAGGCCTTCAGGTTAAGCAAATCGAAGGAGGAACTTTTATAAGTCAACCCAAATACACAAAGGAACTTCTAAAGAAATTTGGGATGGATACATGCTCCTCAGCCGCTACCCCAATGAGCTCATCAGTCAAATTGGACAAGGATGATGACGGTCAGGCAGTAGACCTAACAGCCTACCGAGGAATCATCGGTTCTCTCTTATACCTGACAGCAAGTAGACCGGATATACTATTTGCGGTCGGTGTGTATGGAAGATTCCAGGCTAATCCAAAACAGTATCACTACACAGCCGCAAAGCAAATCTTGAAATACCTAAAAGGAACCCCTGAAGTTGGTCTGTGGTACCCAAAGGACTCATCTTTCAACCTCACAAGTTACTCAGATGCAGACTATGCAGGTTGTAAAATTGACAGAAAAAATACTAGCGGAACATGCCAATTCCTAGGTGATCGGCTTGTTTCATGACACAGTAAGAAGCAAACATCGGTTGCCATATCAACCACAGAAGCTGAATATTTGGCAGCCGGAAGCTGCTGTTCACAACTTCTATGGATCCAACAACAACTAAAGGACTTCGGTATCACCACCGAAGAGTCTCCAATATTCTGTGATAACACAAGTGTCATAGCAATCACATACAATCCGGTCCTACACTCTAGAACCAAGCACATCAACATAAGGTATCACTTCATTCGGGAACATGTCATGTTGAAGCATATCCGGCTGGAATACGTATCAACAGAACAACAAGTAGCCGATATCTTCACAAAGCCCCTGCAGGAAGCTAAGCTTTCTTACTTCAAAAACATACTCGGATTAACCGATATTAATCAACTCATTTCTTAAAACTCTCAAATGTCTAAAAGGAAAATCGGTTCGAACAGACAAAACTGGTAGTTCTTCCTAAATTGTCGGAATCCGAATTCACCAAGGTACCTATTGAAGAACCGCTTTGTCTATCAGTTACAGAAAATTGACCGGTTACTTAGTTCTTACACTAATTACCCGCATCGGGACTAATGACTGAAACCGACCGGTTTGGAAATAATATACTCTGGATTATTTGGCTTCCGAACAAAAATGGAATAATTATCTGTGTTTAGACTTATCTGTTCTGAAAAGATACATTTTCAAAGCAAAATAGTCATACCTCAAAAGACGTGAAGATATGATATTTTTCACCGTCCAGGCCTATGACTCACATCTTAGGTTGTAGACATGCTTATTTCATGCAATATGTTTTATCCTATGGTCAATAGAATACATTAACTACCACCTACTGGATAATACTATCATTCATCTACTAATATATAAGTTAGGTAAACATTAGACAAAATATTCACAAGTATCAACTTATCATCTCACTAAAACAAAAATGTCTCAGTTTCCAAACATTCTCCAAGTTGATTTCGACTCAGCTCAAAGTACAGAGCATTATGAAATCTTCAAAATAATCAAGTCACTTGAAGAAACCGGTCTAAAATCCTTTCTAGATGACAAACATGTCATTTTCCCTGAAACCATCCTGGAGTTCTTCTATAACGCCAGGGTTTTCCGGAGTACCCCTCATTTCGACACCCTCATTCAATCTAGGGTCGGAGGGACCGTGTTTGATTTCTCGGAGAGTGACTTCGCCAGATGCTTCGATCTTCCGAAGCAAGGGATCACTGATCTGAACGTCCCAACCGGACTAAAAGCCGAAATTTCCTTGAGTTTCTCTCAGTCTAATCATCCGGTCAGTGACCACAGTGCTAGGTCATCATTAAGGGCTGAATACCAGCTTCTCAATGATATCATCGGTAGGAGCATCCTAGGTAAGGATGTAACTAATACCTACTGTACTACAGCTTTCAATATGATGACCGCTATCACAATAGATACGTCGGTCAACTGATCCAGGGTGTTATTCGAATTCCTGATTTGGATGATCACCATTCGCCAAACCGGCCTCATCCCCCAGATCAGCAGCCTACTCATGGAACTCGGGGTTCCACTCTGTCCGGGCGAGGGACTGAATTAGGCCCAGGTCATAACCAAGGAAGTTGCTGACTCATTCTATGAGCGGTTCGAGAAGTCATGGAAAATGAAGAACCGACACCTCAACTCCTCCGGCAATTAAGTCACTCCCTCCTACAACTGGTCATTTTGTTGTACGCACCGGTTGTATCATTATCCCACTCCATTATGACCATTTCGGTTTAAACTATGTCTCTTTCGGCTTCAACTATGTCTCTTTCGGTTTCTTGTATTTCCATCTCATTAATGAAAAGTAACTTTTAATTTCCAACTACATGGGAAATTACACAAACGTAGTTACATTCTAACTAGATTCTCCACCTCGAGCTCCGCAACCGGTCAAAAGTAACTCCTTCCCAAGGAGTTTTGGAAACATAAATATTCCCATCATAAATAAGACAAAACTGAATTTCAGCATTAAATGCTCCTATTTCCACTTCAATCTCAAATCTATATAAAGAACCCCCTCTTGTCAATTCAGCATACCTCCAAACAAATCAGAATTTCTTAAACCCTCTCTCTCTTGGCAAAATTTGAAAGAATGTCGAACCGCACACTAAGAAACTATTTGTGCATTGATTTCGACTCCGTCCACCAAGTTGAGGATCTTGAAGTGAATGAACTCCTTTTTGAATCCCTAATCGACATCGGCCTTCGTGATTTTCTCGAAGAATCCGGACCTATGTTCATTCCAGAAGTAATGGAATTCTTCAACAATGCATCCATGAGTGGCGATGTCATTATCTCTGTGGTGAAAAACCACACCATTTTTCTGAATGAAAGCGCATTCTCCCGGATGTTTAATCTGCCCACTGAAGGGTTTTCCGATTTCCCATCCCGGGTGGGCAGTGCAGCAATTGACAATTCGGAAATGTTCTCCGGAACCGAAGTGCCGGTGGAGAACCACGGTCTAAAAACCCACCTCGCCCATCACATCCAACTCCTTCACGAGATCGTCAACCGATCCATCATCTGCCAATCTCCGAACCAACACTATTCTAGGAAAGTCTTCGACATGATGACCTACATCGTCAGCCACACCCCCATCAACTGGTCATCGGTCATCTTCAATAACCTGAAGACCATGGTCGAGACAAAGAAAGGTCTTGGCTACGCCCCCACATAAGCCGGCTCCTTCGTACACATAATCCAAATCTTGGACCGGGTACCCCGGCGTACCTATCAAATGTTCTCCATGAGGAAGGGGTGGAGGACAAACTCTCTAAAATAATTATTACATAAGTTATAATTTTGTATCTTATGTACCCTAAACCGATCCGTGTATCGGTCTCTATTATTGAATGATTATTTGAATTTCTAAGCTTGAAAACCGGGTCAAAATCGCATTATTAGAATATCTATCTAAATGACTAACCGGCTAAAAACGCTAACTACCTCGTTGAATAACCGGTCAAAATCGCAAACCGCTTTATCATCGGTTAAATAACCGCTTCGCTTAATAATCGGTTACAAGAACAAACTGTTTCGTCACCGGTTAAATAACTGCATCAAAAGCCCGCTCAAACTTCCCGCCTATCGTTTGCCGCCCAAAGCCTTTTTGGAGGGAAAATTCCCTCCCAAACTTGACGCGACAGTTCGCGGCGGTTGAAATTCCAACCCGCGACTATAAATATGGTCCTTAGCCATTTTATTTCATTCTCACGCGAATAGGCTTTCTCTCTCTAGCTTTAAAATCTCTCAAAACTCTCAATCCTTCGATCTCTCATTCTCTTCAACCTACAATGGGTCGCGAATCTGTGTTATTCACCCACATCGTCCAGGTCGACTTCGATGAAGTTCGAGCAAATGGATCGGCGGAAGCAAAACGGGTGTTAACCCAAATCTCTGAGTCCGGTCTTGAACATTTCTTGAACGGACCTTTCGTCCTGTACCAAGAGGCGGTTACCGAGTTCTTCCAAACCGCCGCACTCAGCGAAAGAACGATAACCGCAACAGTAGGTGGTAAACCGTTCAATCTCACCATGAAGTTGGTTGCTGAGGTCCTCCATCTGCCAACCGAGGGGAGCGACTTCTCAGTATTTATAGACGAGGAAGCATTCCAAGCGGTCTGTCGGGATGTTTCGGATACTGAGATGCCAATAGCAGTATCCGGTAAGAAAACCTCGCTTAAACTGGAACTTAGACCGCTATGCGAAATTCTAACTAAGTCGGTTCAAGCACGGGGAGGCAACTATGATAGCCTCACCCGAATGAAGATCGATATGATTGACAGTTTAGTCAACGACACTAAAGTTAACTGGGCAAAGGTAATCTTCTCCAACTTATGTGAGATGGTGGATCCGACATCCAAACGGTCATGGGGATACGCCGTCCCACTCGGCAAGCTGATGCGTAATTTCAACGCTAACACCGGCCCCGGTGTCTTTCTTCCGCCCAGCAAAATCATAAAATCCCATCAATTTATTAGACCGGGGGAGAAACAGGGCAAAAAGAAGGTCTCCGGCAATACGAGCGGGCGAAAGAAGTCACAAGCTAGAAAGAAAAAGGCTCCGGCTAAAGAAAAATCCGGAAGCAAGGTGGATAAGCAACCGACCGGATCGGCTAATCCGCAGTCCGACACCCTCAACACAGAAAATTCGGCATCCAGCTCTGGCCGAACCGCTTCAAACCACACCGGAGAGGATCGGACTGGCAAAGGGAAAGAATTGATGGTCGAAGAACAATCGGCCAGAACTGATAATGTTGATGCCGGTTCGGGCAGACAAGAGGAAGAAGATGAAACCGCGGATGAACACATCCGGCAAATGGGCGAGGACCTCGTCAAACAAATCATGAAAGAAATTAACGATCAGGCTCACGCGGCAAGCGACGTATACTTTCAATGGGCCCTGAACCGACAGGAAATTTTCTACACCAACATGCTACCGGAACATCCTGCTGACCGGAAATTCGAAAAGCTGGTTGAGATGGAAGCGGAAGTCATCAACCTCACAAAGGCTCAGAGCGTCTTGACCGCTCTTCGACGAAATAGGATGGTCGAACCGCATGCCCGGTTACTGGGGCTCACCGAACACATCCAACTTCTTCAAAGAAAGCATATCCCAGGAACGGCGGACTCTCAATTTGAGCTCTTGGTGTTGGACATGCTAGTGGTCAAATAACAGGAATTGACTGAGGAGATGGCACGGTTGGAAGCGGAACCCGAGCACCAGGAGGCGTCGCACTTCTCCAGATCTCCACCTAAGGATGATGGCGGTCCGAATCCGGTTGAAACCGAGCATGTCTTCCCTAAACAGGAATCCATAATCAACGACACCGACCTCAGGACGAGTACACCGCCCACCGATCAGCACGTCTCTCTTCAAACCGAGGAATCAGTACCGGCTGTAACAGAAGATAGAGTAAAGGATCTAATCGAGGAATTTGTTAATGCCGCGATTCTGCCGTGGCAAAAGAAGATAAAAGAAACCGCGACTAAATCCATCGAGATGATTGAGTCTACAAATAAAGAGCTAGAAACCGCGGTCAGACGGATCACGTCCGTTGAGGACAAATACGGCATGACCGACCTTTTGTACAGTGACACAACTAACAGAACTAAGGCATTGGAGGCCGCAACTAAGAAGTTGGAAGCCGATATCGCTCTTAACGGCCAAAAGATCGGTTTGTCAGAACTAAACCAAATATCAACCGATCAAAGGCTGAACAAGATTGAAGGGGATCTGTCCGGTGCCCAAGCCGGATCCATACTTGAGAAGGTGACAATGTTTGAAGAGAAGCATGCCAAGACCGAAGCCGATTTTAAAGGCGGTCACCGAACAACTGGCGGAGATGATAGCGGCAAAGCTGGCAGCCGACAAAGCACTTGAGGAGGCAAATGAGCTCGCGGCCCAGAAGATTCAAGATGCCTTGGACGAGCAAACCCGGCTTCAAAAGGAAACGGCGGAGGCAGATGCGAACCTGGCCGGACATATGCAAACATTAGAAAACATTGCACCGGCCATAGCGGTTCAGCAAAATGAAGATGCGGCTCGACTAATCGGCCAACAGTCAGCATACAACGAGTTCACCGAGGCTCACAAGAAGTCCAAAGCGGTTTCTTCCCCATCCGGTCCGGTTACAAGAAAAAGAAAGGCTTCTACCAAGAGGGCAGCAATTTCAAAGTTATTGGACAACGTTACTGAAGCGGTTTCGCAAGAAGATGACGATCTCGAGGAAGAAACCATACCGCTGACCAAAAGACCATGAGGTTTTGAAGCGATTCCACTTAGATCGTTTGCTCCACCGGCTGCACCTTTCACCGGTACTTCAGGCGGTCAATGATCCTCCTCCAGGCCTGTTCCAGCGGTCAAGGGAAAGGCAACGGATGAAATGCTGGAAAAATACTTGCCGCCCAAGAAGAAAAAATAGGGGATTTCTTTACTTATATTACCTATGTCTAACTTAGTATAGTTTTATATATATAAATCAAGTATTTTTAGAAATCAGACTACATTTTCATTCCTTACATTGTTTTGAATATTTTAAGTAAAATAATCAAAAAGGAAGAAAATGATAAGGATAAAAATTTGAAATTTTGAAATTTTTTCGAAAAAATTTTCTAAGTCATTTTCCAAAAATCCGGCCAAATAAACTTTTAAAACAACCGGCCTACATTTCAATCCTTACATGGTTTTGAATATTTTAAGTAAAATAATCAAAAAGGGAGAAATTGTTAGATAAAATTAGATCGGTTAAATAGAACATAACAAAAACAAACTTCCTATGCAGAAACGGTTAAAGAATTCAACCGGTTAAGTAATTCAACCGGTCAAGCAATACAACCGGCCAAGAACCTAACCGATCAAGAAGACAAGACCGGTCAGATAAGAAGGCCAAAATCGTTGGACATTCGGTTAATCTAAAACTATGAAAAACCGGAAATCATCTAGTTAACCTAAACAACCGATCGGTGCAAATAGATACTTTGAGTATCTGTTGAAGATGATACCAAAGGGACAGACCTTAGTATTGTCATATTCATACAAGTCTGAGGACAATCTATAGGCTGCAGAAGAGCGTCCGACAAGATCTTTCCACTCCGGGATAAATCAGAGGCGCAATCCTCCAGGTGCAGGCAACTGTCCAACCGACAGTTGCCATATTGAGTAAAAGACAAACCTAGCCGGTTTGACCTATACACTGGAAGTCTAGACCGCCAGGTCTGAAACAATGAACCTTTGCTCAACCAATCAGATTCAAAGATTGTGTTTGTGTATTCCTTAGTGAATATCCTTCTCGCGGTTTCGAGAGGAAGGGGTGACGTAGGAGCTTTATCTCTGAACATCCATAAAAACCTGTCTTGTTCTTTACTTTCTACCGGCTTTACATTCTAACCGATCTATACTAACCGACTCATACCGCCCTAATCGATTCAACATCACTTAAACCGATTTACTAAATCCCAAACCGACCCACCAAACTCCAAATCGACTTTATCCAAATCCGGTCATATTCATCCTGTGTGTGTGCTGCTTCAACCTGAAACAAACCACTTCCGCACTTGAACTCGGTTCAAGGGTTTGTGATAGTTTGTGTAGTATTGAAACCCCGGTGTTAATCTCTAACCAGATTAAACACCAACTGTTGAGTGAAGGCGCTAACCGGTCAGACCCCGGTTCTCTAGCCGCGACCTAGATCCTAACAGGTTACCTTTAAGGATTTAGACGCGCGGGGCGCCTTCGTCTTCTTCTCCTTTGAGACACAGGATCTCGAAGGCTTCTTCAAAATGATTTGAGGGAGTAGATAGTGAGGGCATCGGAGTTGCAGCAAGTACACCTGGACCTTGCCTTAACCTTGAATCGACAGATTCAGAGTCCTTCTTGTTTGAACTCTTCAGACTGGAGGAACTGGCCTCTGATTCATTCACCGTTTTCGATCTCTTTGCCCCTGTAGACATGACAGAAGTAGACGGTTGCTTGGATCGGATAGAGGGTTTTCCATCAGTTTGGTAACTAGATGCACCAGATGCAGATTCAAGATTGTTCTTCATCCTCATCAGTGTGTTAGCCATTGTAAGGGCAGTATATACTCTTGGAGAGTTGATTTGCACAGTTTCACCAACAGGAACCCCCAAATGCTTCAACAAATGACTCAGTTGAGCCGCAAACGTTATGCTTTTCTTGTTCGTCTGACAGATCGAGAAGCACAAGTTCTGGAAAAGGTTATGAGCTCAGTTTACCTGGATTCCCTTTGAAATAGCACACATATAGTCAAAACGGTCTTGACTATAGAGATGAAAGGAGCCAGATTTTCCTTGTAGCGCATTTGCCACCACGTCGTTCAGTAGAATGAAATGCGGTTTAAATGCCTTTTTGAGTCCATTTACATGGATTATCGAACCATCGACAGAGAAGGTTCTCTTCATCTCCTCCATGATTTCTAGTGAAAGGATCAGATCGAACGTGTGCCCCTCAGTTGGAAGTTCAAAGAACTCCGCATATACAGTTTCATCGAACGAGAACTCCATGCCATTTACGGTTTCTACGATGGATTCACCCACCATAGTTGCGGATTTGAAGAACTCGCGAACTTCTTTTTCATAGAATATGAACGGAACGCCGAGATACTTCCTTAACCCAGAATATTCTAGGGTTCTGAACATCTCCACCACCTCCGGTTGATCGAAAGTGTACACCGATGGAAAATCCACCTGCAAAGTATAGTGACCCAACGTGATTTTCTTCACCATTTTCGAAAGAATATGAAACGACACAAGATTTTAGAGAGATTTATAGATAGAAATGCAAAGAAAGCTAGGGTTTTTAAGGATTTTGAGAGATTGAAAGCTTCCAAACTCATGCACTAATATCCTTATATAGACAGAAGAGAGAAATGCAGAATAACCGTCTTTTCTTAAGGGTATGGCCCATTAATAAATGTTAGACATCCTTTTTCAAGGAGTCATCATTAAAAATGAGGGTATATCAGTCATTTTCTCTAAACTTGAGAGACACGTGTCTTCATGTTAGTAAGAGATGACTATTTGATATTTTGAGCGGGAAAAGTAAATAGCTCTCAATCGTGGGACAGTTGTCTTCACGTCTAACATTAATAAATGTTAGACGTCCTTTTTCAAGGAGTCATCATTAAAAATGAGGGTATATCAGTCATTTTCTCTAAACTTGAGAGACACGTGTCTTCATGTTAGTAAGAGATGACTATTTGATATTTTGAGCGGGAAAAGTAAATAGCTCTCAATTGTGGGACAGTTGTCCTTGATCAATCTAATCAGCACGTAGTTAGACGTTTTTCTTACTTAACAAATCCATATAACAAAACGTCTATTAGATGGATGAGTCTATTAGACACATACGTCTAATTCCGTGTCATAAAAATATGTCTAATGTCTATTAGACATGTACGTCTAATTCTGCATAAACACCACGTGTTAGACGTGTGTTTGATTAGACGTGAGCATCCACTTGCTCATGACGTAAAAACGTCTAACGTCTATTAGACGTGTCCGTCTAACCGCGTAGGTATAACACCTCAACATATAGACTTAGATGAATAGATTTTGAAAAAAAATACGTCTAAGTACACACTGTTTCTTTCAGACACCATTGTCTAATTAGACCGATTAAAGATATTCGCCTGGAGAGTTTCTTTACTTCCAAAGTAATTTTCCCTCTCATTATGTATATGGACGCAAAATTGTAATAAATAATTTTTGTGGTCCAAATATCAAAAACATTTTTAACAACATAAAACATTTATTCTACTAGAATGGCAAATGCCATTGTTGATCTTCAAGGCTGTGTACTCAGAAGAGTACTCTTCTAGCTTCCTTCATGCAGTCCTCATGCATCACCTACAAAAGAAACTATTTACACATTTTGGTACTCATACTCAATTGGGTCCTTGATCAATTAGTCCCTTAGGAATCCATATTTGAGTTATTCTGATGGACTTCCCATTTTGTGTTGTGAATAATGCATAAGATTTTGACTTAGCAGATGACTTCCTGCTAGCCACTGATCCTTTAACTTTTGAAGAAGATTTTCTTTTAAAACTCCTTGACTTAGAGTCAGGTTTTCGATTCTCATACTTGTTAGCTGCTTCTAGCTTATTCTTAAGCCAGCTAACAGTAGGCGGAACATAAACTATTTCATTTTGAAAGCAACTTCTTCATGAATAGGATCAGATTCAATGTCAGTCATACTTCATTTGACAAAACTTATTGGCTTAAGTTTGTCATATGATTTTGACTTTTTGCATGATAGGTTAGGGTCATTGCTATCAAATCTAAATCTGATCTAGATCCAGTAGGTTTTAACATGCTGATCTGATATTTGACAGCATCTCCAGACCTTGTCCATGCACAAACAACATAGTTTAACCTTTTGTTTTCAGATGAAAGAGTTTGAATCTGTTCTTTGAGCATCTCATTCTCAGATGAGATCTCTTCAATCTTCTTTTCAAAAACATTTGACTCTTCAGCTTTAGACAAATTTGGTTTGTTTACATCTGATGAAGATTTAGTTTCATTTAGGGATTCTGCTAGCTTTCTGTACTCGATGACCATGTCATCTAGTGCAGCTACCAGTTGTTCCCTTGAAAACTTTTCGGAAGAGAAGTCAAATACCTCAGTCTCCTGAGTTCTTTCTTCATCTTCTCTTGCCATGAAGTAAGCCACCTCTTTTTCATCACTTTCACTGGATGAAAAGTAAGAGCCACGGCTACTTCCTCTGTTCTTCCCGTTACCTGTCATAAGAGCATTCAGCTCTTTTCCATCATCCTTGGCATTTTCACGCTTTGGCTTCCGGCATTCCGATGCATAATGACCTTTAATACCATAGTTAAAACAATTAAAATTAGCTTTAGATTTTTTATTTGTCATTAGAATTTGAAGAGTTTGAGTTAGAGTTGCTCTTCTTCATGAAGTCTCCAAACTTCTTCACAAAGAGAGACATGACATCGCTGCTCAGCTGTTGAGCTGCCATCATCACGTCTGGAGCGGTTGGTGGCTCTTCAGCAGTCATCAGCGCCTTGGCAATGATAACGGACGTGGGTTGATCTTCTTCCATCCTACATTTTAGCTCGAACTCATAGACCTTGAGATCAGCAAAGAGATCAAAGAGATATATCTTGTTAAGATCTTTGGATTCTCTCATCGCCATAGTCTTTATATCCCATTCCCTTGGAAGATTACGCATGACCTTGATAGAAAGCTCCCGGTTGCTATAGGTTTTGCCTAGGATAGACAGAGAGGAGACGATCTTGCTGAATCTGGTGTCGAAATCGTTCATTGTTTCACCAGGACGCATCTTGAAGTTGTCGAACTGTTGAGTGGTAACCATGATCTTGTTTTCCTTGGTTTGCTCGTTGCCCTCGCACAGTTGAGTGAGTCTGTCCCAGACCTCTTTGGCAGTGTCGCATTCGATGATGTAGTTGAACATACTGTCATCGAGAGATATGTACAGAACATCAAGAGCCATGTTGTTGAGGTTGTTCTGCCTCTTTTTATCAGCGGTCCAGTCAGTCTTCTCCTTATCAATCTAGATAGGACCTTCTGTGACAATGCTCCACATGTCATCATGAAGAGAAGAGAGATGAGCACGAACTCTTTTCTTCCAAACAAAGTAGTTTTCTCGAGAGAAAGTTGGAATTGCTGTAACACTAGCATCTTTGGTTACGGTCGACATATTTCAGAAAAGGCTTGAGAATAGAAACAGGGCTCTGATACCAATTGATAGGATCGGCTTTATCGATTGAGACGGGGTCTGGCTAAGGATAAAGGCTTATGAAAAACGGTTTGAAAGAAATCATGTTAGGAATTTAATTCGCTTTCTATTCTACGTAAACACTTGTAAACGCTTGAAACAGATTCAAGGCGGAATTGTTTACTTGGATTTGAAGCACAAGATTAAATATGAAAAGATGACAGAAAAGAAAGAACATAACAATTTGTTTATGGATGTTCGGAGAAACTCTCATACGTCACCCATTCTTCCAACCACCGGAAGGATTCACTAATATGATTCGAATCAAATACAGTTTACACACACTTAACTCACTATTGAACAGAACACTTTCTGTTCAATTACAAGATGAAGAATATCACTCAGCTAAAGGTGTTTTGATTCTAGCTCTCTCTTGATTCACACATAGTACAATCAGAAAGCAGCTTCACAGTATGAATAATCAAAGGCTTGAATTCTTTCAAGATCGGCAAGTTCGTAAGATTTTCAGTTCTTCTTGTTAAGGCTGTTCGTAAAACAGATTGTCCGTTGTCCTTTAGATTTGTTAAATATTGAGCATGAGTTAACGGTCGAATCTTTTAGAATGAAACGTGGCACTCTTCCATTGGAAAGCCTCCATTGTACACAGTAGGTTCTGAGCACAAGGATCGTGGTCGTACATCACTGGTAGTGCGCCGAATATTCCATCATAGATGTACCTGCAAAACAAGTAATGTGAGGAAAATTCTCTTACGTGCCATTCCTTGGTTGGTTGCATATAGCTGTTGTACTAATCTTCACTAGAAAATGGAACAGGAGTAGAGTACAGCTATAGCACGTGGGTAGGTGAAATGCTACCTTCAAGAAAACTGCTTAAGTTGAGCATTAGACGTATTTCAGTTAGACAGATTGTAAAATCAGTCTAATGAAATCAAACATCTCCTTCTAGTAATAACGTCTATTAGACCGCCTGGTCTAATAGAATTAGACTCACGTCTAATTACAATAACCATTAGACTGCACGTCTAACTCCACTGAATTAGACTACACGTCTAATTCCGGTTCTACCTCAGACTTGTCTGAAGGAGTTAGACTCACGTCTAACTTTCACTAATTAGACTACACGTCTAATTACCCAATAACCATTAGACTGTACGTCTAACTCCACTGAGTTAGACTACACGTCTAATTTCGGTTCTACCTCAAACTTGTCTGAAGAAGTTAGACTTACGTCTAACTTTCACCAATTAGACTACACTTCTAATTATCCAATAACCATTAGACTGTACGTCTAACTCCACTGAGTTAGACTACACGTCTAATTCCGGTTCTACCTCAGACTTGTATGAAGGAGTTAGACTCACGTCTAACTTTCACTAATTAGACTACACGTCTAATTATCTAATAACCATTAGACTGTACGTCTAACTCCACTGAGTTAGACTACACGTCTAATTCTGGTTCTACCTCAGACTTGTCTGAAGGAGTTAGACTTACGTCTAACTTTCACTAATTAGACTACACGTCTAATTATCCAATAATCATTAGACTGTACGTCTAACTCCACTGAGTTAGACTACACGTCTAATTCCGGTTCTACCTCAGACTTGTCTGAAGGAGTTAGACTTACGTCTAACTTTCACTAATTAGACTACACGTCTAATTCCGAATATCTATTAGACCATCCGTCTAATTACAACTCAATTAGACTACACATCTAACTCCGCTAAGTTAGATTGTACGTCTAATTTCGAATACATTAGACTTACGTCTAATTCTGTGTATATTAGACTTACGTCTAATTTTATACATTCATTAGACTACACGTCTAACTCCGATGAGTTAGACTATACGTCTAATTCTATGTATCGAATACCAAAATCGGTCTAATGACCCTCATTAGAGCCAAGTCTTATGAAATATTGTTTCAATACACCTGCATCAAAACTCATAAGTCATTTCATCATCAAAATCTCAGTGGTTAAATTATTTCAACACTCTGTCAAAATAATTTGACCCAACACATGGGCATTGAATGTTGGGTAAAACAACCGAAAATAAAATTTGTAGTTACTCGTGAGTCTCGAAATCCATCCAATAACGGGATGACCGTGTGTTACCTAAAATTAAAAACCAACGAAGAAGGTAGTCCCATGGGAATAAAATGTTGGGTGAAACAACACCTAAAAATAAACCCATCCTAACAGAAGAATTGTAGTGTGTTGACTAAATAACATCAATAAGCACATATGATTGGATTTAGACAATTAAAAATATGTGCATTGACTACTAGGATAAAATAACAAATGAAAACAAAACTCAAAGATTGTGATTGGCTAAAAAAATAAGATTATCAACAGAATTATTTGAAAGAAAAAAAATATTATTAAAATATAATAATAATAATAATAATAATAATAAATAGAGAATCATTAGATCCCTCCATCAATGGATAAAATAACCATTGATGGAGGCAGCGGTAGACTAAAAAAGAAACCTCTCACCGAGAGAGCTCTGATACTATATTAGAATAAAAAAGAAGAATGTTGTATTTGAATTATATTTAATGATGTTTTTGAGTTACATAGGTTATGTCTAATATATAGATATTAAATTAAATTTATAAGGAAATTAATATAATATAATGTTGATATTATCACAATTTATCATATTATGATAATATCTTATAGAATTAAACTTATAAGGAAACTAATATAATAATATAATATAATATAATATTGATATTATCACAATTTATCATATTGTGATAATATCTTACAAATATATTATATTCTAACAAGAGCTTGTGAAGATTTGTGAAGAATAGAAACAGATCTTAATCCCTCATAGGATTAACATTGAATTGAAAGTTGAAAGTTGTTAATTATATTTAGAACCCCCCTCTCTGTAGTTGACACCGATCCTAACATTCTGACACTCACCGATAATTTTCGTATAATGATGGGATGCTGAGAAAAAATGATCGGTTAATAGTGGGAAAGATCAATGAACTAAGAACCACCCTGATTGCAACAATGCATTTGGGAGCAGAGTGGGGCATTCAGGAACACTAGTCACCCAAAAGAAGATACAATTAGTCTACTTCTAGCCCGAGATGCTGAAAGATATTGGAGAATTTGTTTGAACCTACGAAGTGTGATAGAAGAATAAATCGGACAATTTAGCATATAAAGATCTACTATAACCCTTAGAAATTCCCAATCAGTTTTAAGAATCGCTCTCTATGGATTTCATCGAGAGCTTACCAAAGTTAAAAGGAAAAAAGTTATATTTGTGAATGTAGATAGACTATTGAAAATGACCAATTTTATGAGTTTACAGTATCCCTTCACTGCCCAGAAAGTTGCTGAAACTTTCGTGGCCAACGTTTCAATGCTCCATGGAATGTCAACAATCGTCATCAGTGATCGGAACAAGGTGTTTAGCAAGCCTTGTCCACAGTTTATCACCTCCAAACAGATGTCCAGACTAAAATTATCAACAAGTGCCTGGTGACTTATCTATGTTGCATGGCCAGCCAAACTCCAAAAGATTGGGTGCACTGGTTGACTTTGGATGAATGGTGGTAAAACAACAATTGAGCACTTAGTCTAGATAAGGAAAATTCCACTTCACTTCTTTTTTCATAAATAGACCCAGCCCGAGATCTTTCTAAGAAGCAACGGATCCGACAAGCTCATTCGGTCACACCTCATTTGCTCGTGACGTTGGGACCAGGTTTCGAGATGATCTCATTATCAATTAGATCTTGGATTTTATTTATTAGAGTGAAGCAATAATCTGTGTCATGGACAAAAACTCTTATAGAATTTGGTGGTAATTCCATGTTCAAAATCAAGATTCAGCCGTCCAATCCTGAATGAGATCTGTGGGGTTTCTATTTTTTGTTCTAAAAACTATGTTTTGATTCACTTTTATGTTAATCACAAAACTGATTTGTTAATTTTTTAATAGTTGTTGTAACCGAATATTTTGGGGGAATTTAGCTATTATATATGCTGAACTCACTTTCCCAATGGGACATGAATGAAAAGTTTTGTGAAAGTCCTTTATCTTAATTGTATTTTCTGATTTTGCACTCCATCTTTCCTGTTAGATATCTACTAGCAGATTCTTTTCTTATATTTGTTTCTTCTTCTTCTCTTCTTCTCATAATTCTTTTGTTTCCCTTTGAACACAAATTTCCCTTTGGTCCTTAAGATCAATAACTAGTAACTCTAGTAACAGATTTAAGTCATGACAACTCATCATTAATAAATATATGTTAGATTAAAATCAATTTAGGACACTCACTATAATGATTCTATCAGGTTTTGATAATTTAGTTTAAATAATCAAAAAGAGAAAAAAAAAATTAAGTTAAAGTCTTTCATCAATTTTAAGTTTATCAATCAAACTGATTTGTGTTATTGTTTATATATAGGGTCAAAGTGAAGAAAATCGGAATGGGAAGATGTCCGGTAGTTGATCAAATTCGGTACTTAATCAACTTCATTATGTTGAAGAAATGCATTTGATTTTCTGTTCGGCTTCAGTTTCTATAGAAGCTCTTCGGTACTTTGATTGGGTTGGCTCCTCCTAAGCGCTTCCGGTTTTATGTCCAGTTCGGCATTTTGAAGAAACGCGTCTGGTATTTTAACCAGTTCAGTTTTATATCAAGTTCGGTATTTTGGAGAAGCGGTTCCAGTATTTTAACCATTTTGGTTTTATATCAACGCTTCTGGTTTATATCAAGTTTGGTATTTTGGAGAAGCGCTTCTAGTATTTTAACCAATTCGGTTTTATATCAGCGCTTCCGAATTTATATCAAGTTCTGTATTTTGGAGAAGCGCGCCCAGTATTTTAACAAGTTCGGTTTTATATCAGCGCTTCCGGTTTTATATCAAGCTCGGTATTTTGGAGAAGCGCTTTCGGTATTTTAACCATTTCAGTTTATATCAGTGCTTCTGGTATTTAAGATGTTCGTTTTTTTACAAGACTGCCACATCAGCACGAACAGTAATTAACCGAATAACGCCACATTTAATATTTAGATTTGACCATTGCATTAACTACCATGTACCATTATACAAACCCTCTAAGAAGCTCAACAGTCACACACTATTAAAGTGTGGCTACAAAATTCATGTAGAGCTACGCTACATCAGCACGCGGAGCACTACAACATGCCAACTCTACAACATGTCATCATTTAATGCAAGGTCGTTGAGTTAATCATATAGAAGAATGTCACGTGCCAAGCCAATTCAAATCTCATGTGATGTACGTTCCCAATACACCACAATGATGAGAAGAATATTTGGTACATTAATTTCATGTAGTACATCCACGATCAAAAGCATATTCCCTTATGTACTACCAGGGTGCACATCCAACCAAAATAGGACAGGTGTCCTCTAAAGTAAATATGTTCGTTGTGATATTATCTATTTAAGAAAAAGTTGGAGGACAATTTGTCACATCGGTCTTTGCTTGAAAATATCTCTCGCGAACCAACTCAAGCTTTCAAGAATTTCATTATCTCAAGTGTGTTAAGATTAATATTACCTTGTATTACATTTACTATTTTTTCTGTGTGAGAATTCAGTATTGTAAGTTGACAGAAAATGTTATGTTAAACAGAGTGTTGTGAGTGTTGTGTGTTAGGAGTTCGGAAAAGGGTAGTGTTTAAGCCCTAGTTGTTCGACTGGGTTTGTGTAAGTAATGTTCTCAAACCAAATCTTCTAGTGAATATTATTCCCGAGGTTGAGAAGAATATCATTCTCGAGGTCGAGAAGTAGGAGAGTTTACTCCGAACATCCATAAACAACTTTGTGTCTTTTGTTATTTACTTTCCGCATCTTCCAATCGTTATATGCCGCTTCAAGTCAAAACAAACAGTTCTGCACTTGCACCGGTCAAGAGTTTGTGGAGACTTGCGTAGAATAGAAACAGATATTAACTTTTAATAGAGTTATTATCAAACGAAGGTTTTCGAGGTTAATAATATTATGTCAATCCCTTGCTATTGTTGACTCCTTTCCTAACAAGTGGTGTGGTATCAGAGAAAGAGTTTTTATTCTCAAGCAATCAAATATCATCATTTGTTTCCTCAACAAGCCTCCCATGTTCAGCAATGAAGAGTATGATGATTGGAAGATTCGCATGGAGGTGCATTTGGCCTGCCAAGACGACGATATGCGGTTCGTTATCACTGACGGTCCGATAAAGATTAAGAAGCCAAGATGCGAATGGATAGCTAAAGATAAAAGGAAGGCCAATCTTGCTAACTTGGCCAAGAACATCCTGTACAAAACCCTTGACAAAAACATGTTTGGGAAAATCAGAGCATGTTCCACTTTCATGGAGATATGGGAGAAGATTATCCAACTCTGTGAGGACAATAAAAAAACAAAAGAGAACAAACTCATGGTTGCTACTCATAAGTTCGATAGTATCAAGATGCATCTCGGGAAGTCGATGAACTAGTTTGACGAACGCTTCCCATCATTGACATTGAACTTTCCACTCTAGGAAAGGTATATGACAACAAAGAAATCATCATCAAGGCGTTGAAGACTCTTCCCGTTCTTGGGACATTAAGGCGACGGTGATGAGGGAGTCCAGAAACCTTTACAAGATGGAGTTGCACAACATGTTTGCCGATATGAAAGTCCATGAGTTCGAGGTGAACTCTAGGAATGAAGATAAGCCCTCATCCTCGACCACGACTAAGGCGTTGGTGTCCGCTGTTGAGCCAGTTGTTCCATCATCCATCAAGTTAGCTGAGCAGATCAATCTTGTTGGGAGGTACTGTCCAAGGAAATAAAAAGATAACTTTCAGATCAAGAATAATAAATAAAATATAAACAAGATAAAATTGTATATCAAAACGATTTTTGGCATCACTGGAACCGGAACAACTACGTTGTATTAAATCCTTCTTCCTATTAACTTCTGACCCGCGGAATCTCAATTTTCCATTTTTTTTTATTAAAGGTGTTACATTTTCACACTTTTTTTCTTCTAAAAATAGAAGGAATGGATTTGAATATTAATCGTATGAGTGTATTATTAACATTTTAATTAGTAATCAAATTAAGATTATTGATTTAAATTTATAATTTTATATATAAATATATATAATTAATATGACTAACCATTTAAAATAAATCACTTAAATCACGTTAAAAAAACTTTATACTTTAATATTATCAAAAGAACAAAAATTTATAAAATTAAATAAATAAATTTATCGGTAGAATATATTGGTTACAAGTTCAAGATCTATATAAATAATTTTTTTTTAAATTTTAGTGAACCGCTTAATATTTTGAATGCTGCGAGAACATTGTAATCTAAGATTAATCTTTATTATGTAAATAGGTTGTTTGCATTTTTAAACTTATAAAATCCAAATTTTATTTTTACAAAAATTAGTATATATATATCTATTATTTGTATATCTAATAAAATATAAAATTAATTAAAAATATATATTATACAAAACAAAATTAGTTATATCAATTTATTTATTTAAATAAGTAATAACTTGTTTTTAAATTATAAATATAAATTACTTAAAATCAAAATATCAACTCATAAAACATAAGAGTAAATTTAAAAGTATAAAAGAGCTTACCAATTTTACCAATTTGATAATAAATTTAATTAGTTAACAATTTTTAGAATCATAAGACATAAGATTTTAAAAATTTTAACTATATTAGATCAACCTCGTTTGCTTATTTTCCTTTTTGAATAATTCTTTCTTTTAAAATTTTATTCAATGAAAGAGTTCATTAATTCTAAAAATAAAGTAATAATAATAAAATTGTAATTTTATCATTAATTTGAATCACCAAGTGTCCATCAAACAAGAGGTGTTCTGTTTGGAGAAAAGAGGTTGGATGCTTTTGAGGGCAGGATGTAGGTCACAAGAACTGAGATGGTAGATTTGCAGTTAGAAGAAAAAAATCAAAGAATGCCATTTGAAATTAAGGAAAGTTATACTTAATCAAATGATAAACTGAAGGAAACAATCACATTATAAAGATTTAAGTTCAGTAATCTAATCCTTTTAAAGGAAAAAAAAGAAAGAAAGAAATATAACATGCAAGAGTTATTTCAATGAAGGTAATAATATCATCCAGTTTAAAACCATTAAAATCAAAATTTGGCAATGGGACACCAAATGCAAAGACTTCGTCCCACCATAAATAACCCACAACAAAAAATGCAAGAGCAGAACAAACAATCAGAAGTAGCTATTGCCTCTCATTCTTCGTCCGAATAGTTAAACTTTACCGAATGAGAATCCAAATCAATCTGCCCCCCTCTGTATGAACCACGTTTCTTTTTTGTTTTTTCGTGGCGGAAGCCCCTGCATGACGACCACAAAGAAAATAGGCTAAATACAGACAAAGGTTGAAGAATAACAGAAACAAGTAATGCAACATTTTTAGCCATAAAGCATATCACAGGCACATAAAACTCATCTAACAATGTACAACAAAGAAAAGGTGTAGTTTTTGTATGCATGCTTCTCATCTGAATCATGATCCAAAAAGATCTTAATTTGTTATGTTTGTTCCAAACAGAAGAAAGAAAGAAATAAACACTTCAATTGCAACTTCACACAAATCTGATTGTACCTAAAAACTAGTTTCCATATATATGGCTAATTTTGAGTACATCCTTTTGTCACAATTATTTCTGAAAATTGGCATAAGTGAATGTTATGTTGATAGGCTAAAAAGTGTGATTGTGTTGGATGGAAGCTTTTGTTTATTTATAGCTTTTTTTTGGACAAATTTTGTTGATTGCAGTACAAATATTTTATAGATCATAATCTTTTGCCAAATTAAATTCTTTTTGACAATATGATAAATTAAAATGCCAAAAAGTCTAACAGCTCCAATTATGAGTACAAAAACATCATAACTATAAATATACCTTCCTCTAACTTGTCCAAGAACTTCTTGAGCTTTGGCACCATACCCAATATCTGCTCCATCCTGAAGAAGTTCCAACATGTTATAACTGTCAGACATTAGAAGGAACCAGAAAAACTGCCATAAACAATGCCAAGAGTAAAAAGAAAGACCTTTGCCCAATAGGAATTATCTTGTAGCCTCTCATCAGTGAAAACCACCTCTTCCACTTTTACTCTTCTAAATGCATTTGCTGCTGACTTAGGCTGCAATTGAAATAAATTATTGAGGTAACAAAAGGGCACAGTTTCTAATGAACATCACAAGTCACCCTAAACAATACATGTAGTTACTGTAAAAATAAATCTTCCATCATGGATGTTACAGTTAATCTTTTGGGTATGAACTTGAGAATTATACTACAAATGACTTGCATCTGAAGATCATCCAATGTGGGTGACAAAGTTATGAAGCATGTAAAGACACCTTAGGGCTTGTTTGGCATACTTTATATCCCATCATAAATCACTTTTTCATTCAAATTCCCAATTAAAGTACCAAATACCTTACTTTACCATTTATAACATTTTAAAAAGGATTGCTTATTTGCTTCTTCAATATGCATAAAAGGCTGGGTTTTGCTTCCTCTACTTTTAAAAATGATCCAATTTATATTCCTCCATTTATTTACACAGTTATTTCATACCCTCAAACATTAACTAAAATGTATTTTTCTTTCTAAAGTGCATATCATCACGACACTAACAAAGTTAACCCAAAAAAATGACGAAGGAAACTAATTAGAGCCGTCTTTGAAAGTCTGGAAACAAAATGAGCTTTTACTATTCCAAAACATTAAATACCAGTGATATTTTGCTCATTTGACTTAAATAATCTACTTTTTTATCAAACAATATTTACTCAAAAATTGCAAATAATTTCAAAATAACCTAGTCAAACAAGTTCTTAGGTGTGTAGCAGAATTATCAACAATGACCTCATTTTTGTCTTTTTATACTACCAGCATCATCATTTTGGAAGACATATCAACAGGCATAACTTTAACTATAGATCTTGTCATACATTTAGTTATTAACATATTTCAATTATATAGCAGGTGTATACATACCTCTGCAGATTCAATACGCTGTTTCTTAGCGGATCTACCAGCATCAGAATTGTCTTCTTCATTATCTTGCCAACTAACTGACAAATCCTGTAAGTGATTTTCACTCACATGACCATTTTCAATGCTCTTTTTCTTCTCTGACTTCCCATTATCGCCATTAACAGAATTTACTTCTATAACTGGATCACTGATCTTGCCCTCCTGCAAATTTTTTGTCTCAGCATTTTCATCGGAAAGTGATCTTTTCCTCTTTTTGGATTTCTCTTTACTAATGACTTCCTCTTTACTTTTGTCACCTTCAATGGAATCTTTCTCAAAACCTTTCTTTTTTATTTTCTTTCCATCTTTAGATTTTTCTTTTTCTTCTTTACCAACTTCTTTTCCACCCTCTTCAAGAGATGATTTATCAACTTTGTTTTTCTTCTTTTTTCCTTTTTCTTCTGTTACTGTAGACAATCCTGGCTGTTCTGATTCTTTCTCAAGTTCTTGTAATTCAAGACCAGATTTGTTTTTCCTCCTCTTGCTTTTTTCTTTCTTTTTCTGTTCATCCATCTCCAAATTATTATCCTTTCCAATGGGATCTAATTCTGCATTGGCATCACTTTTCTTCTTTTTCTTTTTCACATCTTCTTCAGCAGCAGCACCTTTAATTTCTGGTTGTACCTCTGTGAACAAAAGATTGAAAGAGTAAGTGTTCAGCTGCAATCAATTATCCCCAATTGTGAAGAGATAATGTTTCAATAGCATGGCATACCTTTCTCCAGCAAGACAGATTTAGTGTCACTGCAAGCCATAAAAAGCACATGTAAGATGAGAATGAAAGCTGAAATAGTTGTACATCAAAACAATTCACAGTAAAAGTTAAACAAACAGAATGAATCACAAAAGATTTAATATTTCCTTCTAATAATCATCATCATGAGACTTCAATTACTGTCACGCAACGGGCGGATGGATATATGTTACCACCAACATGAAATAAACTTCTAGGAGTGATCGTGGATCGGATTGGTTGGGTGATTTAGCTATATATTAATCCAGACATAATAGATCAGTTTCTACTCTACCAAAATCCAAATCCACCCAATATCCAGCGTATCAGAAGTATAATATATAAGGTCCAATTGACAATTTTTTTGATATACGAATTCACATCACATGCTTGTGAACTAGCTTTCTAAACTTAATTAAACAAAATAAAGTACAAAAACAAACGAATAACATCTTCAGTTAAGTCTTTAATTAACAAGCTTAGTCTGTGACAAGAAATCATCAAATCAAGTTTGGGTAATTGAAAATAATAATAGATTATAATTGTTTCAAATGAAGTTTTTAAATAATAAATGTAGCAATAGATAAACAATAACTGAAAGAAAAATAAAGTTCTAATTGAACAAAAACAGTTGAAGCATTAACAAATGCAACAGATTCCAATAATTACGATTGATAGCAAGCCTAAATTTCATTATCCATGGTATGTTAATTTTTAAACAAACAAACAAAAGTAATAATGTCACATGCTTTAATAATTTCAAGTTGGTTTATATCTGCAAAAGAAAATCTCAGCATAAAGATATTATTGATATCGCTAACTATCAAGGATTGGCTTTTGATGTTGTCAACCATTAATAAATAATGCAAAATATTTTGAGTAGAAACTAAAATGATCACGGATGTTATTTAGCTATATATCAATCTCACCTAATAGATCGATTTATACTCTATCAAGACCCTATTTTTGGTAGATCATTTGTTTTTGTTCGGGTATGGGGGGTATGGAGGTTGGGATGCTCACCTCTATAGAACAAACTACAAGGAAACAGAAAATGGCATACATCATAAGATTCAAACATCCTAAGTTGACCAAGTTATCGGCCATTCTCCTTAAAAACCAATCTAAGAACCACTGACAACAACAATCATTAACGAAACCCAGTATAGTACTTGAAATTGGGCGGAGAACAATTGTGAACTTTTACTAGACAACCAAGGATATAATTTCTTTGAGACCAAAGCTGGCGAAAATTCAAAAGCTTGTTTCCTTACCATGTCTGGAAATGATTGCTAAATATGTCTTCCAGATTAAATGAGCAGGCCTTCCAACTATCATCCTGCATAATTTCATCAAAACAGTCAATGTAACTAGTCAAAATAGAACATTATTTAAAATACAACATGAACTACCGGAACTGCTTTTGATGTTGAACTAGTATTAAAGTATGTTACTGTGATACGATAGTCATTTTGGCACAACTACATAACTATGTTTAAAACAAATTTGACCAATCATTAAAGAACCTGAATTTGAGCTTCAGAGAGAAAGCGCTTGAGGGTTTTGGAGAAGGCGTTGGAGTCGAGGAAGCACAGGATGGAATGGATGAGAACAGACCTGCTTTCGGTGGAGGGCTTCATCGTTAGCGCGGCCTTGGCGTTTAGCTCAGCTAGTAGTACCTGCCGAGGTTTAAGAGCAAGAAGTCGGCTTATGGGTTTAGGGTTTGTGTTTTCAACGTAGCTAGTCGACGGCATATGACAAGAAAGATAAAAGAAGTTGAAATTCTCTAATATCTCTTGAGAATAATATTAGGGTTTGACCAAATATTCAAATGAACCCTAAAACTTGTATAAAATATTCAAGTTGATTCCTTTATTCTATAACTCACATAACCCCTAAGCTAGGATGATATAAACAATTAATTAGTGTATGTTTACAATTTAAATTTTATGATTTGTTTGCATATTAAAAATAAAGAATTTTAACTAAAATTGCAATTTACTTTGAATTAAAATTTATATATTTTTTTATTATTTTCAATTAGTATAGTATAATACATTAAGAAGGTATATATTTATAATATAATAAAAGTTATAATTATAATTTAGAGTTCGAACTTGTATCGTTTTATAAAATGAAATTCGATTTAAATTGTGTGACCAAACTATCATTATTTTAATCATTTAATTTTTTTCTCATAAACATGAATGTTTGTATTCTTACTCTAACATAATATTTTTATTATCTTAATTAATTTATCACATTTATAAAGATAAAATAATAATTTTTTTTTCTTCCAATTATTCCAGTACGTTACATATTTTTTTAAACATTTAAATCGTATTCAACAGTTTTGAACGCATATATCTTAAAAAAAAAATACTTAATTTAATATATGAATACGTCCAAAATGATAAATCGTACACAAATTTATGTGGTTATAAAAATTTTTGAAAAGTAAATACAAAATCTATCTAATCAAATTTTTTCAAATATTTTATCAAATTACACATATTTTTGGCCACTCAAACCAACTTTGACAAATTAAAATATGTAAATCTCAAAAACAATATTGAGTTTAAAAAAAATAAGTTCAAAACGTCTTTAAATATCATTTATTTAAAACGTGACATATTAATTAGAAAAATAAAAATGATGCGTTAAAATAAGTGTAACGCCAAAATCGACCATTTCCGAAAAGAGATTTTCAAACTCGATAGTTGTGCCCCGTAACTCATCTTCCTCTTGAGGCTCAAGTGAGACAATGAAACAAAATGGTCGGCTTGACTAGAGTGAATTTAAAATTGTTGATTTATACTAGTTGTGACATTTTTAGAGTCAACACCTAATTTACTTTTTGAAAAATTAAGAAAGAAAAATATTTTGTATGTTCAAACGCATTTTATAAATTATGTTTCTAGTTTGGTGCTTAGTTACACGTGAAATGAGCATTGCCGTTATGTCTCACGTGTCCATCGCCTAATGGTCTCTACTTTAAACTCTTGTTCGTTTTAAAAAAATAAATTTACACCTTATTTATTTATCAAATCTTATGACATGCATATATAGGTGAATCAAAGCTTAGACATTTGTCATTTTATTCTTAAAACATTCATCTATGTATCAAGGCAATTTGGGGCCTAAATTTGAGAGAGAGACTAGTAGAAAAAATATAAAACCTAATTTTTTTTTATAGTACTATATAAAAAAATAGAGAAAGAACCAAGTAGAAAGAAAATAAAACTTAATTTTTTTTATAGTACTGTATAAAATTTCTTTTTGGGCTTTCTTAATTTTGGGGACTTGGGCGGTGGCCCATCTTGCCCACCCTAATAGTCGGCCCTGTCTATGTTATTGTCAAATGTTCCAAACCTAAAATATTATGAAAATTGTTAATACATGAAGGCGAGTGATGATGCTCGAAAGTGGTACCTAGAAAAAAAATATTAATTTAAAAAGGAAATAAAATCAAAACAGACCCTTATCCAAAAAATTTTTTTTTTTTAAAAAACAATATTATTTTTTGGTGATTTATATTTTTAGGATTTTTTAAATTAAAGTAATGAATATAAATGCAATAAAGAAATACAGAAATGAAGTAAACAGATCTTAAAAAGATTTTTTTTTTAAAATTTTGTTGAAAATATTATTTTTAAGTATTATATTAATTTTTAAAGATTCTTTAAAATTAATTAAAGAAGTTAAATGCTAGAAAATAAATTAAATCAAATAAGATTAAGCAAAGCCCTTAGGCCGGCTAAGGAATGACATGGAAGATGTATCTGGGCAGCGGAACAAAACACATAAGTAGTTGGCCACTTACACGAACATAGGAATGTCGGGAGGTAGGTCCTGGGTTACAATCCTAGGAATTACTATTTATTATTTTTTGTTTACTAGGAAGCGAGGAAAGCCTTAGTATGAACCGGGGTGTTTGTTAAATGGAAAGACTCCTTGGAGAAACAGTGCAAAGCGTGGACGTAGTAGCTGGTGCTAGGCAGATAGGAGATCCCCTGGAACCCCTTTTTTTGGTCCAAACAAATATTTTGCTCAACAGCAACCAATATTTCAGAACCTCTTTCCACTTTTCTCAAACTCTAATCAAATCTTACTTGATCTTAGATCAACCCACATAAAATCTTACCACAACTACTAATCTTCTCCGCCATCTCACCACAAACTTAACTCCTCCAGCTACATCTGATCATTGCATCCAACCAGAACCTCTTTCCACTTTTCTCAAACTCTAATCAAATCTTACTTGATCTTAGATCAACCCACATAAAATCTTACCACAACTACTAATCTTCTCCGCCATCTCACCACAAACTTAACCTCCAGCTGCCAAGTATAAATTCCAAACTCTATTCCAACTTAAATCATAAATTGCCAAAACATCACAAAACTATTTGTCAAATCATTTCCAAAAGCAATATGTGGAACACCTATTATTCAACTTCTAATTAGCTCTCAAGCAAGGATTCATGATAATGCTCTTATTAACGTGGGGAGTGATAAGATTTTTTTGATTCAAATTCAAATAGTTAAAATTTAAAATAATATATATATATATATATATATTATCATAATATTATAATTTTTTTATTTTTATTATTAATATTATATTATATTATTATATTATATTAGTTTCCTTATATGTTGATCAAAATATCTATATAATAATTAAACATAACTTAGAGATAATCATGAATAACAATTCAATACGATCTTTCTCTCTTTATTATATCATGGTATCAAAGCCTTATTATTGTTATTGAGTCAATCAAGTGATAGTTTTTCACTGGCTCCATCAATGGTTATATATCTTAGTCATTGATGGAGGCTCTAATTATTTGTTAGATACTCCATCAATGGTTATATATCTTAGCCATTGATGGAGGCTCTAATTATTTGTTAGATATATTACTTTTATTATCTTAATTAGTACTTGAGGATATTTTAGTCTGTAGTAAAAAAATATCACCCTATGAATGAAAACGGAAAAATTGCAATCGTAGTGGAATGTAGAACAATAGCGTAAAAGTAAACAAAAAGCGAAATAACGACACGAGAATCTTACACAGGTTCGGACCAACAATGTCATACGTCCTGCTTTTGGAAAATCGATTCAATAGAGTTATAATAGGGATTACAAACTCTAACTCTCTCTGTTTGTTCTAGATTTTTAGTCTCACACACTCTTCTCGTTTACAATGTATATATACAGGCTTTTAGAATTCATAATTAAGGTAAAGATCATGTGATATCTTTGACATCTCCACCATGATATGATCTTTTGGAGATTTAGTTGACATTTCCATAATAATACGATTTGATTGACATCTTCACCCTTATGTGATTTTATGCCTTTTTGAATTCAACAAATAATCACACATATATTCCTTCCCCCTTTTGTACCTAACATTGAGGTACACCAAATTGGGCCTCAAAACCCTAGGCCTAATTCCACAAATACTCCACATTGCCTTAAAATCTATTGTCAAACGAATGAGCCTCATCACCAAGAACACCCTAGAATCGATCCTCCTACTTCTCTGATTACGTTCCAACCATTGTGATGTGAATCAAGTCACAACATTTTCGAAACTTGATTCCCGTCACCACCTTCGTGGCCATATCTACGGGATTCTCATTTGTGTGAACCTTCTCTACAACTACCGCTCCACTCGCTATGACATTTCGAATGTAGTGAAGTTGAATGACGATGTACTTTGTGCACTCGTGAAACATCAAGTTCTTAGACAAGTGTATGGCGCTTTGGTTATCGCAAAATAACTCCATTTTATCGTGTTTTACCCCCAATTCACTCATGAGACCCTTCAACCAAAGTGCCTCCTTGACGCCCTCCGTCACAATGATATACTCGACCTCCGTTGTTGAAAAGACAACTATGGATTGTAATTGTGCCTTCCAACTTATACTCGGCTCTGAATCTTGTACCCTATTTGCCACAAGGATTGCAAAAGCCGCCAAAATGGGTTTTCCTACGATCTCTATCTTGCACTAAATGGTAGGAGCTAAGGTTCTTTTCTAGATCCGTACCTTCCTCCTCTACCTAACCGTCTGTTTCGTCCTTTTTACTAGCCTCCCCCATGTATACCGATTCTTTAGTAATATCTTCTAAGAACTCCACCTCAAATTCGGTCCTCTCTTTAGCGACCTTGCCAACTTCGACTAATTGTGTTGCTCTATAGTAGGACTCACTTTCCCTAAAGATCACGTCATAGTTAATGATTCCTTGGCAGTGTTCTAAATGGCGGTCGAGGCGGCCGCCTAGGCGACGCCTAAGTGGTAGGCGGTCCAATACCGCTCCGCCTATACATGAGGCGGTCAGATTATTTAATTATTTATTATTTTTAATTAACTAATTACTAATATTAATATATATATATATATTCAATAAAAAACTCTTTATCACCCACTATTTATTTAAATTTTGAAATGACTATTTACATTCCAATTCATTTATCTTCTTCTTTTTCGTTTCTTATCTCATTCACCTCACCTCCTTGATCATCTATATTTTCTTCGATCATCTAATAATCTATCTCTTCTTCAGCTAGTCTACATACTTATTTTTGTTAAATGTTATTATGTTAGAGAATATTAATTTTACTTTTTAGTAAAATGATAATTATAGAACAACTTTATTATATTTATATTCAACCGCTTAGGCACCGCTTAGGCACCGCCTAGGCACCCGAGGCAGTAGGCAGTCACTTACGGCTCCGCCACCGCCTACCGCCGTTTAGAACACTGTTCCTTGGTCATCTCTCTTTCCTTATAAAACAGTTTCTAACCCTTTACTCCCCAGGATATTCAATGAACATATATTTCTTCGTTCTCGGATCAAGCTTTTCATTCCGTTGGTGCATATAAGTCACACACCCAAATACCTTCATGTTGTCAGGTTTTAGAGGAGCGTCATTTCAAACTTTTTCCAGTGTCTTGCATTCTAATGGCGTCGATGGACAACAATTGATAAAATAAGCCACTATGCTAACCGCCTCACCCCAAAGCCACTTCGGTAGACCGGCCTCAAACAACATACACTGGACACGCTCAAGTAGCGTTCTATTCATTCGCTCCTCCAAGTCATTCTATTGTGGTGTCTGTCGAACGATTTTGTGATAAACCATCTCTTCTTCCATGATAAAATGATTGAACTCCTCGCCTAGGTACTCCAAACCGTTATCTGTTCAGAGTTTTTTAACCTTCTTCCTAGTCTACGTCTCTACCATCTTCTTCCACTCCTTGAACTTATCAAATGCTTCATCCTTGTACTTCAAGATGTATACCCAAATACTATGTGAACAATCATCAATTAAGGTGATAAAGTACTAACCTCCACCTCGAGTTATAGTCATCGCCGTCTCCCACAAGTCTGAGTGAACATAACTGAGGGTCTCCCGAGTCACCTCAACCGACCGCCCAAACTTCACCCTCGTAGCTATACCGTATATGCAGTTCTCACAAAACTCAAAATTATCAAGTTTCTCCTTGCCAAAATAGCCTCTCTTACTCAGCTCCTTCAAACACCTCTCCTTCACCTGCCCCAATCTCTTATGCCATAGACTCGTGAGCGATACATCTTGAGGCTCTACCACTGTCACCTTATCACCAACCAAGGTGTTGCCTTAAAAGACGTAAATACTCTTCTCTCGCATGCCTCTCATTATCACTAGCAACCCGTTTATGACCCTCAATACGTTCTTCTCACCCTTCCATGCAAAACCAAGTTGGTCTAGTGAGTTGAGAGATATTAAATTCCTTTGAAAGTCTAGAACGTGTCATACGTTTGTCAATACCCTTTAGATTCCATCATGCATCTTCAAATGCACTATTCTGATCCCCTCACCTTGCAAGACTTGTTGTTACCTAACAAAATCTCGCCCACCGAGGTTTTCTCATAGGTCTCGAACTAACTCTCGTTAGGTGTCATATTAAATGAACACATATAATTCATAATCCAACGCTTGTCGGACTGATTAGTGAAGACAATTAGAACATTCGCACTTTTGTACCCATTCTTAACCTCTTGAATAACCGTCGTTTCTCCGCTCTTTTTCCATCGTTACTCAAATTTGGACAATCTCACTTAAACCGCCTCTCCTTGTCACAATTGTAGCACTTCATAGATTTCTTCCTTAGAGAATTTGAATGTCTCTTCTTTTTACTTTTATTGTATCTCCTCTCAGTTCTCCCTCAAACCAAGAGTCCATCTCCACTTACATTGCTCTCTTCATTCTTCTTCTTTTGGTACTTCGATCTCAACGCACTCATCACATTATCGAGGGTAAGCTCTTCCCTCCTATGCTCGAGTATGTCTACGAACGTCTCATACAACTTCGGTAAGGAATTCAAAAGCACCATCGCCTTATCCTCATCCTTGTATTTCTTCTCGATGTTTTCCAAATTAATGAGAATCTTGACATAATCGTCGAGATGCGTCTACAAGTCCTTCTCCTCAACCATTCTAGACTTGAAGAATCTCTACTTGATGTAGATTTGACACGATAATGTCTTAGTCATATACAAAGACTCTAACTAAAGTTGCACCTCTATTGTTGTCGTGACACTAGATTCCTCTCGCAACACCTTATTGTTGAGACTAAGAATCAATGTGTTATCCATAGCGGCTAGAGCCGTCAATTTGGGTTAGGCCCGTTGGGATGGTTTGCCCCACCAAACAATTTAGACGGGTTGGGTTGAAATATTAGCAACCCATTTGGAAGTGGGCCTACACGGGCCAGCCCACTCGGGTTGTGGGCCTAGGCGGGTCAAGCTTGGGTTGGCTCGCTGGTTGGCAAAAAAAATATAATATGATTTATAGCCTTATAGGAATATACCGCATAACCCTAATTTTTTCCTCTCCCAGACAACATTGCAATAGTCAATACTCAATATTTTGCTCATTGACTGCCGACTACTTATTTGTTCCGTCTTTCTTCTCTTCGTTATCGCCTTCAAGGGTTCATGGATTAAAACTTGGTTCCAGACTACAACTGTCAATACTCAATACTTTGCCCATTGGCTACCGACTACTTATTTATTCTGCATTTCTTCTCTTCATTATCGCCTTCAAGGGTTCATGGATTCAAACTTGATTCTAGTTCCAGAAGCTTCACACTGAAAGTTTAAAACTTAATATTATGTTAAATAATATATTCATTTTCGAAATGTGTAACGATAGACAAGACTCTTGTTTGATGTGTATTATGACTATTTGATCATGCTCTTGAACTCTTGTTTTCTAAAACTTTTAATGATTTTTATTTGTAGTGAGATAACTCGTGGGCTGGCCCGCCCAATCCATAACCCACCTTAGGTTGGGTTGGTTTGGGGATTTTCAGCCCACCAGGATGGTGGGCCGGCCCGACGTCGACCCATCAAACGATGGGTTTTGGCGGGTATGCCTCCCCGCCATGGGTTGGCCTGTCTAACCGCTCTACTAGCGGCAACAAGAGGTGGATATCCCCAGCCTCCTCGAGGTCCTGGGTTAGAACCCGTCAGGAGACAAGTTTTATGCCTAATTAAATGGTTAAGTGTGTTTACGGGCTATATGCTTAACCCGTAGGGATTAGTTACACTCCATAAGAGAAATAGAACCCAACGTTCTAAAAAAAGAATCAATGTGTTATAGTCCCTTTCCAACACCTCCATCTTTTTCTCCGCGTCCACCGAGGCCGGTAATTTTAATTCCCGCTCGAGTGTATTAGCAACTCCCATGTTCCCTCATCATCATATTCTATAACCCAAAGTCCTTTATCCCATCGAACTTCTTGATATCAATCTTAGAAGTCGACCCATCTCAAATAAAAATAATTGAAGCAAGACTATCTTATCCCAACTTGCCTCAAATACTAGTTTATGGTAAAAATTTATCACCTAAGAATGAAAACGGAATAATAGAAACTGATAGGATCGGTTCTAACAATAGAGACTAGGATCTGACTATTCATAACAACTTATGATAAACGTTTCAATAATAATCCTGTGAGGGATTAATTTCTGTTTCTATTCTTTGCAAATCCTTCGAACTCTTGAAACGGATTCAAGTGCAGAAGTGTTCATCGCATTTGAAGCTTTGAACCGATGGAAGGTAAATGGTAGAAACACGTTGTTGATAGTAAGATTACCATGAATAATCTTACCATTACCCATGGTTTTCCTTTGTTGTTATCACCAAAGGTGATCTTAGGCCTTATGCATTTCGTCACTTTAGTTAACAGTCGTTTGTCGCCGGTCATATATCTAGAGCAGCCGCTGTCCAGATACTAGAAAGACTCCTCCAAGTAGTCGCCCTGAATCACCTACAAATACACATATTTATAGCTTTTGGTACCTACATTTAATTGGGTCCGCGGTTGATTAGTCCCATGGGATCCATATTTGGGTTATTTTGATGGATCTCACATTTTGAGTTTTGAGTAATACGTATGATTTAGGCTTGAAAGACGTCTTCCTTCCAATAGTTGTTCCCTTAACTTTAGAGGATAGATTTTATGGAAAATTTCTTGACTTTTTGTCAAGTTTTTGTTTACCAAAGTTGTTGGCTTCCCTCTTCTTGAGTTTCATCCAGCTTGAAGTTAGCTTCACATATTTAATCTCATCCTTTGAAGTTAAGTCTTCACAAATTTGATTAGTTCCAGTTTCAGTTAATTGTCCCTTGACAAATCTTATAGTCTTAAGCTCGCCTTTTACTGGATTCAACTTTTTATTGGACTTATTTGCATCCGAAAGGTATCAGCTGACTGATCATCTATCTGACGGCATCCCCAAACTTCGTCTAAGAACTGACCGCATAGTTTAAACGTTGGTCTTCAGAAGAAAGAGTTTAAATATTTTCATTGAGCTTCTCATTCTTAGATGAAAGTTTAGCCATTTTGTTTTCAAAAACTTTCGGTTCAGGTGAAGAAGGGCTATCAGATTTGTTTTTTAAATTCAATTCATTAAAAGAATTTGATAGTTTCTTGTACTCAATGACCATGTCATTGAGTGCAGTGGTTAAATCTTCTTTTGTGAGCTCGTTTGAGGAGAAGTCAAATACTTCAAAGTCGGCATCTGCCATGAAGCATGTAACGACTTCATCATCACTCTTGCTTGATGAACTATCGTTAGAATCGCAATCAGCCCATTTACCTTTGATTTTGATAGCCATGAGAGCTTTCTGCTCCTTCTTGTTCTTCTTTTCATCCTTCTTCGACTTTCTGCATTCTACCTTGAAGTGTCATAGTTTATCACAGTTAAAACACTTCAAGTTAGCCTTGTAATCACTCTTATTATTGTTATTATTTGAAGAGCTTGAGTTAAATTGAGTATTCTTCATGAATTTTCCGAATTTCTTCACAAAGAGAGACATGGCATCGCTGCTAATTTGCTCAGCAGACTTCAAAGTAGTCGCGGCAGATGGCTCCTCAACTGTCACCAGCGCCTTGGTTGAGATGGATGATGTGGATGGCTCCTCTTCGTTCCTTGAGTTTATCTCAAACTCATAGGCCTTCAGATCGACGAACAGATCATACAGTTTCATCTTGTTAAGGTCTTTAGATTCCCTCATTGCCATCGTCTTTATATCCCATTCTCTGGGTAGAGCTCGCATGAATTTGATTGCAACCTTTCTGTTGCTATATGTATTGCCCAAAGTAGAGAGATCAACGATAATTCTACTGAATCTTTCATCGAATTCAGTCATTTTCTCTCCAAGACGCATCTTGATGCTGTCATATTGTTGTGTGGAAACCATGTGTTTGTTTTCTTTGGTTTGTTCATTTCCCTCACACAGTTGAGTGAGCCTCTCCCAAATTTCTTTTCTAGAGGTGAATGATTTGATCTTGCAGAACATATTATTGTCCAACATCTTATAAAGAATGTATTTGGCCATATTGTCGAGGTTGTTCTTCCTCTTCTCTTCAGCGGTCCACTCAGACCTTGGTTTCTCCTTCATCACAAGAGTACTCAGACCTGGCCTTCATAGTTTTCATTTTGCCATGGGTGATGACATACCACATGTCATTATTTAGGGCGGCCAAATGCGCTTGCATTCTTATCTTCCAGTTATCATAGTTTTCCTTCGTGAACATAGGGATCTTGCTTAGGAGAGACATGCTTTTGATATCTGATGATGCTTGAGAATAGAAAAATTGGCTCTAATACTACTTGTTAGGACCGGTGTCAACTATAGAGAGGGGGGATCTGAATATACCTGACAACTTAATACACTTTCAATTCGATTTTAATCCTATTAGATATTAAGATCTGTTTCTATTCTTCACAAATCATCGCAAGCTCTTGAACAACTTTAAGTGCGGAACTGCTTACTTGATTTGAAGCGTTAGATAAGGGGTTGGAAGATATATAAATGAAATAACACAAGGAGTTTTATGGATGTTCGAAGATAAAACTCCTACGTCACTCCTTCTTCTTTTTCTAAAAGGTTTTTCACTAGAAGGCTTTGATTCGTATAAATACTACACAAACCCAATTAGAATCACATGACATAACAACTCTCTGTTTCTGAACTCCTAGAACTCACTCTATTGAACAGACAAACCCTGTTCAACTTATAATACTGAAATTTCACATAGAAAGAATAGTAGGTGAATTATAGAATAGACTTAGAGCTCATAACACTTTTTTCAGTTCGTAATTCGTGTGATTGTTCAAGTAAGCGAGAGAACCGAGAGATTCGTCGTTGTACTCTACTTAGTTTTATATTGAAGTGTAGTAACAATCGAATCTTCATCTTGAATACATGTCAAATATCCGTTGGATGTACTCTAGGTGTACGAGAACGTACATAAGAATATACTTGTTAGATCGTGGCATACCAGATTGTACTGGAGAATATTCGCTTGAACGTGGTGTACGGGACAATACAAGACGTGGGTTGGCGGAATATTTGAGTACGTGTCAAATAAGAAGTTATAGCGTGTTAAGCTATCTAAGCAAACGGCTGATCACGAACACTGTTGATTTCTAAGATAATGAGTTGAGTAGATAAGCGGACGCTTCTTTAGACGACTTCTGAAGCAAGACATCTTCTCACACTTCTTCTAACTAGAGCGTTTGTTGAAGTGAGACGCTGCTCGCGCACTTTTTCAGGCTACACGTCTTATGAAGTTAGACTTCTGCTTACGCACTTCTTCAGACTACACGTTTGATGAAGTTAGATGTCTACTCGCGAACTTCTTTAGACTACACATCTGATGAAGTTAGACATCTGCTCGTGCACTTCTTCAGACTACACGTCTGATGAAGTTAGACGTCTGCTCGTGCACTTCTTTATACTACACTAATAAAGTTGGACGCCTGCTCACACACTTCTTCAGACTACACGTCTGATGAAGTTAGACGTCTACTCGCACACTTCTTCAGACTACATATATGATGAAGTTAGACGTATGCTCGCACACTTCTTCGGACTACACGTCTGATGAAGTTAGATGTCTTCTCGCGCACTTCTTTAGACTACACGTCTGATGAAGTTAGACATCTGCTCGCGTACTTCTTTAGACTACACGTCTGATGAAGTTAGACGTCTTCTCGCGCACTTTTTCAGAATACACGTCTAATGAAGTTAGATGTCTGCTCGCACACTTCTTCAAACTACATCTAAAGACATATGTCTCTTGAGCTACACATGTGCAAAGAAAATTAACGCAACTTAGTTTTGTTCAGACCACATCATTAAAACTATGTCGTATTGATCTAAACTTAGTCACTTAAGTTTATTAAAACATTTTCCCTTAATTAATTATCTCTCTTTTAATTAATTTTCCTTTTTCTTTATTTAACTTAATCTAACAATCACATTGACTTTAGGAATGGCTTGCATCTCGTCATGTAAGAGGTTTTTATCAATTAGACCTGAAACTCCAAAGTCTTTACAACAACGTTAATGGCAGACAGATCTGCAATAGTGCTAGTCAGATACACTGTATATAAAAGGATTGTTCGATAGAATTCAAATATAAACGGGGAAGAGAATGAGGAATAATCGTTAAGGCGTATAAAGAAAGAGGTATAAGCACTTTACTGTTGCGAGCTTGACGGGTTCTTGAAATAAAAAACTATGAACTATAAACTAAGAAAAATAAGCCAAATTAAGAACCCTCGTATTCTAAGAAATTCTATTTTCTATTACCTAATAAGTTAGAATCCTAGAAATTACGGTTGATAACTAGATTATTATTTGCATTTGTTTAAACAGAAACAAATAGCAGAACTCCAACCTTATGGCGCTAAGTACGAAGGAGGAGCGGCCAAGAGGGAGGAAGAAGAGAGAAGTAGAGAGGAAGAAGAAATACACGCTCCGCAACCGCCGCAAAAGTTCGATTGACGCTCCGATTAAGAAATCCATGCTCCAATTGATGAAGTAGGATCAACTGATTGATGAAGGAGGATCAACTAATAACTTTGATTGACGCTGCGAGAGGAAGAGAGCGACAAAGAGGAAGAAAAAAGAAGAAAGAAGAGAGTCTGCGAGTTTAGGGCACAAAATATAATATTATCACCGAGAGCTTCGACTACTCTAGGAGATAGTATTTAATGAATTTTACCGAGGGCTTTAACTAGAAGCTCTCGGTAATAATTCTTATCGCCGAAAGCAACCTCATGCTCTCGGTATTTCCAATAACTCTCACTAAGGGCTCTCCTTTGCTATTGGTGATAATAATATCACCGTGAACTTTCTTTCGCTCTCGACAATTTTTCTCGATAATTGTGTTCTTTTTACTAATGATTAATGCTCTTTACTTCTTTGGATTGAACTCAATTCTAAGCTTGGATTGATTCTATCCACTATAAAATAATAAATCAAACTATAACCCCCATGATATCCCCTAGTCTGTAGCTTAGCACGTGTTAGATGACACGTGGTAATACGGGGGATCTGGATGGTTCGATGTTCGATGGTTTCAACATTGGTTTACGTGTCAGACATCTTTTTAAAATAAAACATTTATTTTTAAATATTTTGACAGCACCTGACAGCTTTTAAAATCAATTACGCAAAAATAATTAATTTTATTCAAATTTTAATAATTTGGAAATTTATTGTAACCAAATAACGATTTGATTTGAAACCCGGTTTAAATTAATCAAACATAATTAATTTAAGAGAATATTATTTATTTACAAACATAGTCGCCAAATGATTTTAGAAAAAATAGTAAAATGTACGTGTATAAACGTACTTTATACCGGAGTTTCCATAAGGGGTTCGTTATTTGGTTACGCTCGGGAAAGGGCTTCGAGCTATGTCTTCCACGAATATTAAAAACAATTTTTTTTAAAGTCTGGCTATCAAATTATTTATTTATAACATTTATTTTTCTTTAATTAATAGTCCGGAGGTCTTAAACAAGGATAAGTTTAGATTACATAAATAATTGTACAAATTATTTAGAAGTGTGTAACTACGATTGCAGTTATGAGAGATTGAGTACAAAACTTAAAAAATATTAAAAAAAGTATTAGAATTTAAAAATAAATTCCAAACGGAGCTTTAGTCAAAATATTTGTTAAGGAAATATCTCGAAAACATTTTGAAATCATTTTCTAACCTTTCAAGATTATTTGAAAATGGATTGGGGTTCCAAAATTACAAAAATAATTTTGGATTTAAAAAGTGGAACCAAACAGACCTTAGGACCGGAGTCCTAAAGGTTGGGTATATTTTTACCAGTCGGAGACCGGATGGGCTTGGTCAAGATCGAGGAAGCTCTCGATCGGGGCTTAGGATACTCGGTTAGAGGATTAGAGTTTTCGGTCCTGGGGTTCGGGAGGCTCGGTATTGAACTCGGATTGTTCGGTCCTAGGTTTGGGAGTCTCGGTCCTGGATCTAGATTTCTCGTTCGTGGGTCCTATGAGTCTCGGTCCCAAGTCAGACCTCTCGGTCCTAGGAGAGAATCCTCAGTCGTATTTCTCAATCCTAGCTCAAGAACACCGGTCCTAAGGTTCTGTCCTAACTCAAGAACACCAGTCCTAGGTCAATTTTCTCGGTCCTTGGTCTCGGTTAGGACCAAGAATTTTTAGTCATATCTCTCGGTCCTACAAGACTCGATCCAAGAATACTGAATGTTCTTTATTTGGTATGAAAATTGCAGGTTTGTATCTTTTGATATAGATCATGAAAATATGATATGTAAGTTGCTATCAACTCCATTTGATGTTGGGATCATAACCCCTAATTCTTAAAATCGATCAATCAAACCCTAAGAAAATTGATTTTTCAAAATGATATCTAGGACAAAATTTTGGAATTTTGGAATTTGGCCATCTCATGGCCTAATTCTTATTTTAACAGCTTCGAAATGATGTTTATAATCTAACACGACCAATACAAGAACATCAAGTGAGCTATGTAACAACTTTTAAAACTGAAATTTAACTTTTGATTTAAAAAATTTCAATTTGATCAAACATTATCGGAATATATATTTTATGATTTGAAATTTATCCTAACATGTTTACAAGCTCTAAAGTTCAAGAACATGAATTTTCTAATTTTCTAATTTTCAAATCAAATTTGGATTTTATTGACTGTGGTTGAATTGATGAAATCTTTTTCAATAGAAAGTTTAGATATCATCTAAAGATTTATTTCAAGTATAGAAAGCATGAAATTAAATCATAAATAAGATCAACCCGATCGAACTTGAAAATTTCTAATTTTGAATCACAACTTGAATTAAAGTAGGCCTAGAAGCTTATTAGTGATTGGAGAACACTTCAATGATCTTTAGGAAGCTTTCCAAAACTGTTAGGATCTGGGACGCCCTTAGAGGACCGGGGTGTTTCCGGTTTTAGGAAGGGAGGCCGCTTACAGCACACAACACACTTTGGTGATAGTCCGGTTAGAGACTATAACCGTTCTCAGCACCTCGCAAACTGTCACAGACTCTTGAACCGGGTTCAAGGGCGGAAATGTCTGTTTCAGTCTGAAGCAACGTATGCGACTTAGTTTTGATGAGATTAATAAGGAGTCGGTTAGATGGAGTGTATGAACCGGTTTTTGATTTAAGGAGTAAGATTGTTTTGGTTTGTGGTTAGGTTAAGTGAGTAAGCAGGAAATAAAGGAAATAACACGAGACAAGATTTTTTATGGATGTTCGGAGCAAACCCTCCTACGTCACCCCTTCTTCTCAGGTTATGAGAAGGATCTCCACTAACTTTCAAAGTTACAACAGTTACATAGCCGGTCGAGCCTAACTCGCTACTCGCCGGTTACACCAACTCACTCTTGATGTAATACAATAACACAATACAACAATAACTTTCGGTAAATGACACAACGGTTTTTGGATCACGCGTGAGATTTCTTTATCTCTCTAAGATTTTCGTAACTTGTCATTAATGAGGTCGCTTCGTCTTCCTTTTATAGTGAAGATGATCTCAACGGTCATTTTCTTCTCTCACCGTAGGATTGGTTAATTCAGAGTCACGCCGGTGTAGAGAGGTTGCTTGCACGTTTCAACTTCCTAACACTTGGCAAGCATGCAGATGCTTCTCAGGTAAAGATGACGTAGCCGATTTGCAGATTCGAACACGTGTCAGGCATGCACCCTCCGGCTGTCGAAGTCGGATCAGTAAATCATTATTGTTTTTCTCGCATGCTTCTGATCGGATCTTATCTTCTTTTATTTCTTCGAGACACGTCTATTTCGTCATATTACGTCATCTCTATAGATTTTAGTTTCCGGTTGACTCTTACATAGTATAGTCCGGCTGGAATGTAGACTTTTCTTTGCTAGCCGGTTCCTTGAGAATGTTGAAACCGGTTCCTCTTGATTTTGATTTGATCACTTGGAACTAGATTTCTTTGAAGTGTTCTTCAGCCGGTTTGTGAGGCTCCAACCGGTTTATGCAGTTCGATCTGTTTCCTACACATAGAAGTTAATAGTTGTTTAGTTTTCTAGCCGGTTCCAAAAATTAACTTTACTTAATTTTTCTATCAATTTCTCCCTTTTTGATTATTTAGAATAAATATTCAAAAATTGTAATGTATGGCCGGTTTGAAAATTAACTTACTTAATTTTTCTATCAATTTCTCCCTTTTTGATTATTTAGAATAAATATTCAAAACTTATAATGTCTGGCCGGGTTTAAAAAATTAACTTACTTAATTTTTCTATCAATTTTCCCTTTTTGATTATTTAGAATAAATATTCAAAATTTGTAATGTCTGGCCGGTTTGAAAAATCTGTTTGACAATTTCTCCCTATTTGATGTTTTTCTGTTTAAGAAAAACATGTTTTGATTTTTCAAATAATGTTTAGTGAACTAAGTACTTTAAAGTATGGAAAAAAATGACTGAGTTCTGAAATAAAGCCAAACACAGATAAATTGTTCTTAAGAAGGAAAAGAAACTAAGGATTGGATGGTCCCCCCTTTTCATTTTCTTTCTCCTTCCGCCTCCTTTCTTTTTCTTCCCTTGCCTTCCATTCCCTCTCTCTTCGTTCAGCGTCGAATTGCCATCCGGTCCATACACTTGAGATGCCGGGAGTTCGTTTGCCAAAACCGCCACTTACTGGTCTTGGTGGGCGAGACGGTTGAGCAACAATCGGTCTGGTACTTGGAGTTTCGACTGCTTTCTTCTTTCGCCGGTTGAGTTGTTTGATATCCTCTTCTTCTTCGTCAAGAGGTTCTTCGTTTAGTCCGACCAGTTGAATCTCTCCTAGACCGCTTCTTTCTACCAGCTTCATTACGGCCGCAACCGTTTTCCGTTTGTTCTTATTTCTTGTCTTCATAGAGTGCGAGGGTTGAGCCGATGTGGATTCTTGTAGAGCGGCTTTTTCCTCCTCATCGCATTTCTTGGCAAACTCAAGATCTTTGTCCTCAATTTCCTTCCTTAACCGTTCCCTCTCCTTTTCTTCGTCTTGAAGTTTGTTTGCAGTTTTGGCATCAGAACTGATCTGCGCTTGACTTTTGTTGACTTGAATTTTGGATAGCTCTTCAATCTGAGCGGCCATAGCCTGCATCATGTCTATCAAAGGAGCGGTTGCGGTTTGAACGGATTCGGCGATCATTGACTTAATTAATGTTTGCACAGTTTCATCTATCATCGACTTGATCGAAGTTTGAGTGGTGTTGGCGATTTCGGATTGAATGGATCCCCAGATAGTTTCTGTCAAATTGGTTTCAACGGTTGCAATCTTCTCATCGGTAGCAATGATGTAATTGTGAAGACAAGAGATGATTGTATCAACCACTACTTCCTTTACTTGCTCAAGATCCGGAGTATTATCAGTCTGTGGAGGATCGCTGCTCCGGTTTTCTACTGTCATGGAGGACTCTCCGGTACCAAAGAAGGGTTTGCTTTGGTAGAGATCGGCATAAGTTAAGACATGTTTGCACTTGTCCTTCCATTCTGCTTCGAGCCGGTCAACACTTTGAATGAGTTTATCACGCACTGAGTAAAACCGCTCAAACATTCTTGATTCTATTGGAGTTAAAGTTGCTCCTTCTGCCTCCCTCAATGCATCTTCTACTGCATGTAGCCGGGCGTATTCATGAATCTCCAACGTCTTGTTGAATGCGGCTTGAATGACGTTGGTACCTGCTAGCTTGAGAGCTTCTTCTTCTAGTTCCAACAGTTTCTCCCAGTGTTTGTTACCGCTCATATCGGGGATCATGTCTGATAGCTTTGTTTCACAACGTAGCTTGACCCATAAGTGGTATGATGAGACCAACTCTCCAGCATCCTTGTTCATATCCAGGAGAAGCTGTTGAAACATCTCCTCCTCTTCTTCTTCCGAAATGGGGACCTCGGCTTCGGTTACAATCTCAGGTTGTGAACCGGTTTGCAGAACACTTTTTCCCTTTACCGCAGAATCCTCAAGTAAAACTTTTTTCCCTTTGTTAACCTGAATTGGACCTTCAGGTGTGATTGTTGAATCAGCTAGCCCGTCTTGGGCCGATCGGAGCGTTGTGTCGGTTAGAACGGACTTGTTCCCCGCCGAACCGGATGGTTCTTTTTCTTCAATATTTCCCTCCTGAGCCGGAGGGGTGATGTTCTCAGTTTTGGCCGTTTCTTCGACCGGATGAGTTTCACTCTGACCGGGTATCTCAACCTGATCAGCTAGCTTGAGAAGACTTGTCACGTCATCTTCGGTTTCACGATGTAGAGTTTGGACCACGTCCACTATAACTTCTGAGGTTCTTAAACCTACTTCAACCATTATCTCATCGAGTTTCTTGTTCGGGGACTTGGAGTTTTCAGAGTGAATACTAACCTCTTCTGCCTCCTTCGATGTTGACTTAGTTTCTTGGATCCCCGAGAGTTCGGTTTGCCTTGATGGTGGAGAGTCAACTGGAATGGGATGAATTGTGTTGATGGGAGTGGGCTGAAGAATGTCTGTGGTTCTCTTTGGTGAATGATCCGAGGAGAGAGTTTTCTCGGAGTCTGCCGGTTTGTTGGAGCTCTTCTTCGCGGATGTCTTCTTCCTTCCCTTTTTCTTCTGAGAGGCCTCGGCTTGAACCGCCTTCCCCTTGGGATCTTCTTGTTTCGAACTTTCTACAGCCTGTGCGGATGAGCTGGTTCCTTTTGATGACTTCGTTCTGGAGGACTTCGGCCTAGCCGCTTTGGCAGTCTTCTTGCTCATTTGCTCAGAGTTAAGAATATTAGCGGATGGAAGCGGTTCACCTTCACCAAGTTCCACATTAAGGAACTTAAGAGTTTTCACTATTTGCATTGCGAAGGCCTGAACCCGGCCATCCTTATTCACTACCATTTCGCAGAACTGTTCGAACAGAACGGTTCCCCAGTCTATCTTGTCACCGCGGACAATCGCCATCATCATTTTCAACTTTAGCTTGGTCAGGTTATCGAAGTTTCCTCCTCTACCCTGAAGTGATCTGGAGACTGTGTTCAACAGCCATTTGAACTCCGGCTTGAGTTTGTTCTTCCGGCTCGAGTGAGTCACCAGATCCTTGTCGTCAACCGATATCACCAACCGGACCGCGTTGGATTCTGCGTCTGTCAGGCTCGTTTTGAAGTCCAGTCCGGTATTCGGCAAACCGAGTGCTTCAGAAAAGAGCTCCTCCGTGATGTTAACTGCTTTGCCGCTCACGGTGGCGGAGACCGTCCTTTTCGTTAGAGTCGCCGTCGCCAGAAACTCCATAACTTCCGTCGGATGCACGATGAACGAACTAGACAAATATGTTTCCAATCCCGAACCCTTTAGCGATTGCAGCACTGCCTTGTTCTCTTCCCCAGCGTGTTCGTCGATGTCGCTGAAATCAACCTACAGCATGTATTGAAAAAGTGCTTTTACTAGAGTCATGATGATTTTGTGAATGAAGAAGATGAAGAACATCGATGACCGGAAGTTAGAGAAATTTTAAGATATTTAGAGAGAGAAAGTTTTTGCAAATAATGAAATGTTTTGAATTTATATAGGAGGCGGTTTTGAACGGTTGGAAGGTGAACCGTCACTTGGTTATGTTTTTGGCGCCAACTTTCCCTCCAAAACTTACTGCAGTAAGTTTCGGCGGTAAATGCGGAGAATACAATGGGCGGTAATTTTTTTTGTGCGCGGTAAAACCGTGGGCGGTAAGTATTTCAAACTTTTTCAGACTTGGTTTGAGATTTTGATTTACCGGAGGCTTGTTAACCGGAAGTTTCGTTTAACATGGAGTCTTATGTTTATTCAAGTCAAAACCGGAAAAAAAGATATTTTGAATAACCGGAGACTTTAGAAATGAGATAATTTTATAAATATATCTGAAACATAGAGTAATGAAGTGGTTTTCCGGTCGTATAACAAAATGACCAGAAAACCGGAAAGTACAGATAGATTAAACTAGATAGATCCAATCCCCCTCGATCATTCTGACAAGCCATTTGGTCACGGTGTTGTCGGGTGTCCGTTCTTCAATCCTCGATATCTATCTATCAAGCATGGATAGAGTCAGAGTGTTGGCTGGTCCGACAGGAACACCGGGCCCGAGGTTGTGGCGATGATCCTCCAAGAATCGAGTGATTTGTGGAGCGAAACCGATCCTTCCCCTTGGAGAGGTGATGAGCTGCTTCAAATTGTTGAAGAGGTAGGAAGCCCAGTTGATGGGCGATTTTCGGATGATGGCTATCATGATGTCGAAAGCCTCCCGGTTATAGTTTTGGTTGGGCATTCGGCCCATGATAGACCGCTGAACCAAGTCATGAAAGACTTGGTATTGAGGAGCGAATTTTTCTTTCTTCCCGTGGTCGGCGACCGGTTCGCGGTTGGAAGGTCAAAGAATAGAGCAAAGTGTTCTTCGGTAAACCGAAGAAACTTCCCGTCAATGATGGTCCAAATGCTACCATCATTAAGAATATGCCCATTGTTGAAGAACTCGTACACCTCCTCTTCGAGGATGGTGTCTGAACCTTCAAGAAATTCTTGAAGCCCCGATTCTACGATCGGTTGGAAGATGCTTTCATGAAACCGGCCATTTCTTATTTCATGGAAGTTAACTATGATTGTGTTTCGTAGTTCAGCATTCATTTTGGATAAGAATGAGATTGAGAATCGAACAGAGTTCTTTGAACTTTCAAGCTTAGAGAGAGAAGAGTATTGGAAGCGTGTTTGAAGAGGAAGGGTTAGGTCCCCTTTTATAGCGTGAGCGGTTGGGTGCATTAAATGAGAATATTTTGAAAAATCAGACCGTTTCTGGTCATAAATGCCTTGTCAATTTTCAAGAGGATAAGGGTATGTTTAGTCTTTTCGGATCAGGCATGCTTCTTGAAAGCGAATATTTCTGTTTCCAAGAGTGAATTGATTTGGTTTGATACGGCGCATTTAATGTTGGTCATTTACTTTAGGATTTCTTTGATTTTTGATCGAAAAAGGAAAGAAATGATCTTCATTAATGCAAAGTACTAAATCGGTAGTACAACAAAATTATCGGTTTAGGAAAGGATAGAGGAGATGAGGAAGAATTAAACATTTGATGACCCGGCCGCTTGATTCCTCTTGGCCTTAGCAGCTTCCCACCGGTCGATCAGCTCTTGGATTTTCTCCTTCGTGAGCACATGCTTTGGATGGAGAGTGATGAAGGGTCCGGAGTGGATATCCAGGCTAGCACAAAAACCGCTTAGATGAGGAGCATAGCCGGTTTTGTTTGAGAGAATCATCTTCTTTAGGTTGTTGAAGATGATCCAGGACCAGTTTACCGGTGTCCCAACCGTAACAGCAATCATCATCTCGAAGAGCCTTTGGGTGTAGTAGTATCCTTTCTCTCTACCCAGAACGGACTTTCCCAAAATCTCACATAGAAGCTGGTACTTGTGAAAGAGTTGGCTTTTAGCACCCTAGGGTCTAACCGGGATGTCAGAGTTGGAGAACCGATGACACATTTCTTCAATGGTCACCGGAGAGTAGGTTAGATCGGTTACCCCTTCAGTGGGCAAACCGCAGTATTCAGCGAAATCCGTCTCGCTGAATAGAAATGACTGACCGTAAACTCGTGCAACGATTATGTCTTGGTGCACTTCCTTTGCGGTCTGGAAGAATTCATCGACTACTAAGTAGTCGAGGATGAATCTGTTTTCCAGAAATCCTCTTAGCCCGCTTCTTTCAACGGCTAAGAACATTTCTTTGACCTAATGATCTTCATATTGATAGATCGAGTTGAAATCAGCCAAGAGAATTTTCTTTGCTAGTGGGTCGGAGTTCATGTTCTTGAGGTGATTTGAGCTCAAGATAGTTTTTGTGAATAGTAAATTTTGTGAAGAGTTGTGAGGATTTGAGGGTGGTTTATATAGCCAGGGGCTCGGCTAGATCAATAGGTTAAGCATGCTTAGTGATGTCATCAATTAGTTAATAGGCTTTAACTTGTTGAAGTGTATAATGTTTATTTCCAATGCAAAAGTAATTATTACTAAGATATTCATGATGACAAAAATCTATTGACAAGATGTGAGTCTCCCTCTCTTGATGATGGACACATGTCGTCATCTCGATTGAGGTAAAGTATTTTATTAATTACAAGCTTCATTTCTCAAGGTATGCATGAAAACGCGGTTAGCTATCTCAAGTTAACCGGAAAAGTTCAATCCATCGAAACCAGAGTGTATTTGTACTAATCGGTTTTTCATGGCCGGTTTTAGTTGGATATTTTATTCCGATTATGAAGAAATGTTGAGACGTATCAACACTTGTTCAGCTTTGGATATATCCACTTCTACCAGGTCATTCCAACAGTGTAGTAAATATACACGTGATTTGACATCATGAAGTGATCAGGCATAACCGGAGACTTCCTCCCAATTAGCGTCCTTGAATTTTCAATGGCCTATTTGAATATGGTTTGAGAAGCGAGAGCTTCTCCCTGAACACATATCCCAGTTTTTCATAATTATGTATGTAAGCAGTATGCATGCATGATCATAGTATAAGTTGCTTAACATCAGTAATTCCTAGAATATTTCTGAAATGAGAAAACTTATCTTCTTGTAGCGGTTTGGTGAAGATGTCTGCTACTTGTTGCTCAGTTGAGACATATTCCAACCGGATGTATTTCTCCTGAACATGCTCCCGGATGAAATGGTGTCTTATATCAATGTGCTTCGTTCTTGAGTGCAACACCGGATTGTATGTAATCGCTATCGCGCTAGTGTTGTCACAAAATATTGGTGATTCCTCAGCTACTACGCCAAAGTCCCTTAGTTGTTGTTGGATCCAGAGGAGTTGTGCACAGCAGCTTCCGGCTGCTATATACTCTGCCTCTGCGGTTGATGTAGTAACTGAGGTCTGTTTCTTGCTGCTCTAAGTAACTAGCCGGTCACCCAAGAATTGGCAGGTTCCACTTGTACTCTTTCTATCGATTTTGCATCCTGCGTAATCCGCGTCTGAGTAGCTTATGAGATTGAAACTTGAGTCTTTTGGATACCAAAGTCTCACTTCTTGAGTTCCCTTCAGATATTTTAATATTCTTTTGGCCGCAGTGTAATATGATTGCTTTGGATTGGCTTGGAATCTCCCGCATACTCCAACCGCAAACAAGATGTCCGGTCGGCTGACTGTTAGGTAAAGCAATGATCCAATCATTCCCCGATATGCTGTGATGTCGGCTTGACCATCCTTATTTTTGTCTAACTTTACGGAAGGACTCATTGGTGTAGCCGCCTCGTCGCATGTATCCATTCCAAACTTCTTCAGTAGTTCGGCTGTGTACTTTGGTTGACTTATGAACGTTACGGCTTCAATCTGCTTAACCTAAAGTCCTAGGAAGAAACTCAGTTCTCCCATCATACTCATTTGAAATTTGTCAGTCATCATTTTTGAGAATTTATCACATAGTTTTGGATCGGTTGATCCGAAAATAATATCATCAACATATATTTGAACAAGTAATATGTGTTCCTTTTTCTCAAATTTGAAAAGTGTTTTATCGACTGAGCCTATTGTAAATTTGTGATAAAATAAGAATTGTGTTAACGTATCGTACCAGGCTCTTGGAGCCTGTTTCAAACCGTAAAGGGCTTTGTTCAGCCGGTAAACATGATTTTCGTGTTCTGGATTTTTGAAACCTGGAGGTTGATTAACATATACCTCCTCATTTACCTTACCGTTTAGAAAAGCGCTTTTAACATCCATTTGAAAAACTTTGAAATTTTTGTAAGCTGCATATGCTAAAAATATTCTAATGGCCTCAAGTTTAGCTACAGGGGCAAATGATTCTTCAAAATCAACGCCTTCTTCCTGTTTGTAGCCTTGAGCCACTAACCGGGCTTTGTTCCTCGTAACTAAACCGTCTTCATTGAGTTTATTTCTGAATACCCATCGGGTTCCTATAACCGGTTTTTTTTTTCGGTCTAGGATCTAGATACCAGACTTTATTTCTCTCAAACTCGTTTAATTTCTCTTGCATTGCTAGGATCCAATCAGGATTTGACAATGCTTCATCCACCTTTTTCGGCTCAATTTGTGATATGAAAGCGGAGTTTTCATAGTGTTCCAAATTTTGTTGCCTAGTTCGGACGGGTGAGGATATGTTACCTATTACTAGTTCAAGATGATGATTTTTGTTCCTTCTGAGGTTTATCCGAGACGTGTCTATCAAGCTTTCGGTTGGCTGATCAAGGTTAGACTGATCGGTAGGCTGAACAGAGTTAGACCGACCGATTTCTTTAGTCGAAACTAAAGAGTCAACTTTCTGTGGTAAGGCAGCTTGAGCAGGCTGAGGTTCAGCATCAACCACTTGGTCATTGACAAATCGTCTAAAAACCGGAGCCTCGTCTTCATCATCAGAATAGATATTGAAATTTTCCATTCTGTTGTGAAGGTCGAAGGGTAAAGCAGTGTTTCGTTCAACCGATTCATCGAAAACAACGTGGGCTGTTTCTTCAACTGTTAAAGTCCTAGTATTATATATCCTATAAGTCTTACTTACAGCTGAATATCCCAACATTATTCCCTCATCGGATTTAGCATCAAATGCGGTCAAATAATTTTTGCCGTTGTTGTGAACAAAACATTTACTACCAAAAATTTGAAAATACCGTATGTTTGGAATTCGATCATAGTATATTTCAAAAGGAGTTTTGGAAAAACGTTTAGTTACTAAAGATCAGTTTTGTGTATAGCATGCGGTATTAATAGCTTCAACCCAAAACTTTTGAGCGATACCCGAATCGGCTATCATTGACCTTGCAGCTTCCTTGAGAGTTCGGTTTCTTCTCTCAGCCAGGCTGTTTTGTTGAGGAGTTCTGGCACTAGACAATTCGTGTCTAATATCGGAATCATCAAGAAAAGTAGTTAATCTGCTATTTATAAACTCAGTTCCTCTATCACTTCTGATTTTGTTTACTCGAATAGATTTTTCATTTTGTATTCTCAAAATCAATTTGATCAGGTTTGGAGTTGCTTGATTTTTAGAGGCTAGAAATGTTACCCAAGTAAACTTAGAATAGTCATCAATGACTACCATAGTGTAATGCATGCCTCCTAGACTGGTTACTCTAACCAGACCAAACAGATCCATATGCAAAAGTTCTAAACACCGTTCAGATTGATAATTTCCTTTACTTTTGAAAGATGACTTTATTTGTTTACCCATTTGACATGCAGCACATACTTTATCTTTTGAAAACTTAACATCTGGAAAACCGTAAACTAGTTCTTTGGAACATATAAAGTTAATTGTTTTGAAATTCAAATGGTATAGCCGTTTATGCCAAAGCCAGTTTGGATCATTTCCAGCTATCATGCATACAGGTTTTTCAAAATCAGTTTTCCAATTAACTTTGTAAATATTTCTCATTCGGTTACCGGTCAAAAGAATGTCATTTTGATGATTCTTAACTAAACATGCATTCTTATGAAAATCAACTTTATAACCTACATCGCGCATTTGACTTATGCTTAATAGGTTAAAATGCAAGTGTTCTACCAGTAATACATTATTTATGGATAGGTTACCATGGACAATCTTACCCTTGCCCACGGTTTTACCTTTCGAGTTGTCACCGAATGTTATGACTGCTCCGGTTTCATACTTGATGTCGGTTAGTAGTTCATCATTGCCGATCATGTGTCTTGAGCATCCGCTGTCCAGATACCATTCCGAGTTCTTTAGCCGGTTGCTTCTCCTACCCTGCAAAAGAAAGTTATTTACACATTTTTGGTACCCACATTTAGTTGGGTCCATGGTTGATTAGTCTCTTTAGGATCCAGACTTGAATAAGTCAGATCACTTTCCCGGTATCTGTTCTTATAATGTTTGGCTTAACTTCTTGATCTTTGCTCAAGAATGCCTTGTGTTGTGGTGATGAGTGTCTTTGAGACCTAGATTTACTTGTTTTATGTTGTTTATTTTCTTTACGGTTGGCTTTCCTTCTCTCAGGATGAAGCCAGTTTTCTGATTCAGTCGGACTCACATATTTAAGTTCTTTTTCCGGTTTTAGATCACGTTCTTCCTTATTTTCGGTTGATGAACTCTTGACAAATCTTATGAATGGAAGATTGTCTTTTGTGAGTTTCATCCCGTTAGGTTGTTTTGATTCGTTTTGTTTGTTTTGTTCATAACCAATACCAAATCTACATTTAGGGTGTCTTTTATAATTACACATCTGTTTTACGGCTTGACGAGATCTCTCCCATGCAGCCGTAACATACAGTGCTCGATCATCGATTTCAGTTACCGGTTGAACTATCTCCTCATTATCTAAGAATAGTTCATCCGGTTCATACATTGCGGTTTTGCATGACTTGTCAGTGATACCACTTGACTCTACGGTTTTGTGTTCTACCGGAGTCGGTATGTATGCAGATATGTTTCTGAAGTCAGCAACCATTTCGTTGAGTGCAGAAATCAAATCTTCCTTAGTAAACTCATCAGAAGAGAAATCAAATACCTCTTCGTCCTTTGCCATGAAGCATGTCACTCTTTCTTCATTATCTTCGTTGTCGGAGTACGCCCATTCGCTTCCACCGTCGGATGCAATGAGTGCTTTCTGTATTTCCTTCCCTTCGTTGGCATGTTGGTCGTCGTTTCTCCGGTAGTCGTTCCGTTGGTTATCATTTCTCCGATAGTTGTTCCCTTGGTAGTTGTTACCCTGGTACCGGTTACCTTGATAGTTGTTGCCTTGATAGTTGCCTTCCAGTTTTCTGTCGTCTCTTCTCGGTTTCCTATATTCTGACCTGAAATGTCCAAAACCGTCACAGTTATAACATCTTTTATTTGATTTATCTACATAATTATAGCTTAAGTTGTTGTTAGATGGTGGCTGGTTCTTCCATATGAATCTCCCAAATTTCTGAGCTAGCATCGCCATCACATCTTCACTAATCTGATCAGCGTTCCTGACTGGAGCCAGAACGGTTGATACTTGGATCGCCGGTTCCACCGATGTAACCAAAACTCTGGTTGCGATTGACGTGGATGCTTCATCTTCGATCCGAGACTTAATCTCGAACTCATAAGCTTTTAGATCCTCAAACACGTCATGCAGCTTCATCTGCCCGAGGTTGCTTGATTCCCTAATCACCATGGTTTTGATATCCCATGTGCCCGGCAGTGATCTTAAGGCTTAAATGATTACTTCTCGGTTGTCGTATTTCTTTCCGAGTGTCTGAAGCTCGTTGACCACACTGGTGAACCGGTTGCTGAATTCCTTCATATTTTCCCCTAGTTTCATCCTGATGTTTTCATATTTCTGTGTAGCCACCAAGATTTTGTTCTCCTTTGTTTTTTCGTTTCCTTCATGAATTTGAATGATCGTTTCCCAAACTTCCTTTGCATTATCACAGGCTGATATCTTGTTCAAGGTATTATCGTCTATAGCCTTATAGATGTGCCTCATGCAATGGTTGTCCAGGTTACTCCGTCTTCGATCTTCATTTGTCCATTCGTCTAACTCCTTGTTGATTTTTATTGGCCCTTCTTTCAGGACTCGGCTCAACTCATCATCTAGCGTGATCAGATGTAGATACATCTGTTTCTTCCAACTACTAAACGCTTCACTGTTTAGCATTGGCGGTTTGTCGCTGTGGATCATGCTTCCCATCTTCTTCGGTTGCTTGAGTGCTAAGAACATCGCTCTGATACCACTTGTTAGGATCGGGGACGCCCTTGGAGGACCGGGGTGTTTCTGGTTTTAGGAAGGGAGGCCGCTTACAGCACACAACACACTTTGGTGATAGTCCGGTTAGAGACTATAATCGTTCTCAGCACTTCGCAAACTGTCACAGACTCTTGAACCGGGTTCAAGGGAAGAAATGTCTGTTTCAGTCTGAAGCAACATATGCGATTTAGTTTTGATGAGATTAACAAGGAGTCGGTTAGATGGAGTGTATGAACCGGTTTTTGATTTAAGGAGTAAGATTGTTTTGGTTTGTGGTTAGGTTAAGTGAGTAAACAGGAAATAAAAGAAATAACACGAGACAAGATTTTTTATGGATGTTCGGAGCAAACCCTCCTACGTCACCCCTTCTTCTCAGGTTATGAGAAGGATCTCCACTAACTTTCAAAGTTACAACAGTTACACAGCCGGTCGAGCCTAACTCGCTACTCGCCGGTTACACCAACTCACTCTTGATGTAATACAATAACACAATACAACAATAACTTTCGATAAATGACACAACGGTTTTTGGATCGCGCGTGAGATTTCTTTATCTCTCTAAGATTTTCGTAACTTGTCATTAATGAGGTCGCTTCGTCTTCCTTTTATAGTGAAGATGATCTCAACGGTCATTTTCTTCTCTCACCGTGGGATTGGTTAATTTAGAGTCACGCCGGTGCAGAGAGGTTGCTTGCACGTTTCAACTTCCTAACACTTGGCAAGCATGCAGATGCTCCTCAGGTAAAGATGACGTAGCCGGTTTGCAGATTCGAACACGTGTCAGGCATGCACCCTCCGGCTGTCGAAGTCGGATCAGTAAATCATCATTGTTTTTCTCGCATGCTTCTGATCGGATCTTATCTTCTTTTATTTCTTCGAGACACGTCTATTTCGTCATATTACGTCATCTCTGTAGATTTTAGTTTCCGGTTGACTCTTACATAGTATAGTCCGGCTGTAATGTAGACTTTTCTTTGCTAGCCGGTTCCTTGAGAATGTTGAAACCGGTTCCTCTTGATCTTGATTTGATCACTTGGAACTGGATTTCTTTGAAGTGTTCTTCAGTCAGTTTGTGAGGCTCCAGCCGGTTTATGCAGTTCGATCTGTTTCCTGCACCTAGAAGTTAATAGTTGTTTAGTTTTCTGGCCGGTTCCAAAAATTAACTTTACTTAATTTTTCTATCAATTTCTCCCTTTTTGATTATTTAGAATAAATATTCAAAAATTGTAATGTATGGCCGGTTTGAAAATTAACTTACTTAATTTTTCTATCAAAAACTCTAAATTGAATCTTAGATCACCAGAATGTTTTCTTCAAAAACCAGTCGTCTGAACTCCAATGGAATTCTTCATATAGGCCAAGATTATTATATTTTGTTCGATGGATTGGAAGAAGAACACATACTGAGTATTTATACTCAAGCTAGGTCGGTTTCGAAGTCGAATTCGTATTGAATTTGGCTTTTGAAACTCTTATTCTTCCTTTTTGTTTTGTCCTCGCCAGCCTATGTCTAGGGTATGTTTTGACTTCTTATCCTATGGTAATTGAAGGCGAGAGAGAGACATGTACATGGGTAAAATTTGGAGGGATAGTGATGAAAGATTGCAAAGATAATGTTTCTAGAGGTCATTGATGTCCTTTGCGTTTTTCCGGCGTTTGTCCAGCCTCGATGAAGAAGATGATCTAAACGACGTCGTTTCATTTAAATGAAATGCGCCATTTGAGATTCGTTGGCGATCCGTGACGTTTGGGCGTTTTCGACTAATGGGGTTGACGTTCTGTTAGTTGATCCCGTGTGGTCTCGGGAGCACAATTCCTTAGTTAATACCGATTGCATTGAATGTTCTGACGCATTGGATGAAGCTCGAATGCTCATCTGATAGTCACAAATCCTGCTATAAAGTTTAAACATAATTTCTACTCCACATGATCATCAATATATATTTTTAATAAAAGAGTTATTTGAAATTGAATTTGAACCTTTTTTGTTTTTTTTCCTTCAACAAATTGATACAAAAAAATATTTTTGGAAACATAATAAAAATTATGTCCATATATTTTTTTAATTTTTTGGTATATTTTGGATATTTTGAGGGTATTTATTTAATTATTTTAAGCTATAAACTATACATAATTTATGTTTAAAATCACAATTAAATTATTTCAACCTCTTTTTAGGATTAATTTAGCTAAATAAATACAAAATTTTAACCATAAATTAATATTATTATTATTTTTTTAATTTTAAATAATTTTTATAATTAGGATTTAATTATCACAATAATTAATTCTAATTTAATTTTAACTTCTCCTTTTAGATTATTTTAAATTTAAAAATACAAAATATTATTTAAAAGTTATAAATATTATTATAAATTGAGATACGTTAAATTTTCATGTATAAAAAACAAATATTAAAATAAGATTATGAATTTTATTTAGATACTTAATATTTAAATAAATAATTCAACGTATTATAGTACATCGGTAATAAATTAATTATCAGATATTAATATTACGATGAATACATATACTTCTGTTGATCTTTAAAATTTTCTTACGCCCGCTCTCCAACAAAAAGTTTATAATAATATAACATATACTATTTAAAATTTCATAATATTAAAAATAATATATAAAGTAATTAATTATATTATATTATATACCATATCATATTATATAATAATAATAATGTACATATAAAATATAAATAATAAAATTTAGAATGTATTTAATAAAATATATAAAAGAAAATAAAAAAAAGGTTATAAAGTTGGTTAGTTTGAAAAAATTAAAGTTCAAATAGATTAGTTTGGAAACTTTTCCAAATATCTTAGACTTTAAAAAATATATTTGATAAAACAATTAAGTGATTTATGATGTTTTAGGATGAATTATTGTATTTAATACTTAAATTTAATAAACATAAATTAATTATATATTAGTATTTTAATTTATAAATGAAATTATTTAATAATTAAAATGATAATGAAACAATATAAAATATTTTTTAAAACAACTTAAGCAAAATTCAAACTTAAAATCAAACCATAGTGTTTGATGTTTTTTAAGTTAAAGTAATTTTTTTAAAATTTACTTGGTTGTATTTAAAAAAAACTTTGATTTTTAGTTTTCTATTTATCAAAATATTACTTTCATAGATAAATACAGAAAATAGTTATTTAAATAATATTAAAATTATAAAAAGTTTATAAAGCAATACTTTAATTGAAAAAGTGTGATTTGATTGTTAAAAACATGTGATTGATTTTGATTTTATTTTTATAAAATCCAAAAGCCCCAAAATCAGACTATATCTTAAACACAAATCAAGCAAAGACTAAGTTGAATGATAATCAAATTCAAATTGTTGGGGATAGGAAGGGAAGAGGAAATACAATTTTCAATGACCAATCTACCTATACCTATGAGGGAGGTGCGAAAAATTTAATCTCCATATAGACACTATTACGCAAATTTACTATTTTGACATACATTCATTAAGGTATTTTAATAATTAAATTTGAGATATGGATATGTTAGTTTATTTTTTATGTAAAGCTTGGATTGATTCAAATTATTTGTTAATTATTTAGGTAGGATGGATAAGATTTAACTTATTTGCTAATTAAAAAAAATGTATATATAAAATTTTTAATTACATTCAATTTATCTTGTCAATTATTTAATTAATAGTAAAAAGCAAAGTTAAATAATAGAAAAAAGTATAGTGAAAGAAAATTGTTACACCTATTGATTGTGTTTATCAACAACTTTTTACTTAAGTTATTACTTTAACAATTTATTCAAAAAGAAAATATAAATTATTAGAGCCAAGTTGATAAAAAGCGCTTGTTCAGGTTTGAGATAAACTCTACAAAAAGACAAGTTAAAAAAAAAAGTTTACAATACAACTCAATTTCAAACCAGACATAAGATTCGAAAACTCCGGCCCCATTTGGAGAGGATTTAACTAACTAATTGAGCGGTAGATTGTTATATATGATATGCAAGGGATTGTTAAATCCAGTCCAAACGGGACGTTAATAGTGTCTAAACAAGGAGCCGAGCCTACAGATTTGTAGATTCTTTTTATTGTGGTAAAACATCAGAATGAATTCAGATGAGTGAAAAAGCAAAACAGCGCAACATCTGCGACTCTCACGTGAAGCAAAAGCTGCGATTTTCGCACACGTGTGGAGGGAATAAATTCCTATTTTATATCGAAACTCCAAACCTTTTTTTTTCTTTCTAATTTCTCTCTCACAACTGCAAATGAAAATGATAATTTAATTAGTAATTCTTTTCAACTGGTCATCATCTTCTTGGGGGAGAAAATGAGTTCATGTTGCGACGGCGATGAGAGAGAGTTGGGGAGGAAGACGGCGCCGGGAGCGTGTCCGGATTGCGGAGGAAAAGTGGAAGCTGTGGATTTGGAGAGTCGGTGCAGGTTTTGTTGTATCCCCATTGGTTTTCTTATCAAGAGGAAGTATTTTTGCTCTCTTTGCTCCAAACGCCTCCGTTTGTATTAATTAATCTTTTTCTTCTACAATCAAACTATTATTTTATATTATCTTATTTCAACATTTTTTGTTTTTCTAAATTGCGAACTTGTGAATGATTTTCCAACCAAAAGAATGAATTTCACTACATTTTGCTGTCTTTACATCATATTAAACACAATATTTGCAATTGGGCTTTAGGTATTTATGTTCTAGTAAAAGTGACCAAAGTAAAAGAAAATATTTATTTATATTTATTATTTCAATCATTTTGTTTGTTATAAATTTTTAAAAATTATATATATATTTTTTAGAAAAGTTGTGAAAATAAGATAATAATCTATAATGATAAAATAAATTTAAAAAATTAAAATTAATAATAATTTAATATTTTATTTAATGAATGTAGTGATTTAATTCATAAAAAGTTTGAATAAAATAATGTTTATTGATTTCCCTTAAAAAGAAAAGGCACAAAGTACTAATTACTTTATCTAATAATTTATATAAAAAAAAGTTCATCACATAATTTATATTTAAATAAAAGTTTTATTTTCTTTCATTTGAGTTGGACAGCCCATTATACCATTACATTGAAAAACATTCTTTTCTTGGTATAACTTCTCTTTTGCCTCAAATCAATAAGAAAGAATAAAAGTGAATGAAGAAATAATGGGTCTTTCACCCTCATTGTTTTGACTTGTTGATTTGATAAATGCCCTCCCAATGAGGAGGTTAGGTTTCCCATGTTTGTATATTGGGCCGTACGAATTTAGAATGGAAAACTATAAAATTATTGGGTTATCTAATTTTGTATGATAAAATTATTTTTACTTTTTAGATTTTTTTATTTTTAAAAAGTATTTATTGTCGAAATATTTATTCTTTGACAATTGTATGGCGGTGAGGATAGAGATAATATTGTGTAAATTTATTGAGAACGTCTAATTCGTGCCATAGATTTGTGATTTGTCTTGGAGACAAAATAGTTTTTGGACATAATGATTATATGCTTAGTATGGTTAAAATTTAGTATAGATGGTTATTAAAAATGTGATCATCTTGTGGGTATAACATTCTAGCGTATCTAGTATCCATTTAAGGAGAAGTGATTTCATTTGTAGAGGGATCAAATGATATGATTTATTTTTATAATTTTTTTAGCTTGGAATATAAAAAATTATTAATTATTTTCCAAATTAATTTAATTTGTTGTTCAACTTTTCAAACTAATCTATTTTATTCATTAATTTCGAAACTAAGATAATTTATTATTTAAACTTAGTTTTTTTTAATTTATTACATTTAAAATCATTATATATATATATATATAAATTATTAGTTTTTTTATATAAATTTGATATATTTAAATTATTATTTGTATAAATTAAATTATTTATATTTTGATATTTTAAATTATTTTTTTTATAAATTTGATATATTTAAATTATTATTTGTATAAATTAAACCGTCTCGTGTACATTGGTTGATGGTCTCCCATCGGATGGAGCAAAAAAATAAATGAGTTAAGAGAATAGTGATCGTGATGAGATTCGACTTCTCGAACCTAGGTATGATTCAATTCTGGATCACTAAGGCATGCCACTTCTTGAAGTCGTTGATGCCTCCCCTTAGCAAATTATTCGAAATAGTCTTTTTGTAGCCAAAATCTTCATGAAGCACTTTCCTCAAAGACATAGACTCAGATAGTGGTTCAAGGTGTAAGAGGTTATTACTCCATATCATGTGGATTGCTCGAAACTCCTCCAAAGTGGGACATATCGACCTTTCTCTAGCATGAAAGGCTCTCGTCTTAGAGTTCCACCTCTTGTACATATGGCTCATGAGCCTCTCATTGACCTCAACGACTATAAACAAGAGAGTTATCTAGTCCGAAAATCCCGAAGTTGAGAGGACATTAGTTGTAGTGTGTAATCCAAATAACTAACTCTCCCTATTCTAACATATTCATCCCTACAAAACAAACACAAAGACAAGGAAACCATGATCGTTTTTTAAATCTGAATGTACACGTAAATGTCCACCTAGACTATAATGCATACACATATCTATATATATATTAGACACATAAACAAACCTCCGTTGAGGCGATAGATGAACAATAGTGATCTAGGTTTTTACGTCTAATTAAATCATAAGAGAATGTTAGCTCTCGAACATCTCAAGTGAAGTCTATGATGTAAGAGAGCGTACCCTCAACTTCGAATTTCACCCCGCGAATTTCACCCCTGCTTTAGCAATTCCTCTAAAGGAAAATACGCTTGGAAGAGGGGATTAATCTCGAAACCTAGGTCAAACTCACAAAACATCACTTCAGCATTTGAAACAGGTCGTCATTCCTCATTGGCTAATCTTTGCACATAATACTACATGTATAAAAATAACGTTGCACAACGCACATCGTGTATTAGCTCAAAACAAAGGGCGATGAGGCCAAGATGAGAACCAATGCACATAGAAAGACGAAGGTGGGTGATGTAACCTTTTTTCTCTCTTAATTTTTTTTTAATGTGTTTAAGATTTTTTTTGCAGTGTAAAATATTATTTTAAAATGACCAAGAGTTTATTTAGAGTTAAGCCTCAATGACTATCCTCAATAGAGTCCCTATAAAAGTTGTAACGTTTAAAAACGATCGACATCTTAGATCATTTATTCGACTTGATAGTTTTTCGCCTCATAATTTACCTTTCTCTCAAATCTCGAGTGACATGAGGAACTAAAATGATAGAATAAACTAGAATTTAACTTAATGTTGATTTTATTGAATCTCATATCTGTTAATATGTATATATATATTTGGAAGAAACTTGTTAATGGTGATCCCTGTATGTGTAAATATGTTTCGTCATGATGAATATATATGAGAGAAGAACTCGATGCGGTATAGTACTACTTCTCTCTTATAACCCCAATATAATTTATTATTTTTTACTTTACTCTTAGTTATTTATATATTTTTTTATTTTGTCTGAATATACATATATATTTTTTATTTATAATTTATATTTAAATTTTAACTAAAATTAAAGTATTTTAAGGTTGAATATTTAAACATATTTAAATAAAATATAGTTATTAATTAAAATTTGAAATTTAAAAATAAATAGTCTAAATAGGTTTTTCATATCTAAGATATTATTAGTGGTCAATGAATATATATATATATAAATATATATATATATATATATATATATATGAATATATATATATGAATATATATATATATATATGAATATAAATATATATATATATTATTTTTTATAAAAACTCTATATGATTGAGAAAAACAAAATAATTATTATGTAACTCATGTATATAATATTAAGCCTTCAGGAAAGCAGCTTTACATAATGACTATTCAATGCCTTGATTTCTCTATCTGAAAATATCAGTAAGCAAGATAATCGAAAGATTGTAAATTGGCTGTATAATCCGACAGTTCGTCCGTTGTCCTTAAGATTTGATAAATACTGGACAGAGATTAACGGTCGAATCTTTAGAATGATAAGTGACACTCTTCCATTGGAAAGCCTCCATTGTACACATTAAGTTCTGAGCACAAGGATCGTGGTCGTACAATAACTGGTAGTGCGCCGAATATTCCATCAGAGATGTACTTGCAAAACAAGTAATATGAGGAAAATTCTCCTATGTGGCATTCGTTGGTTGGTTGCATATAGCTATCGTACTAATCTTCACTAGAAAGTGGAGCAGGAGTAGAGTACAGCTATAGCACGTGGGTAGGCGGGTGCTAGCTTCAAGCATACTGCTTAAGCTTAGCCGTCTAAGAGCAAAATCCATTAGACCTCCTGGTCTAATGGGATTAGACATACGTCTAATTACAATCACTTTAGACTAATCTGAAGGAGTTAGACTTACATCTAATTTCACCAATTAGACTACACGTCTAATTGTTACAAACCATTAGACTGCACGTCTAACTCCACTGAGTTAGATTGCACGTCTAATTCCGGTTCTACTTCAGACTTGTCTAAAGAAATTAGACTTACGTCTAACTTTCACCAATTAGACTACACGTCTAATTGTTATAAACCATTAGACTGCACGTCTAACTCTATTGAGTTAGATTGCACGTCTAATTCTGGTTCTACTTCAGACTTGTCTGAAGGAGTTAGACTTACGTCTAACTTTCACCAATTAGACTACACGTCTAATTGTTACAAACCATTAGACTGCACGTCTAACTCTAGTGAGTTAGACTGCACGTCTAATTCCAGTTCTACTTCAGACTTGTCTGAAGGAGTTAGACTTACGTATAAATTTCACCAATTAGAATACACATGTAATTGTTACAAACCATTAGACTGCACGTCTAACTCCACTGAGTTAGACTGCACGTCTAATTCCGGTTCTACTTTAGACTTGTCTGAAGGAGTTAGACTTACGTCTAACTTTCACCAATTAGACTACACGTCTAATTCCAAATATATTAGACTGCACGGCTAACTCCACGAGTTAGACTGCATGTCTAATTCCGATATCTATTAGACTGCACGTCTAACTCTACGAGTTAGACTGCACGTCTAATTCCGTATACATTAGACTGCACGTCTAATTGCTCACATATTAGATTGCACGTCTAATTCCGAAAAATTAGACTGCAAATCTAATTACGGAGTCTATTAGACTGCACGTATAACTCCGGAAATATATTAGACTACACGTCTAACTCCACGAGTTAGACTGCACGTCTAATTCCGTATACATTAGACTGCACGTCTAATTGCTCACATATTAGACTGCACGTCAAATACGAATAAATTAGACTGCACATCTAATTATGGAGTCTATTAGACTGCACGTCTAATTCCGATATCTATTAGACTGCACGTCTAACTCCACGAGTTAGACTGCACGTCTAATTCCGTATACATTAGACTGCACGTCTAATTGCTCACATATTAGACTACACGTCTAATTCCGAATAAATTAGACTGCACATCTAATTACAGAGTCTATTAGACTGCACGTCTAACTCCAGAAATATATTAGACTGCACGTCTAATTACGTATACATTAGACTGCACGTCTAATTGCTCACATATTAGTCTACACGTCTAATTCTGAATAAATTAGACTACACGTCTAATTACGGAGTCTATTAGACTGCACGTCTAACTCCGCTGAGTTAGAATGCATGTCTAATTTCTCTAGTTAGACTGCACCTCTAACTCCGTGCATCTAATGCCAAATCGATCTAATGATCCTCATTAGAACCAAGTCTCATGAAATATGATTTCGATACACCTGCATCAAAGCGCATAAATCATTTCATCATCAAAATCCAAATGGTTAAATTATTTCAACACTTATTCAAAATAATTTGACCCAACAATTTCCCTCTTTTTGATGAAGAAATTGAAAACCTGCATATATGTACCAAAATACGCATTCATCATATAAATAAACAAACCCCTGTTCATTTACAGCACACTTCACAAACTTCCAAAACCAATATTCAAAACATCATCAAAGAAACATTGTTTGAGAAACTTAAACAGAGTAGGAGAAAAGAAATTATTGTTCTTCCCTTTTTACTCGAGGATCAGTTGGGCTCATGTCTTGACCAGTTAACATATTTAGAAAAGGAGGAAGATTGCGACCACCACGACCGCTTCCACTTGGTCTACCACCACGATCACCGCCACTGGCACGACCTCTTTGATCATAACCAGATTTCCTACCACGACCACCACCACTACTTCGGCCTCTACGATCACCACCGCTTCGACCTCCGCCTCTTTTATTTGGCCTAGGATTTTCATCGTTGCTTGGCGCTCGTCTAGATCTAGTACCGGTTGACACACCGTCACTTCTTCTGCTTGACTCACCTTGGGTGATTCGAGGTTGATCTCTTTCAGCATCGGCCTTCGCGTTCTCTTTTGCTTGAAACTTTATTGTAGTAGAGTCAGCAAATTCCAGTCGTTCACCATCTGTTCTTCTTAAACATCCTTGGATTTCCACCATCTGGTTTTTTCATCAAGCTGAGTTCATCCATAGTCTCTCTATGACGATCATCATTGATGTGCCTTTCAAGGTCCATCATTTCAGATTGACGACTGTAGAGCTTCTTTTCGAAATTGGAGAAGTTTAAATTTGAGATGTGAGTCTCATACGTGTTCTTCTTCAGAGTATTATCCAACTCATTAAGAACCTTTATAACTTCAGCAAAATCCTTTCTTTCTTCTGTCTGGGTGTTCAAAGCCTTTATCATATTTGATCCCATAGAGACCACGTTCTTCTGAAGAGAGGATAGCACAGAAGTCATGGACTTTAGAAGCTTGATACCCTCAGCAGACGATTCTTCATTAGATGAGTCTTCTTGAGAGTCTGCTGCCATACTCTGAATAGGTTCAAAATGAGTATGAATCTGCATGGATTGCTCCGGTTGATCCTTCTCAGGTACCTTACCAGCTTCATTCTTCTCTTCTTCTAACAATTCCCTTTCAGCTCTCTGAAATCTTTCATATAGATCTCCCTTGTAGTGAAGAGGGTTATTGACATTCTCATGAAAACTTCCAGCAATGATCTCGGGGAAAGGAAGAGGCCTGCCATAACTAGCATATTGATCTTGTTCCTCCTCAGATGAGGAACTCTCTTCTTTAGCATCTTTGTCTTTGGAGGGTTCCCCCTTAGATATGATAATCTCTAGCTGAGTAACATCAACCTCCTTCTCTCGGGCTTCCTCTGTTCTCACAACAGGGGATATCACAACATTTTCATCATCAGGAGCTTGAACAAACTCCTCAACAACAACTTCTTCAGCAACTTCTTCTTCTTGCGTTAGAAGAGCTTGTTCAGGCTCTTGAACAATCACTTCTTCTTATTCTAAATGAGGATTCTCTTTAACAGGCTGATCCAAAATACGTCTTTCTTCAACAGAAAGATTTCCAAATTCAATCAATAGAGAAGCATCTAGATCATCTACATCATCATTACCATTAGAGATATCCATCAGTTCATCATCATCAAAGGGTTTTGCTTTAGAGCAATTAGCGCCATGAACGTATCGGGTAACAACCGAGATGAAATTGTCCATGATTACGTCTAATCTCTTCAACACTTTCACTTCCACTTCAAAGCATTTCTCAACGGGGTTAAAGTTAGCCTTTCTGGCCTCAAGAATTGGGAATAAAGCTCTTCCACTTAGACATGCTTCAACAAGATCCTTTCTCTTCAGAGCTTCAGTCACATCTGAAGTTTTAGCCCACTTGAGAGCTTTCTTCTCATTGGCTACACGTTTCTTCCATTCTCGGATTATTTCAGAATTTGATAGGGCTTCATTGTACTTGGCAGGCAATCTTTCCAGGGTCCATGATTCAAAAATTTCCATCTTTTCAGCCGCAATGGCTTTAACTTGATCTAACACGAGGTCAACAATGCTTGTTGCCTCCGATACCTCTTCATTATCAACAGTTGCAATCTTCTTACCTTTTCCAACAACCTCGACGGGTTTTGGAGCAAGTCTAGGTTCACTGAAAACAATTCCACAAGACTGCCTTGCGGACCGCATCAACTCGTACGCAAATTGGGGTTTCTTGCACAACTTAGTAGGGAGCTCTACACGAGTGACCTTCCAAGCTACTAAGGAATCCTTAGAAACGGGATTTGGTGAGGGAGAATCTCTGATAGAAACAGATGACTCCTTTTCAGTAGTTTCTCCAGCAACAAGGGTAAGAACGACACCTTGTTCTGGTTGGGCAATTTCTGTAGCACCTGCGGCTAATTGATCGGGTTGAATAACAGGAGACTCAGTTCTGTTAGCATTTTCATTATTTGGACCAACTAACTAACCAGCGGGCCCTTCAGCAGATTCTCTTACAAGAGAAAAAACAGATTCATCTTGTTCCATCACAGGAGCATTAAACTTAGGCACAATGGCCAATGGTCTAGAGGACGTTACCTTCATTGATTTAGACGCGCGGGGCGTCTTCATCTTTTTTTCTTTTGAGACACTGGATCTCGAGGGTTTTCTCATGATAGTCTCTAGAGAAGACATAGAGGGCAGGGGAGTGGCAGCAAGTACACCTGGACCTTGCTTGATTCTTGAATCCACTAATTCAGAATCCTTCTTTGTGGAGCTTTTCAGACTGAAGGAACTAGCCTCTGATTCATTCACGGTCTTTGATCTCTTTGCCCCTGTTGACATAACAGAAGCAGACGACTGTCTAGATCGAGTAGAAGGCTTACCACCTGTCTGATAACTAGATGCAACTGAGGCAGATTCCATATTGTTCTTCATCCTCATCAGGGTGCTAGCAACTGTAAGGGCAGAGAATACCTTGGAAGTGTTGATCTGCTCAGGTTCACCCATAGGAACCCCCAAATGCTCCATCAATCGACTCAGTTGAGCCGCTTACGTTATGCTTTCCTTGTTTGCCTAGCAGATAGAAAAGCAAAGGTTCTAGAAAAGGGTAGATGCCTAGTTTACCTGAATTCCTTTTGAGATGGCGCACATATAGTCGAAGCGGTCTTGACTATAAAGATGAAAGGAACCAGACTTCCCTTGAAGTGCTTTTTCTATCACATCATTCAGCAAAATAAAGTGAGGTTTGAGGAACTTCTTGTTTCCATTTACATGGATCATCGAACCATCGGCAGAAAAGGTCTTCTTTATCTCTTGCATAATGTCTGATGAAAGAATCATGTCGAACGTGTGCCCCTCCGTCGGAAGTTCAAAGAACTCCGCATATACAGTTTCATCAAAAGATATTTCCACGCCGTTAACAGTTTCTACAATGGAGTCGCACACCATTGTTGCAGATTTGAAAAACTCGCGAACTTCTTTTTCGTAGAATACGAATGGACCTCCTAGATACTTTCTTAACCCAGAATACTCTAGGGTTCTGAACATATCCACCACTTCCGGCTGATCGAAAGTGTAAACCAATGGAAAATCCACCTGCAATGTACAATGACCCAGAGTAATTCTCTTGTTCACCATTTTTAGAGGAATATGAACAGACACAAGATTAAGAGTGATTTTAGAGAGAAGAATGCAAAGAAAACTAGGGTTCTTAAGGACTTCTAGAGATTAAAAGCTTTCAAACTCATGCAAGGATGTCCTTACGAACTTGCCGATCTTGAGAGAATTCAAGCCTTTAAATATTCACACTGTGAAGCTGCTTTCTGATTGTACTATGTGTGAATCAAGAGAGAGCTAGAATCAAAACACCTTTAGCTGAGTGATATTCTTCATCTTGTAATTGAACAGAAAGTGTTCTGTTCAATAGTGAGCTAAGTGTGTGTAAACTGTATTTAATTCGAATCATATTATAGTGAATCCTTCCGGTGGTTAGAAGAAGGGGTGACGTAGGAGAGTTTCTCCGAACATCCATAAACAAACTGCTGTGTTCATTCTTTTCTATCATCTTTTCACATTTCATCTTGTGCTTCAAACCTAAGTAAACAATTCCGCCTTGAGTCTGTTTCAAGTGTTTACAAGTGTTTGCGTAGAATAGAAAGCGAATTAAATCCCTAACAAGATTTCTTTCAAACCGTTTTTCATAAGCCTTCATCCTTAGCCAGACCCCCGTCTCTATCGATAAAGCCGATCCTATCAATTGGTATTAAAGCCCTATTTCTATTCTCAAGCATCAAGAACCTGAAGCATGTCTATCTTCAATGAAATTCCCCTTCTGTCAAGGGACAACTACGAATATTGGATGATAAGAATGCAAGCTCACTTGGCTGCTCTTGACTATGATATGTTGAGCATCATTACTGATGGCCCCATAAAGATTTCGAAGCTAAGAAGTGAGTGGACTACTGAAGACAAGATGACCAACAACCTGGATAATATTGCTAAGAATATTTTGTACCAGTCGATCAACATGAATATGTTCTGTGAGACCAAGTCCTATTCCACTGCTAAAGAGATTTGGGATAAGCTTAATCAGATCTACGGTACAAGAACTCAAGCAAAGAAGAACCATAAATCGTTCATGTGCAGTGAAAACAAATCCAGATGTGCTGACAGTGACACAGAGGAGTCTCCTTATGAAAAAGAGAATGAAGCTGCCACATGTCTGATGGCAGATGATCAATCCAAGATAAATGATATCTCTGCACCAGAATTTACAAACGAGGAGTTAACTAATGCACTCAATGAAAGGGATATTGAGTACAAGAAGTTAACTGACTCTTTTTATGAAATGAAAGTCAAATATGAATCAACTGTTCTTTCCTCCAACAAAGAATCTAAATCAAACGTTGTTGATGAAAACTTAACAGAGATCTCTTCTGAGAATGAAATGCTCAAAGAACAAATTCAAATTCTTTCATCTGAAAATAAGAGACTAAACTATGTAGTCAGTGCATGGACAAGATCCGAAGATGCTGTCAAATATCAGATCAGTATGTTAAAACTTGCTGGATCTAGATCCGGATTGGGATATGACAGAAATGACCCTAATCTGTCCTGCAAAAAGTCAAATCCTCCAACTGACAAGTTTAAGCCTATAAACTTTGTCAAAGGGAGTATGACTGACATTGAATCTGATCCTATTCATGAAGAAGTTGCTTTCAAAAATGAAATAGCCTATGTTCCGCCTACTGTTAGCTGACTTAAGAATAAGCTAGAAGAAGCTAATAAGTCTGGCAATCTAAAACCTGACTCTAAGTCAAAGAGTTTTAAAAGAAAGTCTTCTTCAAAAGCTAAAGGATCAGTGGCTAGTAGAAAGTCATCTGCTAAGTCAAAATCTTATGCATTAATCACAACTCAAAATGGGAAATCCATCAGAATAACTCAAATATGGATTCCTAAGGGACTGATTGACCGAGGACCCAATTGAAAGTGGGTACCAAAAGATTGTAAATATTTATTTATGTAGGTACAAATAAACGAAGGACTGGAGGACTCTGTATGGTATCTTGATAGCGGATGTTCCAAGCGTATGACAGGAAACAGACGGCTTCTCACTGATATATCAGACTGCTCTGGACCTAAGATCACATTTGGTGACAACAAGAAGGGTAAGACCATGGTAAGGGTAAGATTATCCATGGTAACCTAACTATTAATGACGTGCTGCTTGTTGACAATCTGTGCTATAATTTAATTAACATTAGTCAATTATGTGATAAGGGTTTGTCAGTAGACTTTCAAACTCATGCATGTCTAGTTAAAGATCAAGATGGAAACATTTTATTGATTGGAAGTAGAGTAGGAAACTCATACAAAATGAATTGGCAAAAAGAGTCTTCTGATCCTATGTGCATGATTGCCAAGAATGACCAGAAATGGTTATGGCATAAACGTTTGAACCATTTGAATTTTAAAACCATCAACAACATTTGTTCAAACAATTTAGTTATTGGTTTGCCCAAACTTCAGTTTTCAAAGGACAAGGTATGCACTGCTTGCCAGCTAGGCAAACAGGGTAGATCATCGTTCAAAAGTAAAGGGAAATCACAATCCAGCCGTATCCTAGAACTTTTACATATGGATCTGTTTGGTCCAACTTCTGTAAAGAGTATAGGAGGAATGAGATTTGCCTTGATTGTTATTGATGATTTCTCTCGATTTATATGGGTTGCATTTTTACCATCAAAAGATAAAACTGCTGAAAATTTGATTAGGATATTTAAAGGAATTCAGAATCAGAAATCTTTGAATATCACGTGCATTAGAAGTGATCAGGGAACTGAGTTCACTAACAGATATCTATCATCTTATCTCGAGGAGACTGGAATTAGGCACGAGTTGTCTTGTGCCAGAACTCCACAGCAAAATGGCATTGCTGAGAGAAGAGTGAGAACTCTGAAGGAAGCAGCGAGATCTATGCTTTCTAAATCAGATGTACCTCAGAGGTTCTGGGCTGAAGCCATTAGTACTGCCTGCTATACACAAAACCGGTCAATAATCAACAAACGTTTTGATAAAACTCCATATGAACTGTACTATGGGAGAATTCCCACAGTTTCTTATTTTAAGATATTTGGGTGTAAATGTTTTATCCATAACAATGGAAAGGTTTATTTAACCGCTTTTGATGCTAAAGCAGATGAGGGATTCATGTTGGGATACTCATCAGTAAGTAAGGCTTACAGAGTATACAACAAAAGAACACAGACTGTTGCAGAATCCCTCCATGTAGTTTTTGATGAACCTGTTGATAGCAAATCTAATGAACCCATTGATCTTGGACAAGCGGATGGCATTGTCTGATCCAGTGACTGATCCGGTTGAAGTTCAACTAGATGTTCAAACTCATGTTCAACAAGAAGTTGAGAGTTTGGATGTCGTAGTGTCACCAGCTTAGATGACCAACCCTCTTGGATCCAACTTCAGATAGAACAGAAATCATCCACCAGAACTGATAATCGGAAATTCTTTTTCTCCTCGAAGGACAAGACGTCAACTGATGGATGAAATGGCCAACTCTGCATTTATTTCTCAAATTGAACCCATGAAAATTGGTGAAGCTATAGTTGATCCAGATTGGATCAATTCTATGTAGGAGGAGTTAAACCAATTCGCGAGAAATAAAGTGTGGTATCTTACTCCTAGACCAACTGACAAGTCAGTCATAGGAACAAGATGGGTCTTTAGGAACAAGCTTAGTGAAGATGGTCTAGTCATTAGAAACAAAGCTCGTTTAGTTGTTCAAGGATACAGACAAGAGGAAGGTATTGATTTTGATGAGTTTTTTGCACCTTTTGCAAGACTAGAGGCAATTAGAATCTTCCTAGCATATGCATCATTTAAGAATTTTAAAGTTTTTTAAATGGATGTGAAAAGTGCATTTCTAAATGGGAAACTGAGTGAAGAAGTATATGTAGAGCAACCCCCTGGATTTGTAGATCATGTGTTGCCAAATCATGTTTATAGGCTTGATAAAGCATTGTATGGTCTGAAACAAGCGCCTAGAGCTTGGTATGACACATTAACAAATTTCCTGTTTGATCATGACTTTGTTGTTGGAATAGTGGATAAAACCATGTTTAGATTTACTAAAGATTCTCACATTCTACTTGTTCAAATATATGTTGATGACATTATTTTTTGTTCAACTAACCCCAAATTGTGTGAGAAATTTGCTAAGCTGATGCATGACAGATTTAAAATGAACATGATGGGGGAATTGACATTCTTCCTTGGGCTTCAAGTCCGTCAGCTAGAAAACAGAATTCTTATTAACTAGGACAAATACACCAAAGAATTGCTAAAGAAGTTTGGTTTGGAGAACTGTTCTGCAATAGCTACTCGAATGAGTTCTTCGATTAAATTGGATAAAGATGAAGGTGGCCAAAGTGTCGATGTAATAGCATATAGAGGACTCATCGGATCCTTGCTGTATGTAACTGCTAGCAGACCAGATATTCAATTTGATGTTGGTGTTTGTGGCAGATTTCAGGCTGATCCTAAACTCTCTCATTTTACTGCTGCTAAACGTATTCTTAAATACTTAAAGGGAACTCAAAATGTGGGACTGTGGTATCCGAATGATTCCAGTTTCAATTTAATTAGTTTCTCAGATGCAGATTATGCAGGATGCAAAATTGATATAAAAAGCACAAGTAAGACTTGCCAGTTCCTTGGAGATCGTCTAATCACATGGTTCAGAAAGAAGCAGACGTTGGTCGCCACGTCTACAGCTGAAGTAGAGTATCTTGTAGCTGGAAGTTGTTGTTCTCAAGTTTTTTGGATTCAACAACAGCTTAGAGACTATGGGATTGAGACTGATGAATCTCCAATTTTCTGCGACAACACAAGTGCTATCACAATTACCTACAATCTAGTTCTGCATTCTCGGACAAAGCTTATTGAAATTAGGCATCACTTCATCCGAGAACACGTCAATCAGAAGCAGATTCGTCTTGAACATGTTCCTACTGATCAACAAACTACAGACATCTTCACGAAACCCCTACCAGAAGCTAAGTTTTCTCACTTTAGAAACATGTTAGGTCTTGTTGATCTTGATTGATGTGATTACGTGCATGAATTAAGGGGGAACATATTGTTCAAAACGCAACTAAACAGATGTGAAAGACAGAGGTCTTAATTTGTTCTAAGGATTCAGGGTTTGAGAAACACAGCTACTTAGACGAACGTCTACCTTAGCAGTTTCATCTTCATCTGAAATTATCGTCTTGGTTATTCTAACCTGCATGGTTAGACGGATACGTCTAATAGACGAATACGTCTAATAGACGTTAAACGTTTTTACGTCATGAGCAAGAGGATGCTCACGTCTATCCAGACACGTGTGTCTCACGTGTTGTTGTTGCATAATTAGACGTATATGTCTAATAGACTGATTTTCGAAAGGAAGTTGAAAATGTGTAAAGGGAAAATAAACGTCTAACTCTTGGTGTAATTAGACTCTTCATCTTCTGGCTAGTTGGATAGCTGTCCTTTGCTGGTTTCTGCTCAAGTTTAATTTCCTGCTGAAAATTAAATCAGTCATTCCTCAAAAGAATTGAAGACATGTGTCTCTCAATATGTAAGGAATGACTAATATTTCTGACAACTTTTGCTTGTACACTTAGTATTAAACGTTTGGTTTCATGCTAACATTAAATGCTGCGTTTATTGGGAACAGACTTTTGAAGTTCTTGACGGTAGGAGTAATCATTAGTTATTTTCTACATGATTAAACCTTGATATTTATAGGGTTATTCACTCTAAAAGATAGAAGATTTTCGAAATCAATCTCTCTCTCTTTAGAACTCAAATCGACCAAACCCTTGTTCATCAAATCAAAATGTCGTCTTTCCTTCCAAAATCGATTCAGGTGGATTTCAAATCCGTATTCACTCTACAATCTCCGGGAATGTATAGGATGTTTGAATCTTTTAAAGCTTCCGGGTTGAGAAAGTTCCTCTCTCCTCATGAACTCTATCACGAACAGTTAGTCAATGAATTTTTCGCAACCGCTAGTTTCTATCAAGATAAGATTATCGCTGGGGACGTGATGGGCCAGATGATCAGCATCACTGAAGAATCTTTTGGTACGTTTTTCCAACTTCCAAAAGTAGGTATTGATGATTTCTCAACCACTCCTCATGATCTAATGATTACGATGATAAAAGTCTTTTCCGATTCCCCTCAAGTAGACTTTCATGGAAAGAAAAACCTCCTGAAGGTTGAATATGCTCTTTTAAGAGATATCGTATCGAAATCCCTTCTTTATAAAGAGTCTTCTTACAAGTATTGTACGAAGGTCTTTCAGATAATGGTGGCCATCACTAAGGGTGTTCCTGTCAACTGGACAAGCTTCCTCTTCGGAAATTTCGTTAGAATGGTTGTTGCTCGGAAGACTATTTTTGGCTTTGATGGTCCTCTTAGCGCTCTTCTATGATTCCTTCTGAATGAACCTGGTAAGATTTTTCCTCTTCCTTCTAAAATCCTGAACTATCAGAAGGTTGTTGATTACATTCAAAGGGTGGAGACGCTCAAGTCCAAGAAAAGGAAAAGAGAAGACTCCAACTCCCCTCTAACCGTAGTCTTAGAGATCTCTTAGGTTGAAGTCTATCCTTTCCAAAGTTAAGACTAGGAAGAAGAAGAATATTATAATAGAGATTATCTTCATTTAAGATGAAATTTTTTTGAAAAATTTGTTATTAATGTTTTGATAATAACTTATTTTGGTTACTTTTGGGAACAAGTCTTTGTGTGTTTCCTCTGAAAACACTCATACTTGGTTGATCATTTACATGATATTTTTGTATGTTGAATTTGCATGTGAAAGTTTAGTTTATTTATATGATGAATGCATATTTTGGTATATGTATGCAGGTTTCCAATTTCTTCATCAAAAATGGGGAAATTATTGGGTCAAATTATTTTGACTAAGTGTTGAAATAATTTAACCTGATAGAAAAATTAAGTAAGTTAATTTTCAAACCGGCCACACATTACAAGTTTTGAATATTTATTCTAAATAATCAAAAAGGGAGAAATTGATAGAAAAATTTAGTAAGTTAATTTTTGGAACCGGCTAGACAAACTAAACAGTTGTTAACTTTCATGTGCAGGTACAGATCAAATCGTATGAACCGGTTGGGGCATCATTAACCGGGTGCTGAAACTCCTCAAAAGAAACCAGTTTCAAGTGTTCATGTCAAAGATTAGAGGAACCGGTTTTCACTTTCTCAAGCAACCGGTCAGCAAAGACAAATTCACATACCAGCCGGATCATATTGCACAAGAGACAAAACCGGAAAATTCAAACTTCAAGAATGACATAGCATGACGAAAGATACGTGTCTTGAAAGAATAAAAGAAGATCAGATCCGATCGGAAGCATGCGAGGAAAGCAATGATGCTTTATTGCTCTGAAGTTGACAACCTGAGGTGCATGTCCAACACGTGTCCGAATTTGAAAACCGATTATGTCATCTTCCCTCAGAGCTGCCTGCATGAATGCCAAGTGTTGAGGAAGGTGAAGCGTGCAAGCAACCTCTCTGCACCGGCGTGATAACGATCAACCAATCCAGAGAAGAGAGAAGAAAAGTGACCGTTGGCTCTTCTCAGCTATAAAAGGAAGACGAAACGTCTTCATTAAATGTAAGTTACGGATTACGAAAAGCAAATTATAAAGGCATTAAGTTAGAGAGATAAACTGTCATTTTCCAAAGCCGGTGTGTCTAAAACCGGAAGCTTTCTATATCGTGTTGTGTTGAGTTGTTGTATTACATCAAAGTGTGAGTTCGTGTAACCGGCGAGTAGCGAAGTTGAGCTCGACCGGCAGTGTTGTTGTAACTATAAAAGTTAGTGGAGATCCTTCTCATAACCTGAGAAGAAGGAGTGACGTAGGAGAGTTTTCTCCGAACATCCATAAAAATCCCTGTCTCGTGTTCTTTCTTTCGTTTTACTTACTTACTTACTAAACCTAACCTCAAACCAATCGTACTTCGTAAACCGGTCCATTTATATCCATAAAACCGACTCCTTCTAAAACATCATCTAAAGTCGCATAAGTTGCTTCAACCTGAAACAGACATTTCCGCCTTGAACCCGGTTCAAGAGTCTGTGACAGTTTGTGCAGTGCTGAGAACGGTTTTAGTCTTTAACCGGACTATCACCAAAGAGTTGTGTGTGTTGTAAGCGGCCACCCTTCTTGAAACCGGAAACACCCCAGTCCTCCAAGGACGTCCCCGATCCTAACATAACCACTGAGATTTTGATGATGAAATGACTTATGAGTTTTGATGCAGGTGTATTGAAACAATATTTCATAAGACTTGGCTCTAATGAGGGTCATTAGACCGATTTTAGAATTAAATGCATAGAATTAGACGTACAGTCTAACTCATCGGAGTTAGACGTGTAGTCTAATGAATGCATAGAATTAGACGTACAGTCTAACTCATCGGAGTTAGACGTGTAATCTAATGAATGCATAAAATTAGACGTACAGTCTAACTCATCGGAGTTAGACGTGTATTCTAATGAATGTATATAATTAGACGTAAGTCTAATATACACGGAATTAGACGTAAGTCTAATGTGTTCGAAATTAGACGTATAGTCTAACACAGCGGAGTTAGACGTGTTGTCTAATAGACTTGTAATTAGACAGATGGTCTAATAGATATTCAGAATTAGACGTACAGTCTAACTCATCGGAGTTAGACGTGTAGTCTAATATATTTGCAATTAGACGGATTGTCTAATATGTGCGGAATTAGACGTGCAGTCTAACTCAGTGGAGTTAGACGTGCAGTCTAATAGAAAGTGAAAGTTAGACGTGAGTCTAACTCCTTCAGACAAGTCTGAAGTAGAACCGGAATTAGATGTGAAGTCTAACTCAGTGGAGTTAGACGTGCAGTCTAATGGTTATTGGATAATTAGATGTGTAGTCTAATTAGTGAAAGTTAGACGTACGTCTAACTCCTTCAGACAAGTCTGAGGTAGAACCGGAATTAGACGTGCAGTCTAAATCAGTGGAGTTAGACATGCAGTCTAATGGTTATTGGATAATTAGAAGTGTAGTCTAATTAGTGAAAGTTAGACGTGAGTCTAACTCCTTTAGACAAATCTGAGGTAGAACCGGAATTAGACGTGCAGTCTAACTCAGTGTGTTTGATTTCATTAGACTGATTTTCACAATCCGTCTAACTGAAATACGTCTAATGCTCAGCTTAAGTAGTTTGCTTGAAGCTAGCATTTCACCTACCCACGTGCTATAGATGTACCCTACTACTGCTCCACTTTCTAGTGAAGATTAGTACAACAACTATATACAACCAACCAAGGAATGCCACGTAAGAGAATTTTCCTCACATTACTTGTTTTGCAGGTACATCCCTGTTAGAATATTCGGCGCACTACTAGTGTTGTACGACCACGATCCTTGTGCTCAGAACCTGCTGTGTACAATGGTGGCTTTCCAATGGAAGAGTTCCACGTATCATTCTAAAAGATTCGACCGTTAGCTCCTGCTCTGTATTTAACAAATCTAAATGACAACGGACAATCAGCCTGAACAAGCACAACTGCTAACCTTACGAACATGCCGATCTTGAGAGAATTCAAGCCTTTGAATATTCACACTGTGAAGCTGCTTTCTGATTGTACTATGTGTGAATCAAGAGAGAGCTAGAATCAAAACACCTTTAGCTGAGTGATATTCTTCATCTTGTAATTGAACAGAAAGTGTTCTGTTCAATAGTGAGCTAAGTGTGTGTAAACTGTATTTAATTCGAATCATATTATAGTGAATCCTTCCGGTGGTTAGAAGAAGGGGTGACGTAGGAGAGTTTCTCCGAACATCCATAAACAAACTGCTGTGTTCATTCTTTTCTATCATCTTTTCACATTTCATCTTGTGCTTCAAACCTAAGTAAACAATTCCGCCTTGAGTCTGTTTCAAGTGTTTACAAGTGTTTGCGTAGAATAGAAAGCGAATTAAATCCCTAACAAGATTTCTTTCAAACCGTTTTTCATAAGCCTTCATCCTTAGCCAGACCCCCGTCTCTATCGATAAAGCCGATCCTATCATACGACGAGTGCGATCATACCAGCACTAATGCATCGGATCCCATCAGAACTCCGCAGTTAAGCTTGCTTGGACGAGAGTAATACTAGGATGGTTGATCCCTGGGAAGTCCTCGTGTCACACTCCTTTTCTATTTTTAAAAAAAAAATCAAAATGAGGATTAAATTGAATAAACGTTAATGTCGCACTCCTTTTTTAATGTTTTTACGAAAAAGCACAAATTAGAAGCGTGAAAACGTACGATTTAATATAAAAACATGTTAATTTCGAATGTTTTAATTGAAATTTGATGTTTTTACGAAAAAAACAAAATATAAACGTAAAAACGAATCGATTTGAAGAAACCGAGTTCGTTAACGGCCTTCGGTAATTTAAAACTCGTCCATTTCGAATTTCGTGAAAAAATCATTTTTTTAATTAATTGATGATGTATCAAATGAATAAATTGTTCATCATATGACGGGTGTAGTCATACCAACACTAATGTACCGGATCCCATCAGAACTTCGTAGTTAAGCGTGCTTGGACGATAGTAGAACTAGGATGGGTGACCCTCTATGAAGTCCTCGTGTCGCACTCCTTTTTTAATATTTTTAAAAAAATAACCAAATTAGGTTAAATTGAATAAACGTTAATGTCGCACTCCTTTTTTAATATTTTTACGAAAAAACACAAAATAAAAGCGTGAAACGTACGATTTAATATAAAAACACGTTAATCTCGAACTCTCATTATTATTTTTGTGTTTTTTTAAAAAAAACATACAAAATATAATAAAAACATATAAATTTGAAATCTTTTTAATATTTTTACGAAAAAACACAAAATAAAAACGTGAAAACGTACAATTTAATATAAAAACATGTTAGATTTGAATGTTTTAATTGATATTTGATGTTTTTACGAAAAAACAAAATTAAATCGTAAAAACAGATCGATTTAAAGAAACCGAGGTCGTAAACGGCCTTCGGCCGTTTAAAACTCGTCCATTTCGAATTTCGTGAAAAAAATCATTTTTTTAATTAATTGATGATGTATCAAATGAATAAATTGTTCATCATATGACGGGTGCGATCATACCAACACTAATGCACCGGATCCCATCAGAACTCCGAAGTAAAGCGTGCTTGGGCGAGAGTAGTACAAGGATGGTTGACCCCTGTGAAGTCCTCGTGTCGCACTCCTTTTTTAATTTTTTTAAAAAAACAACCAAATTAAGGATTAAATTGAATAAACGTTAATGTAGAACTCCTTTTTTAATGTTTTTACAAAAGAACACAAAATAAAATCGTGAAAACGTACGATTTAATATAAAAACACATTAATTTCGAACTTTTATTTTTATTTTTATGTTTTTTTATAAAAAAAACATACAAAATATCATAAAACATATAAATTTTAAATCTTTTTAATATTTTTTACGAAAAAAACACAAAATAAAAACGTGAAAACGTACAATTTAATATAAAAACATGTTAGTTTCGAATGTTTTAATTGATATTTGATGTTTTTATGAAAAACAAAATAAAAGCGTGAAAACGGATCAATTTGAAGAAACCGAGGTCGTAATCGGCCTTCGGCCGTTTAAAACTCGTCAATTTCGAAATTCGTGAATTTTTATTTTTTTTTAATTAATTGATGATGTATCAAATGAATAAATTGTTCATCATATCATATGACGGTTGCGATCATACCAGCTTTAATGCACCAGATCCCATCAGAACTCCGCAGTGAAGTGTGCTTGGGCGAGAGTAGTACTAGGATGGGTGACCCCCGGGAAGTCCTCCTGTCGCTCTCCTTTTTTAATTTTTTTAAAAAATAACCAAATTAAGAATTAAATCAAAGTTAATGTCGCAATCCTTTTTTAATGTTTTTACGAAAAAAACACAAAATAAAAGCGTGAAAATTTACGATTTAATATAAAAACACGTTAATTTCGAACTTTTATTTTTATTTTTGTGTTTTTTTTTATAAAAAAACATACAAAATATCATAAAAATATATAAATTTGAAATCTTTTTAATATTTTTACGAAAAAACACAAAATAAAAGCGTGAAAATGTATAATTTAATATAAAAACACGTTAATTTCTTATATTTTAATTGATATTAGATTTTTTACGAAAAAAGAAAAATAAAAGCGTGAAAACTGATCGATTTGAAGAAACTAAGGTCGTAAGCGGCCTTCAGTTGTTTAAAACTCATCCATTTCGAATTTCGTGAAAAAGCATTTATTTAATTAATTGATGATGTATCAAATGAATAAATTGTTCAACATATGACGGGTGCGATCATACCAGCACTAATGCACCAGATCCCATCAGAACTCCGCAGTTAAGCGTGGTTGGACGAGAGTAGTACTAGAATGGTTGATCCCCTGGGAAGTCCTCGTGTCGCACTCCTTTTTTAATTTTTTTTAAAAAACAATCAAATTAAGGATTAAATTGAATAAACGTTAATGTCGAACTCCTTTTTTAATGTTTTTACGAAAAAATACAAAATAAAAGCGTGAAAACGTACGATTTAATATAAAAACACGTTATTTTCGAACTTTTATTTTTGTTTTTGTGTTTTTTTTATAAAAATATATATAATATCATAAAAACATATAAATTTGAAATATTTTTAATATTTTTACGAAAAAACACAAAATGAAATCGTGAAAATGTACGATTTAAAATAAAAACACGTTAATTTCGAATGTTTTAATTGATATTTGATGTTTTTACGAAAACAAACAAAATATAAGCGTGAAAACTGATCAATTTGAAGAAACTGAGGTCGTAAACGGCCTTCGGTAGTTTAAAACTCGTCCATTTCAAATTTTGTGAAAAAAGCATTTTTTTAATTAATTGATGATGTATCAAATGAATAAATTGTTCATCATATGACGGGTGCGATCATACCAGCACTAATGCACCGGATCCCATCAGAACTCCGCAGTTAAGCGTGCTTGGGCGAGAGTAGAACTAGGATGGTTGACCCCTTGGGAAGTCCTCGTGTCGCACTCCTTTTTTAATTTTTTTTAAAAAACAAACAAATTAAGGATTAAATTGAATAAACGTTAATGTCGAACTCCATTTTTAATGTTTTTACGAAAAATACAAAATAAAAGCGTGAAAACGTACGATTTAATATAAAAGCACGTTAATTTCGAACTTTTATTTTTGTTTTTGTGTTTTTTTATAAAAAATATATATATAATATCATAAAAACATATATATTTGAAATATTTTTAATATTTTATGAAAAAACACAAAATGAAAGCGTGAAAAAGTACGATTTAATATAAAAACACGTGAATTTCGAATGTTTTAATTGATATTTGATGTTTTTACGAAAAAAAAACAAAATATAAGCGTGAAAACAGATCAATTTGAAGAAACTGAGGTCGTAAACGGCATTTGATAGTTTAAAACTCGTCCATTTGAAATTTTGTGAAAAAATCATTTTTTTAATTAATTGATGATGTATCAAATGAATAAATTGTTCATCATATGACGGGTGCGATCATACCAGCTTTAAAACACCGGATCCCATCAGAACTTCGTAGTTAAGCGTACTTGGGCGAGAGTAGTACTAGGATGGGTGATGTTAGATAAAATTAGACCGGTTCACAGAACTTAACACATAAACCTTCCATGCAGGAACATTCGGAACATGACCGCACAAGGAAAGGATCAGCTAGAGCTAAAAACCGGAAACACCAGACAGCCGATCAGCCACAAGGCAAAGGAATAACCGGAAGCTGTCCGGTTAAACCAATCACACCGGAAGCCATTCGGTTAAGTCAAATGACCAACCATCATAAGAAGATACTTTGGGTATCTGTTGAGAACGATACCAAAGGAACAGACTGAACACTTCCATATTCATACAAGTCTGAGGAAAGTCTGCAGGCTGTAGAAAACCGTCCTATAGGATCTTTCCACTTCGGGATAAGTCAGAAAGGAAATCTTCCAAGTACAGACAACTGTCTAACCAACAGTTACCATATTGAGTAAAAGACAAACCTAGCAGGTTTGTCTTACACATCGGAAGAACAGACTGCCAAGTCTGTGAAATTGACCGTCAGGTCTGAACAATTGACCACCAGGTCTGAATCACTGAACCTCTGCTCAGCCAATCAGATTCAAGGAAGTGAAATATGACCGTTGACATATCTCACCTATAAAAGGAGCAGCTGAAGAAGAGTAAATGTGGGACAACAAAAAGTGAGATACAGTGAGACACAAGTGACATAGCGAGCAATTAATTTACAAGTGATAAGATTGTGTTCTATCTCTAGAAAAGCTTAAGTACTAAGTTGAAGTGTATTTACAATTTCGGTGTAAATTGTACGAGTGTTATCGAGCATGAAATAAGTCTCGATCGGATTGTATTTGTATTCCTTAGTGAATATCCTTCTCGCGGTTTCGAGAGGAAGGGGTGACGTAGGAGATTTATCTCCGAACATCCATAAAATCTGTCTTGTTACTTACTTTCTGCTGGTTCTATATTCTAACCGACCCGCACTAACTTATCTACACCGCTCCAACCTACTTGACTCTATCCAAACCGAATCACCAGGTTACAAAAACCGACCCATCAATCTTCAAACCTTTATCATCCAAAACCGGTTCTGCCTATCTCGTGAGTGTGCTGCTTCAACCTAAAACAAACCTCTTCCGCGCTTGAACCTAGTTCAAGGGTTTGTGACAGTTTGTGTAGTATTGAAACCCCGGTGTTAATCTCTAACCGGATTAATCACCACCCTTTGAGTGAGACGCGCTAACCGGCCCAACCCCGGTCCTCCAGCCGCGACCTAGATCCTAACAATTGGTATCAGAGTAGTTAGTTTCAATACTCAAGCAAGCATGTCGTTCGATAGGCCACCAATGCTAGAAGGTGATGACTTTGCCAACTGGAAGGCACGCATGCACCTACACTTAATCACCTTGGATGATGAGATGGAATCCATTCTGGCCGAAGGACCGATAATTATTGATAAGGACAGAAAGGAATGGACAACTGAAGATAGGAGAAGAAATAACCTGGATAACCATGCTAGAAACCGGATCTCCAACAGTGTGGACAAAAATATGTACTGCAAGATCAGAGACTGCAAAACCGCAAAGGAAACATGGGACACAGTCATTCAGATCTTTGAGGGAAATGAAAGAACAAAGGAAAACAAGGTAATGGTGGCTACTCAGAAGTTTGAAAGCATCAAGATGAAACCGGGAGAAACAATGAAAGAGTACAGTGACCGGTTCATTGGTGTATTAGATGAGCTAGCAACTCTTGGCAAGAGGTATGACAACAAGGAAGTCATCATGAAAGCATTAAGATCTCTTCCAAGTGCATGGGACATAAAGACAATGGTGATGAGGGAATCAAACTGCCTAAGTAAGATGAAGCTACATGATGTATTCGAAGATCTTAAGGCATATGAGTTTGAAATGAGATCTAGAACTGAAGAAGAAGTTTCGGCCTCAACCTCAACCAGAGCACTGATCACATCCACAGAACCGGCCGCACCTGCACCGATCAGAACCGCCGAACAGTTCACCGAGGATGCCATGGCAATGCTTGCACAAAATTTTGGGAGGTTCATGAAAAGAAGCCAACCGACAAACTACAACTATTGTGATAAATCCAATGTAAGGTGTTATAACTGTAACTGTTTGGGACATTTCAAGTGGGAATGCAGAAAACCGAGGAGGGATAACCGGAAACCGGATAACCAAGATAACCGAAATAACTATCAACAAACCGGTGAAGGAAGTGAGGTTCAGAAAGCACTGATAGCCGATGATGGAGGAAACTTATGGGCTCACAGTGACAGTGATGATGAACTCACATGCCTTATGGCAAATGAGGAACAGGTATTTGACTCTCCCTGTGAAGAATTTACTAAAGATGAGTTATACAATGCATTGAATGATATGGTAGAAGAGTATAAGACCCTACTAGCTCTACTACCTAAGCAACTCAACCTTAGAACCGATCCTATAGTACCCATTCCGACAGAACCAGAAGTACCCGTTATAACCGAACCGGAGATCATAGAAACTAATGAAATCCCTACCCTAGAAACCGAGTCAGAACCTGAACTACCACTTAAGACCGAACAGTCTAGTGAACCAGCTAGAGAACTAACCTAGGAAGAAAATGCCCGACTCCAGTATAAAATGGCCGCATATAAGAGATCTAGTGATATGGTAAAGAAAATGTGTAGTCATTACAGACATCCTTTTTTCATGTTCGGCTTAGGATACAAAAAGGATAGATCCAAAGACCAAAAACCCGTAGAGAAAGTAAGGTTTACAAGGAGTAACCTTCCTCTTATAAGATTCATTAGAAGCTCCTTGACCGCTGAAGAGGAATTGACCGCATACTATACGGTAGAAAAACTAAACCACAACTATGTTGGTCCAACCGACTCTGAGAAATGGCTTGACCCTGAGAAAAGGAAAGCCGACCTGCTCAAAAATAGGAAAGCCAATCCTCAACCGCCTAGGTCAAACCACAAATCACTCTCATTTAAGACCTTCGTAGAAAAACCGAGATACCCAAAACCGAGTGCCAAAAGGACGGTTAAAACCTTAGCAAAGAAGGCTGTCCGGCTTGTCAAGGTTTGGATGCCCAAGGGACTAACCGCATGTGGACCCAAGTGAATGTGGGTACCAAACAATTGTAAATATGTACATTTTGCAGGATATAAAGAAACGGCTAGGAAACTCTGAATGGTACTTGGATAGTGGTTGCTCCAGGCATATGACCGGGAACAACAACCTGCTAACCGACATCAGAATAGAAACCGGTGCACTAATCACCTTCGGTGACAACTCAAAAGGTAGAACTGTGGGCAAGGGTAAGATTGTCCATGGTAACTTAACTATTGATAATGTACTCTTAGTAGAAAATCTACGTTTTAACTTGCTAAGCATTAGTCAGATGTGTGATGCTGGATACACGGTAGAATTTCTTAAACATGCATGTTTAGTTAAGAATTCACAAGGTATTATACTGCTAACCGGAAATAGGTTAGGTAATATTTACAAGGTAGACTGGAAAACTAAGGTAGAATACCCTATATGCATGATAGCTAAGACTGATCAAACTTGGTTGTGGCATAAGAGACTAAACCATCTAAACATGAAAACCTTAAACTACATTCGCGGTAAAAAGCTAGTAGAAGGTATTCCTGACATAGTATTTAACAAGGATAAGGTTTGCTCAGCATGTCAAATGGGTAAACAAACTAGGTCAACCTTTAAGAGTAAAGGGAATATTCATTCTAACCGATGCTTATATCTCCTTCACATGGATTTATTTGGACCAATTCAGGTCATTAGCCTAGGAGGTATGTTTTACACCATAGTAGTTATTGATGATTACTCTAGGTTTACATGGGTAATATTTCTACCATCTAAACGTGAAACCGCATCAAACTTGATTACACTGCTTAAACGTTTGCAAAATGAAAAATCAACTCGCATTAATAGCATTAGAAGTGATAGAGGTACCGAATTTACCAATAGTACCTTAACCGCATTTCTTGATGAATCCGGTATTAGACACGAGTTGTTTAGTGCTAGGACTCCTCAACAAAATGGCCTGGCCGAGAGAAGAAACCGAACTCTCAAGGAAGCCGCACGGTCCATGATAGCCGATTCGGGCATTGCTCAGAAATTTTGGGCTGAGGCTATCAACACTGCATGTTACACACAAAACCGGTCTCTGATTAACAAGTTTCATAACAAAACACCGTATGAGGTTTATTTTAACAGGGTTCCCAACCTTAAATACCTTAAGAATTTCTGTTGTAAATGCTATATACATATAAATGGTAAAACCCATCTCTCTACTTTTGATGCAAAAACCGATAATGGGATCATGTTAGGTTACTCAGTAGTGAGTAAGGCATATAGAGTGTACAACAATAGAACTTTAACCATGGAGGAAACACTTCACGTTATTTTCGATGAATCGGTTGAAAGTAATACTACATCATGCTTTGATCTACACAAAAGATTGGAAAATAACAATATCCATTCTGACAGTGAAGATGAGAATCCGTTCTTCAGGCGGTTTGTCCATGACCAAATGGGTAATATTGAAACCCAGCCGGATCAAGCTGTCCCACGACAGGAAGCTGACACCCCGGTTCAAACCGAGGAAGTCGGTCGGTCTGATAATCTTGTTCAGCCTACCGATATGTCTAGCCTTGATCAAGTAAACGGTAATTTGGTAGACATCCCTGAACCGAACTTCAAAAGGAACACTAAACATCCTCCTGAGCAAATTATAGGTGACCCTTGAGAACCTGTTCGAACTAGGCGTTAACTTCTGGAGGAATACTTTAATTCTGCCTTTATATCCCAGATTGAGCCAAAAAGAATAGATGAAGCATTTTCAGATCCAGATTGGATCTTGGGAATGTAAGAAGAGCTAAACCAGTTTGAGAGTAATAAAGTCTGGTACCTAGTTCCTAGACCGAAAGATCAACCGGTCATAGGAACAAGATGGGTATTTAGAAACAAACTCAATGAAGACGGTTTGGTCACGAGGAACAAAGCCAGATTAGTGGCACAAGGTTACAAACAGGAAGAATGCATTGATTTTGAAGAATCATTTGCCCCTGTAGCTAGGATTGAAGCCATTAGGATTTTTCTAGCCTTTGCTGCTTTCAAAAACTTTAAGGTTTTTCAAATGGATGTTAAAAGTGCATTTTTGAATGGTGACCTACGTGAAGAGGTGTAAGTTGAACAACCACCCGGTTTCAAAAGTGTTGAGTTTCCAAACCATGTATACCGGTTAAACAAAGCTTTATACGGTCTAAAGCAAACACCTAGAGCCTGGTATGATACACTAACCGCATTTTTGTTAAAACATGACTTCACCATCGGTTCAGTGGATAAAACGTTGTTTAAATTTGAAAAGAAGGAACATATCCTCCTTGTTCAAATCTATGTAGATGATATCATCTTCGGTTCAACCGATCCTAAGTTATGTGATAAATTTTCAACCCTGATGACTAACAAGTTTGAAATGAGTATGATGGGAGAATTAAGTTTCTTCCTAGGTCTTCAGGTTAAACAACTCGAAGAAGGAACGTTCATAAGCCAACCCAAGTACACCAAGGAGCTTCTAAAGAAGTTTGGGATGGATACATGCTCCTCAGAGGCTACTCCAATGAGCTCATCGGTTAAATTGGACAAGGATGATGAGGGTCAATCAGTAGACCAAATCGCTTACCGGGGCATCATCGGTTCTCTCATATACCTGACAGCGAGTAGACCGGATATTCTATTTGCAGTCAGTGTATGTGGAAGATTCCAAGCAAATCCAAAACAATCCCACTACACAACCGCAAAGCGAATATTGAAGTACCTAAAGGGAACACCTGATGTCGGTCTGTGGTATCCAAAGGATTCGTCCTTTAACCTAACGAGTTATTCAGATGCAGACTATACAGGTTGTAAGATTGATAGAAAAAGCACCAGCGGAACATGTCAGTTCCTAGGTGACCGGCTTGTTTCATGGCATAGCAAGAAACAGACATCGGTGGCCACGTCAACCGCAGAAGCTGAATACCTGGCAGCCGGAAGCTGCTGCTCACAACTCCTTTGGATCCAACAACAACTAACGGACTTCGGTGTCATAGCCGAAGAGTCTCCGATCTTCTGTGACAACACGAGTGCCATAGCAATCACCTACAATCCGGTTCTCTACTCCAGAACCAAGCACATTGACATAAGGCACCACTTCATCCAAGAACATGTCATGCTGAAGCATATCCGGCTGGAATACGTACCAACTGATCAAGAAGTAGCTGATATCTTCACCAAGCCTCTACAGGAAGCTAAGTTCTCTCAATTCAGACTTACACTCGGTTTAACCGACATTAGTCAAATCATCCCTAAGGATGCTTAAAGGGAAACCGGTTCGGACAGACAAAACCGGTAGTTTCTCCTAAACTGTTGGACTTCAAATTTTCAAGGTATCTATGGAAGAACCGCCTGGTTTATCAGACAGAGTAAACCGACCGGTTACTTGATGCATGCACCAAATAACCGCATCGGGATGAACAACTAATAACTGACCGGTTCGGAAATAGGTTATCTTAGATTATTTGAAATTCAAACAAAAGTGGAACAACTATCAGTGTTTAAAGATATCTGTTCTGAAACATTGCCTTTTCAAAGTAAAATGGCCACACCTAAAAAGACGTGAAGATCTGATATCTTTCATGGTCCAAGTCTATGACCAACACCCTAGACTGCAAACATGCCTATTTTATGCAACACTCTTTACACTGTAGTTAATAGACATTATCACCTCTAACCCCTGGATAATAGGATACTCCCCCAACTAGTATTTAAGTCAAGCAAACATTAACCAAAACAATCACAAGACAAAGATCATTCTCTCACTAAGACAAAATGTCTCAGTTTCCTAACATCTTTCAAGTTGATTTCCAATCTGCCTTGAGCACTGAACACTATGATGTGTTCAAAGTGATCAAATCTCTTGAAGACACCGGTCTTCGGTACTTTCTGGATGACAAGCATACTATCTACTCTGAATCAGTCCTAGAGTTTCTTTATAATGCCAGAGTTTTCAGAGGAACTCCTCATTTCGATACTCATATCCAATCGAAAGTGGGAGGTATAGTCTCTGACTTCACCGAAAATGACTTTGCGAGGTGTTTCAGCCTACCAAAGCAAGGGCTAACCGATCTCAATGTCCCGACCGACTTAAAGGCCGAGATTTCCCTCACCATTGCACGGTCCAACCAACCTGTTGATGACCATGGTACGAAATCACTCTTGAGAGCTGAATATCAGCTCCTCAATGACGTGATCGGTCGAAGCAACTTAGGGAGAGATGTGACGAACACCTACTATACCGCGACATTCAACATGATGGCTACTATCACCACCGGTACACCGGTTAATTGGTCAAGGGTACTGTTCGACGTCCTAATCTGGATGATTGGCGTTCGAACAGTCGGCCTCGTTCCTCAACTGAGCTGCCTACTTGTTGAGCTTGGAGTTCCGACCTGTCTAGGAGAAGGTCTGAACCAGGCTCAAGTGCTAACCAAGGAAATAACCGACTCCTTCTATGAGCGGTTTGAAAGGGCTTGGAGGAGGAGGAACCGCCGCAACAACCCCAACGATGTCGTCAACTCCAACGGACACTAAGTTACTCCTTCCTACACCCGGTCATTTTGCTTCACACACCGGGTGTATCTTTGTTCAACCTCCCTATGATCATTTCGGTTTTATCTATGTTTTCTTCGGCCTTATCTATGTTATCCTCGGTTTCTTTTGATTACTTTCCAGTGTGTTGGTGCATTAATAAAAAATAAATAATATTTAATTAATGAGGTATCCCCCAACTACATAAGTAATCAATACCCAACTAACTTGGTTACTTTTCAACTAACACCTACCTCGAGCTCTGCAATCAGCCTCTTCCCAATGAACTTTGGAAACATAAAGATTCTCTTCTCCAATGAGACAAAACTGACATTCAATGCTAATACTTTCCCTCCAGAACCGGATCTATATAAAGAGACCTTTCCTAATCAAATTAACACATCTCAAATCTTAAACTCTCTTTCTCTCTAGTAGCAAAGTTAGAATCATGCCGAGCAGAACTCTAGGAAATTTCTTGAGCATCAACTTCGATTCATGTATGGAACATTGGGACGGTGAAACAAAGGAGATCATGTTTGAATCTCTCATTGACACCGGCCTTCAAACCTTTCTCGAAGAATCCGGTCCCATACTTATTGAGGATGTCAAGACGTTCTTCAGAAGCGCTTGCATCAGAAGTAACTATATCGTCTCTACGGTGAGAGACCACACCTTCTAGCTGGATGAAGCCGAATTTGCCCACATGTTCAACTTGCCCACATAAGGGTTTTCTGACTTTCCAACCCAGGTGGGGAGTGCGGCAGCCGATCACGCACTGTTCTTCTCTGGAACCGATGTTTCGGTGGAAAACTATGGGTTAAAAACCCTCCGTGCTCATCACATTCAACTCCTTCTTGAGATTGTATCCCGCTCTATCATCTGTCAATCCCCAAATCAGCGTTACTCCAAGAAAACATACGACATGATGACCCATATTATTAGCAACACGACCATCAACTGGTCAACGGTCATTTTTCAGAACCTGAAAAATATGGTGCTAACCAAGAAAGGTCTCGGTTATACTCCTCACATCAGTAGAATCATTCTCAAGTACCAGCCAGAATTTGGACCGGGCACACCGGCATCTCCCTCGAACATTCTGGACATGGATGGGGTGGAAGAAAGACTTTCTAAAGTGGTTATTACATAAGTTATATCTTTCCATCTTATGTATGTCTACCTACTCTTCGGTTTCTATTCTGTAATGTTTCTTCAATATAATTCTATTTCAGTCTAAATAACCGGGTCATCTTAAAAAAAAAATCTGAATATCCATCTAAGTAACCGGTTAACATTGTCAAATAACCGCGCTCTTATCCGATCTCAAGGAAAACCATTTAAACTCAAAAGATTGCAAAAATTCTGCTTATTTAAATAACCGGTTAACTTTCGATAACCAAACTCTCTGGTTAAATTAAGAAAACCGCAGCATCAAACGGTTTCAAAGGAGGGATTACGTCATCAAAGTTAAAATAAAAAATGTTGGAGGGAAATTTCCCGCCCAAAGAGCTTTCGTTCAAAATTACCGCTCATTGATTTGGAGCCCGTAGTTTGCCGCCTTTTGGCTTCCCGCCCCTTGATTCGCGCCTCTTGAATTACCGCCCATTGGTTTGCCGCCTCTTGACCTACCGCCTTTTTGGCTTCCCGCCCACATATTGCCGCCTCTTTGGCTTGGAGGGAAAACTCCCGCCAAGAGTTGATGGGACGGTTGGGTTTCCAAATCGCGCCTATATAAGGAGTCCTTGGATATTTCATTTCACTCTTACGCGAAACAACTTTCTCTCTCTAAGCTCTCAAACTCTCTCTCAGCGGTTATTCTCTAGCTTTCTCAAACCCCCCCTCAATCATCTAAGATGGGTCGTGCCTCCGCTTTGTTCAAACACATCATTCAGGTGGATTTCGAGGAAATCCGACAAAAGGGCACGCCTGCGGCAAAGGAAGTTATTAAACGGATAACCGAAGCCGGACTTGAGTATTTTCTGGGCGGTCCCTTTGTTATATACAGAGAAGCGGTTGAAGAATTCTTCAAAACCGCAACTCTATCTGGTGACAAGATAACTGCAACTGTTAGCGGTACTGAATTCGAGATAACCGAAGAATCGGTTGCGGAGATCCTACGTCTTCCAACAAGTGGCCGCAATGCCTTGTTGGATCTAGAACCAACAACATTCGAGGCGGCCTGCCAGATTCTCTCTGCAAATGCAGAACCGGTGAAAGTATCCGGTAAGAAAGCGACACTACGACCGGAGTACATACCGCTTTGTGACATCTTCACAAAGTCGGTTCAGGCGAGAGGTGGGAATTACGACAACCTTACCAAGGCCAAGATCGAGATACTTGTCGGTTTGCTGGAAGGTACGAAAGTCAATTGGGCGAAGGAAATATTCCATAACCTGAAAGACATGGTGAAACCGGACTCCGCACGGTCATGGGGATATGCCATTCCCCTTGGAAAAATCATGCTCCACCACAACATCAACACCGGTCCTGGTGTTATTCTCCCATCGAGAAGGTTAATAAAATCCAAACAATTCCTGGAGAGGAAGCAGCCAGCCCCCGGCTCTACAGGTGGCCGAAGGAAGAAATCCGCCAAGAAACCGGCCCCGGCAAAAGAAAAGTCCGGAAGCAAGGGCAAGGAGAAGATAGTATTCTCGGAACCGCCCTCGCAAACAAGAGATGAGGAGGAATCAGCTTCCACGTCTGACCGAACCGATTCACAGAAAACCGATGAAAAAGGACCGAATGATGAAGAACATTCGGGTACAAGTCCCAACAATACCGGTGCGGCCGGTAGCCTTGAGAACACTGATGGCGGTGCAGACGATCGAGAGGAGGAGGAGGAGGCTACCCCTGACAATGACCAAAGGATAACCGCGACCATTGTCCGAAATATCTTGGAGGAAATTGAACTGCGAGTTCAAGTGGTTGGCGCATTATACCGGGAATGGCACGGGTATCGATACGATAAACTTTTCAAACACATGCTACCGGGCCTAACCGACGAACAATGTTTCAGAAGGCTGAAGGAGATAGAGGAAACCGTTCTAAGCCTCACAAATGCTGAAACTCTTCACGAAGCCATGGACCGATGCACCATCGTGAGACCGCGTGCTCGGCTACAAAAGCTAACCGTACGTATCCGGAAGCTGAAAGAAAGGTACGTCGTGGGAATACCGAAGGCTAACCTACAGCTCTTGGTGTTAGAAAAGCTTGAGATAGCGAAAGGAGAACTCGCTGAAGAAATTGATCGGCTTGAAGCGGTGTTCAAACAGCGAGAAAAACCGCACTCACCAGCTCCTGAGACCAGTAACGTTCAGAACCGAAGTGAAATGCCTCCTCTAGCGGATCCGACCATAAACGAGTCCGACGAAAGGATAGAAACTCCTTTCACCGGGCAAGGTGAAACTACTCAACCTGGGATTTCCGAACCGGGCGTCACAGAAGAAAAGGTCAGGTCCCTTATTCAAGAGTTTGCAGACTCAACGGTTCACCCATTGGAGACGAAAGTCAAGAAAGCCTTGCGCCAAACACTCCTGCTCGCCGAAAAGACGAGGGATAATCTCGTCAAGGCAGAGGAACGGATCACAAAAATCGAAGACGACTACTGGGAAGACACTATTATGCGCAACGAACATCTTCAAGAAACCAAGGCCTTGGAAGATAAGACCTCAAGAATAGTGGATGACTTGGATCGGCTTGAAAGGGATACCAAGCAACGTTTAACAGAGGTCACTGAGGATCTAGTCGGCTCGACTCTTGACAGGGTCACAGATCTGGAAAAGAAGAATGCGAGCCTTGAAGACCGCAACAACAAGCTTGAAGCCGACTTTAAGGCGCTAACCGAACAGGTCAATGAGCTGATAAAAGCTAAGATCAATGCTGACATAGCGGTTGAGGAAGCCAACGCCCGAGCGGCTAAGGAAGTCCAAGATGCGCTGGATGAAGAAACGCGGAGAGCAAAGGAAGCACTGTGACTGTCTGAAGAAGAAATAGCCGAACGTGAACGAAACACAGCGGCTAGATATCCCGGACTTGCAAAGTCCATAGCCGCTCAAGCTGCGGAGGATGCAGAGCGGTTGAATACTGAAAGACAAAGACTTGATGAATTTGCAACCGCTCATAAAAAGAAAAAGGCAACTTCCTCCTCTTCGGTTCCAGCAAAACGAAAACGGAAAATATCAAAGAAGGCTCAGGTAGCCGGGCTGCTGGAGAGGATCACCGAAACAAATGTCGATACTCCACCAGACCCACCACAATCCTAGGATGAAGATGAAGAGCATCTGGCGGAGCGTTCTACAAGACAGCGAGTCTCTGATACGGTTCCAATCAGCACGGTTGGTCAACCGCAAGCTGAAGGTTCATCCTCAAGATCGGACCAACCGGATAAGGAAAAACCGACCAAGGATATGATGGACGGTTTCAGATTCTCCGACTCAGAATAGGGGCTCACTTTTCTTAAACTATGTTTATTTCGGTGTCTATATAATATTTTCCCTCTTTTGGTTATTTCTCTCTCTATATATATAAAGCTATTTTTGAAACCGGCATATACTTGCATTTCTACATAGTTTTGATAATTTTAAATAAAATAATCAAAAAGGGAGAAATTGATAAGATAAAAGATAATAATTTTCCAAAATTTTTCTCAAAAGTTTTTCCAAAATTTTTCCAAAAATTCTCCCAAGTTAGTTTCAAAAAATCCGGTCAAATAAAGAACCGGCCTACGTTTGCAAACTTACATAGTTTTGATAATTTTAAATAAAATAATCTGTTACGGGCTGCTCATCAAAAACCTCGGTCCTAAAATATTTTATTCATCCGTCTCTCAGCCCAAGTGTCTATACGGGCCCATTTATGTTTTTATGGAATAATTCTGTTTTGTTTACTTTCTCTTTTATCTTTCTTTGAAACCGAATTCTGTTATGTTGGAAGTTTGTTGTAACCGAATACTCTTGGGTAAATCAGTCTCTTTAAATGGTGATGCCCACCCCACTTTTTGGGGCTATGAATTGAATATTTTGGAACTTGGTGTTTAAGTTATCTCTCGGCCCTCCTCCCCCTTCTTGGACCGCTAGGTGTAAACTAGTGGTATTTCTCCCCTCCCCCTCGGCTCTTCTCTCCTTAACCTCGAATTCACCTCTAATTCTATGTCCGCTGCGCTAGAGTGTTGAATTCCATCATCGGTCCCGAACATCAAGAACCCGTTTCTTGAATTAAAGAACTTGAAAGGTTCGGCCATAATTATAAGTCCTAACATCTTGGTATCAGAGCTGGCCGATTCTCAACATGGTAGAAACTCGCCAGCAATCGGAAATGGATGCGCTCAAGGCCCTGATTGAAAACTTGTCCCAGCAAACAACAGCAATGCAAGCTGCCATAGACCGTATATTTGATGTTGCTGAAGAAAGAATGGCGGCCCTTGAAAGCGGGGCATCTGGAAACGTGCAAGAACCCCGCCACAGACCCTATGATGATAATTCTTGCCACGGTCCTTCACCATTTAGGCCCCCGCACCCTGGCCAGAACCGCGATCAACACTATGCTCCTCCTACTCGGCTAACCAAGGTCGATTTTCCTCGGTTTGATGGGTCGGATGTCGAGGGCTGGCTAATTTCTGCCGAGCAATTTTTCAGAGTGGACAAAACTAAGGATGCCACTAAATTAGAAATCGCCCCCATTCATTTTTCTGGAGAAGTAAGAATGTGGTACGGGTCATATCTTCAAAACCGAAATCATATGGAGGCCCTATCTTGGGCCGTGTTCAAGAGAGACCTTATGACTCAATTCGGGCCATCTATACATGATACACCAATGAGACAGCTAATGAATTTAAAACAGGTTGGGTCGGTTCAAGAATATAACCTCCGGTATATGTCGATCTCTCAAAAGTTATTACATATGCCAAGGGACTACGTCATTGATTGTTATTTGTCCGGTCTAAGGGAAGAAATTGCAAACTGCATCAGGCTGCGATTTCCAGATTCTTTAAACGAAGCAATGGCCATGGCTAAAGTCCAAGAAGCAACATATCGGTCCTTAATGAGCAGTGGTAACTTGTACAGCGCTGAAGCATCATTGCTGCCCACGCCATCCAATACCAACACAGCCGGGCCGAGCACCAATACTGACTTCAAGAATTCATCGTATGGGTCCTCTTCCAATGCAAACCAGGGCCATGTTAAGCAATTAGACTCAGCCTCAATGGATTAAAAGCGAAAGAAAGGTCTATGCTATTCTTGCAATGAAAAATGGCAACCAAACCATAAGTGTAAATCCAAGTTATTCATGGTTTCGGCCAATCAAGAAGATCAAGAACCTGACCAAGAACCTGTTTTGGATGATTTTCCTTCATTGCTCGGCTCAAGGGATGAACCAGCCATATCCTTACATGCCCTGACCGGGTCTAAAGCCTTCCAAACGCTCCAGATTCTTGGCAAAATTGGGAACCTGCCGGTGGTGATCTTGATCGATACAGGCAGCACCCATAATTTTATCAATAGCAGGATTTTGGAGAAAATAGACCACAAAAGCATAGCAACCCATGTACAATCGGTTAGAGTGGTTGATGGATCTAATGTTTTATGTTCTAGTGTTTGCAAGGACTTGAAGTGGTCGATGGAAGGCAATGAATACCAAACAGAAATGAAGGTAATTTCCATGGACGGATATGATATTGTATTGGGAATTGAATGGCTAATTACTCTAGGCCTGTCTTCTTGGGACTTTGAAAAGCTGACCCTATCCTATGATAAGCAAGACAAAACCACGGTCCTTAAAGGGATTCCTCGGTCGCAGGCCAGTTTGATGCATGGAAACCAATTGGAAAAGACCTTAAATGAATATATTGTTGCTGCCAAAACGCAAGTAAAGAGTAAGCCCGAAGGCCAAACTGTTTCACTAGCTGCAATGACTTTGGAAGATATTCCTAATGATCTAATTAGAAGCTATGGCTCGTTCGATGCTGCTATTATGCTGATTCGGGAGAAAGACTTGGCCTGGATTTTTTAGCCAAGTATGGAGTTTAATCGAAGTTGGAAGAAATTATTTTTGCACCAGGCGCTGGGGACATTGCAGCAACCAAGGCCAGCTCTAAACACTGAAAAACTCGACCTTGGGTGCACAGAAATTCTAGACAGGGGCGGAGTGGCAAGCGACCCAGCAGCGCAAAGGACCGCAAGGACCCGACCAGTTCCACTACTGAAGCGATTATGCCGAATGTTTTTTGTGAAAATACGGTCTTATGCTGCGACCTTTGCTGAATGTGTCGAAGCCCGACCGAAGCAATAGTTTTGAAGTTGAAGATGCATATTAGAGGCTGACCAGTCCGCGTTCTTTTCGTCGAGGGCGACGAACTTCGAAGGGGGGGATAATGTTACGGGCTGCTCATCAAAAACCTCGGTCCTAAAATATTTTATTCATCCGTCTCTCGGCCCAAGTGTCTATACGGGCCCGTTTATGTTTTTTATGGAATAATTCTGTTTTGTTTACTTTCTCTTTTATCTTTCTTTGAAACCGAATTCTGTTATGTTGGAAGTTTGTTGTAACCGAATACTCTTGGGTAAATATGCCTCTTTAAATGGTGATGCCCACCCCACTTTTTGGGGCTATGAATTGAATATTTTGGAACTTGGTGTTTAAGTTATCTCTCGGCCCTCCTCCCCCTTCTTGGACCGCTAGGTGTAAACTAGTGGTATTTCTCCCCTCCCTCTCGGCTCTTCTCTCCCTAACCTCGAATTCACCTCTAATTCTATGTCCGCTGCGCTAGAGTGTTGAATTCCATCATCGGTCCCGAACATCAAGAACCCGTTTCTTGAATTAAAGAACTTGAAAGGTTCGGCCATAATTATAAGTCCTAACATAATCAAAAAGGGAGAAATTGTTAGATAAAATTAGACCGGTTCACAAAACTTAACACATAAACCTTCCATGCAGAAACATTCGGAACATGACTGCACAAGGAAAGGATCGGCCAGAGCTAAAGACCGGAAACACTAGACAACCGATCAGCCACAAGGCAAATGAATAACCGGAAGCTGTCCGGTTAAACCAATCACACCGGAAGCCATTCGGTTAAGTCAAATGACCGACCAGCATAAGAAGATACTTTGGGTATCTGTTGAGAACGATACCAAAGGAACAGACTAAACACTTCCATATTCATACAAGTCTGAGGAAAGTCTACAGGCTGCAGAAAACCGTCCTATAGGATCTTTCCACTTCGGGATAAGTCAGAAAGGAAATCTTCCAAGTATAGACAACTGTCTAACCAACAGTTACCACATTGAGTAAAAGACAAACCTAGCAGGTTTGTCTTACACACCGGAAGAACAGACTGCCAAGTCTGTGAAATTGACCGCCAGGTCTGAACAATTGACCGCCAGGTCTGAATCACTGAACCTCTGCTCAGCCAATCAGATTCAAGGAAGTGAAATATGACCGTTGGCATATCTCACCTATAAAAGGAGCAGATGAAGAAGAGTAAATGTGGGACAACAAAAAGTGAGATACAGTGAGACACAAGTGACACAACGAGCAATTAATTTACAAGTGATAAGATTGTGTTCTATCTTTAGAAAAGCTTAAGTGCTAAGTTGAAGTGTATTTACAATTTCGGTGTAAATTGTACGAGTGTTATCGAGCAGGAAATAAGTCTCGATCGGATTGTATTTGTATTCCTTAGTGAATATCCTTCTCGCGGTTTCGAGAGGAAGGGGTGACGTAGGAGATTTATCTCCGAACATCCATAAAATCTGTCTTGTTACTTACTTTCTGCTGGTTCTATATTCTAACCAACCCGCACTAACTTATCTACACCGCTCTAACCTACTTGACTCTATCCAAACCGAATCACCAGGTTACAAAAACCGACCCATCAATCTTCAAACCTTTATCATCCAAAACCGGTTCTGCCTATCTCGTGAGTGTGCTGCTTCAACCTAAAACAAACCTCTTCCGCGCTTGAACCTAGTTCAAGGGTTTGTGATAGTTTGTGTAGTATTGAAACCCCGGTGTTAATCTCTAACCAGATTAATCACCACCCTTTGAGTGAGACGCGCTAACCGGCCCAACCCCGGTCCTCCAGCCGCGACCTAGATCCTAACAGGTGACCCCCAGGAAGTCCTCGTGTCGCTCTCCTTTTTAATTTTTTTAAAAAATTAACCAAATTAAGGATTAAATTGAATAAACGTTAATGTCGAACTCCTTTTTTAATGTCTTTACGAAAAAACACAAAATAAAAGCGTGAAAATGTACGATTTAATATAAAAACACGTTAATTTCGAATGTTTTAATTGATATTTGATGTTTTTACGAAAAAAAAAAAATATAAGCGTGAAAACAGATCAATTTCAAGAAAGTGAGGTCGTAAACGGCCTTCGGTAGTTTAAAACTCGTCCATTTGAAATTTTGTGAAAAAATCATTTTTTTTAATTAATTGATGATGTATCAAATGAATAAATTGTTCATCATATGAAGGGTGCGATCATACCAATTTTAAAGCACCGGATCCCATCAGAACTTCGTAGTTAAGCGTGCTTAGGCGAGAGTAGTACTAGGATCGGTGACCCCCGGGAAGTCCTCGTGTCGCTCTCCTTTTTTAATATTTTAAAAAAATTAACCAAATTAAGGATTAAATTGAATAAACGTTAATGTCGAACTCCTTTTTTAATGTTTTTACGAAAAAACACAAAATAAAAGCGTGAAACGTACGATTTAATATAAAAACACGTTAATTTCGAATGTTTTAATTGATATTAGATTTTTTTTACGAAAAAAAGAAAATAAAAGCATGAAAACTGATCGATTTGAAGAAACTAAGGTCGTAAGCGGCCTTCGGTTGTTTAAAACTCGTCCATTTCGAATTTCGTGAAAAAAACATTTTTTTAATTAATTGATGATGTATCAAATGAATAAATTGTTCATCATATGACGGGTGCGATCATACCAGCACTAATGCACCGGATCCCATCAGAACTCCGCAGTTAAGCGTGCTTGGACGAGAGTAGTACTATGATGGTTGACCTCCTGGGAAGTCCTCGTGTCGCACTCCTTTTTTAATTTTTTTAAAAAAACAATCAAATTAAGGATTAAATTGAATAAACGTTAATGTCGAACTCCTTTTTTAATGTTTTTACGAAAAAATAGAAAAAATAAAAGCGTGAAAACGTACGATTTAATATAAAAGCACGTTAATTTCGAACTTTCATTTTTGTTTTTGTGTTTTTTATGTAAAAAAATATATATATAATATCATAAAAACATATAAATTTGAAATATTTTTAATATTTTACGAAAAAACACAAAATGAAAGCGTGAAAATGTACGATTTAATATAAAAACACGTTAATTTCGAATGTTTTAATTGATATTAGATTTTTTACGAAAAAAAACAAAATAAAAGCGTGAAAACTGATCGATTTGAAAAAACTAAGGTCGTAAGCGGCCTTCGGTTGTTTAAAACTCGTCCATTTCGAATTTCGTGAAAAAAACATTTTTTTAATTAATTGATGATGTATCAAATGAATAAATTGTTCATCATATGACGGGTGCGATCATACCAGCACTAATGCACCGGATCCCATCAGAACTCCGCAGTTAAGCGTGCTTGGACGAGAGTAGTACTAGGATGGTTGACCCCCTGGGAAGTCCTCGTGTCGCACTCCTTTTTTAATTTTTTTTAAAAAACAATCAAATTAAGGATTAAATTGAATAAAAGTTAATGTCGAACTCCTTTTTTAATGTTTTTACGAAAAATACAAAATAAAAGTGTGAAAACGTACAATTTAATATAAAAACACGTTAATTTCGAACTTTAATTTTTGTTTTTGTTTTTTTTATAAAAAAATATATATAATATCATAAAAACATATAAATTTGAAATATTTTTAATATTTTTACGAAAAAATACAAAATGAAATCGTGAAAATATACGATTTAAAATAAAAACACGTTAATTTCGAATGTTTTAATTGATATTTGATGTTTTTACGAAAACAAACAAAATATAAGCGTGAAAACGGATTAATTTGAAGAAACTGAGGTCGTAAACGGCCTTCGGTAGTTTAAAACTCGTCCATTTCAAATTTTGTGAAAAAATCATTTTTTTAATTAATTGATGATGTATCAAATGAATAAATTGTTCATCATATGACGGGTGCGATCATACCAGCACTAATGCACCGGATCCCATCAGAACTCCGCAGTTAAGCGTGCTTGGGCGAGAGTAGTACTAGGATGGTTGACCCCCTAGGAAGTTCTCGTGTCGCACTCCTTTTTTAATTTTTTTTAAAAAATAACCAAATTAAGGATTAAATTGAATAAACGTTAATGTCGAACTCCATTTTTAATGTTTTTACGAAAAAATACAAAATAAAAGCGTGAAAACGTACGATTTAATATAAAAGCACGTTAATTTCGAACTTTTATTTTTGTTTTTGTGTTTTTTTATAAAAAAATATATATAATATCATAAAAACATATAAATTTGAAATATTTTTAATATTTTATGAAAAAACACAAAATGAAAGCGTGAAAATGTACGATTTAATATAAAAACACGTTAATTTCGAATGTTTTAATTGATATTTGATGTTTTTACGAAAAAAAACAAAATATAAGCGTGAAAACAGATCAATTTGAAGAAACTGAGGTCGTAAACGGCCTTTGGTAGTTTAAAACTCGTCCATTTGAAATTTTGTGAAAAAATCATTTTTTTAATTAATTGATGATGTATCAAATGAATAAATTGTTCATCATATGACGTGTGCGATCATACCAACTTTAAAACACCGGATCCCATCAGAACTTCGTAGTTAAGCGTGCTTGGGCGAGAGTAGTACTATGATGGGTGACCCCCGGGAAGTCCTCGTGTCGCTCTCCTTTTTTAATTTTTTAAAAAATAACCAAATTAAGGATTAAATTGAATAAACGTTAATGTCGAACTCATTTTTTAATGTTTTTACGAAAAAACACAAAATAAAAGCGTGAAACGTACGATTTAAAATAAAAACACGTTAATTTCGAATGTTTTAATTGATATTTGATGTTTTTACGAAAACAAACAAAATATATGCGTGAAAACGGCTCAATTTGAAAAAACTGAGGTCGTAAACGGCCTTCGGTAGTTTAAAACTCGTCCATTACAAATTTTGTGAAAAAATCATTTTTTTAATTAATTGATGATGTATCAAATGAATAAATTGTTCATCATATGACGGGTGCGATCATACCAGCACTAATGCACCGGATCCCATCAGAACTTCGCAGTTAAATGTGCTTGGACGAGAGTAGTACTATGATGGTTGACCCCTTGGGAAGTCCTCGTGTCGCACTCCTTTTTTAATTTTTTTAAAAAAACAATCAAATTAAGGATTAAATTGAATAAACGTTAATGTCGAACACCTTTTTTAATGTTTTTACGAAAAAATACAAAATAAAAGTGTGAAAACTGATCGATTTGAAGAAACTAAGGTCGTAAGCGGCCTTCGGTTGTTTAAAACTCGTCCATTTCAAATTTCGTGAAAAAAGCATTTTTTTAATTAATTGATGATGTATCAAATGAATAAATTGTTCATCATATGACGGGTGCGATCATACCAGCACTAATGCACCGGATCCCATCAGAACTCCGCAGTTAAGCGTGCTTGGACGAGAGTAGTACTATGATGGTTGACCCCTTGGGAAGTCCTCGTGTCACACTCCTTTTTTAATTTTTTTAAAAAAACAATCAAATTAAGGATTAAATTGAATAAACGTTAATGTCGAACTCCTTTTTTAATGTTTTTACGAAAAAATACAAAATAAAAGCGTGAAAACGTACGATTTAATATAAAAGCACGTTAATTTCGAACTTTCATTTTTGTTTTTGTGTTTTGTTTATAAAAAAATATATATAATATCATAAAAACATATAAATTTGAAATATTTTTAATATTTTATGAAAAAACACAAAATGAAAGCGTGAAAATGTACGATTTAATATAAAACCACGTTAATTTCGAATGTTTTAATTGATATTAGATTTTTTACGAAAAAAAACAAAATAAAAGCGTGAAAACTGATCGATTTGAAAAAACTAAGGTCGTAAGCGGCCTTCGGTTGTTTAAAACTCGTCCATTTCGAATTTCGTGAAAAAAACATTTTTTTACTTAATTGATGATGTATCAAATGAATAAATTGTTCATCATATGACGGGTGCGATCATACCAGCACTAATGCACCGGATCCCATCAGAACTCCGCAGTTAAGCGTGCTTGGACGAGAGTAGTACTAGGATGGTTGACCCCCTGGGAAGTCCTCGTGTCGCACTCCTTTTTTATTTTTTTTTAAAACAATCAAATTAAGGATTAAATTGAATAAAAGTTAATGTCGAACTCCTTTTTTAATGTTTTTACGAAAAAATACAAAATAAAAGTGTGAAAACGTACAATTTAATATAAAAACACGTTAATTTCGAACTTTTATTTTTGTTTTTGTGTTTTTTTATAAAAAAATATATATAATATCATAAAAACATATAAATTTGAAATATTTTTAATATTTTTACGAAAAAACACAAAATGAAATCGTGAAAATGTACGATTTAAAATAAAAACACGTTAATTTCGAATGTTTTAATTGATATTTGATGTTTTTACGAAAACAAACAAAATATAAGCGTGAAAACGGATCAATTTGAAGAAACTGAGGTCGTAAACGGCCTTCGGTAGTTTAAAACTCGTCCATTTCAAATTTTGTGAAAAAAATCATTTTTTTAATTAATTGATGATGTATCAAATGAATAAATTGTTCATCATATGACGGGTGCGATCATACCAGCACTAATGCACCGGATCCCATCAGAACTCCGCAGTTAAGCGTGCTTGGGCGAGAGTAGTACTATGATGGTTGACCCCCTGGGAAGTCCTCGTGTCGCACTCCTTTTTTAATTTTTTTAAAAAACAATCAAATTAAGGATTAAATTGAATAAACGTTAATGTCGAACTCCTTTTTTAATGTTTTTACGAAAAAACACAAAATAAAAGCGTGAAAACGTACGATTTAATATAAAAACACGTTAATTTCGAACCCTTATATTTTTTTGTGTTTTTTTATAAAAATATATAAATTATTATAAAAACATATAAATTTGAAATATTTTTAATATTTTATGAAAAAACACAAAATGAAAGCGTGAAAATGTACGATTTAATATAAAAACACGTTAATTTCGAATGTTTTAATTGATATTAGATTTTTTACGAAAAAAACAAAATAAAAGCGTGAAAACTGATCGATTGGAAAAAACTAAGGTCGTAAGCGGCCTTCGGTAGTTTAAAACTCGTCCATTTCGAATTTCGTGAAAAAATCATTTTTTTAATTAATTGATGATGTATCAAATGAATAAATTGTTCATCATATGACGGGTGCGATCATACCAGCACTAATGCATCGGATCCCATCAGAACTCCGCAGTTAAGCGTGCTTGGACGAGAGTAGTTCTATGATGGTTGACCCCTAGCGAAGTCCTCGTGTCGCACTCCTTTTTTAATTTTTTTAAAAAAACAATCAAATTAAGGATTAAATTGAATAAACGTTAATGTCTAACTCCTTTTTTAATATTTTTACGAAAAAAATACAAAATAAAAGCGTGAAAACGTACGATTTAATATAAAAGCACGTTAATTTCGAACTTTCATTTTTGTTTTTGTGTTTTTTTATAAAAAAATATATATAATATCATAAAAACATATAAATTTGAAATATTTTTAATATTTTTACGAAAAAACACAAAATGAAATCGTGAAAATGTACGATTTAAAATAAAAACACGTTAATTTCGAATGTTTTAATTGATGTTTCATGTTTTTACGAAAACAAACAAAATATAAGCGTGAAAACGGATCAATTTGAAGAAACTGAGGTCGTAAATGGCCTTCGGTAGTTTAAAACTCGTTCATTTCAAATTTCGTGAAAAAAACATTTTTTTAATTAATTGATGATGTATCAAATGAATAAATTGTTCATCATATGACGGGTGCGATCATACCAGCACTAATGCACCGGATCCCATCAGAACTCCGCAGTTAAGCGTGCTTGGACGAGAGTAGTACTATGATGGTTGACCCCCTGGGAAGTCCTCGTGTCGCACTCCTTTTTTAATTTTTTTAAAAAAACAATCAAATTAAGGATTAAATTGAATAAACGTTAATGTCGAACTCCTTTTTTAATGTTTTTACGAAAAAAATACAAAATAAAAGCGTGAAAACGTACGATTTAATATAAAAGCACGTTAATTTCGAACTTCTATTTTTGTTTTTGTGTTTTTTTATAAAAAAATATATATTATATCATAAAAACATATAAATTTGAAATATTTTTAATATTTTATGAAAAAACACAAAATGAAAGCGTGAAAATGT